>NC_134407.1:14200715-14515715 GCF_038048845.1 Mixophyes fleayi | reverse complement strand
GCTTTTGTTTATTTTGTTTGTTTTGTTTATTTTGGAGCTGCTGAATAAAACTAGCTGCGGCTACTTGAATCAAGGCACCAGACTGATGTCATATTGTTTGGCTGATGTGATCTTGAAACTATATACGATACATATATATATATATATATATATATATATATATATATATATATATAGTGAAGCAAAGCAAAGAGAAGATGCTCACACAGTTTTGTTACACCACTTGCTGATCTTTATTTAGGGATGTCAGAATGGCACAATCAACAAGAGATGCAGTTCCAGCTCCCGGCTGAACATTCAGTCCCCTCACTAATCACCGGGCACCTAGTTAAGCATGGGTCGTCCCGCCTTCAATACAAAACCGCCTATTTATGCTTCCCCCCAACACTAACTAACTACTTAACAAGAAATTAATCACACCCATGTCTTCCACCTGTGTTGCTGAGACTCTATGAATGACTTTCAGACTCTCTCTTAACAATCTGTGGCAAACTGCCCTTTCTGCCACAATATATATACTGAATATACTGGTATACATGAGGCAGTGAGAGAGTGGAACACCCTTCTTGTCAGCTTACTTGCTCGTTGCACCATAACCTCCCAACTTCCCTCTGCTTCCTCTGCCATAACATTACCACTAAGGAGCTTTGTGACTGGCTGGCACTGACTCAGAAATCAGGTAACATTCTCATCGTAATGCAGAAGAACCCAAAGCTGAAAGTTACTTTCTAGCAGTGACATCCATACCAATCTCACCCTCTCCTCTTTATGTAACAAGGCTGAAAAACTTTCTGTTTAAAGAAATATTTGGGATTTTAACTATAAATACAAGAATTTATGAAATGACAACACGAGCATGAAGGTTATTTCAAACTTCCAAAATTGTTCAGAGCCTATCTGTTACCTAGGAGCACTGATCGCCTTTGTTGCACTATCCCAAAGTCATATAAGACGGACACGTTCCGCTCACGCGTTTTGAAAAATGCAACTGTTCCGCAAAGTGATGGGATTAATTACATGCTGATTAGATTTAGTTACGTATAAACACAAATATTGCAGGTTTATTAGTTCTGAATAAAACACAGACTTGTTTTATTGTATATTAATGCCCAATATTGGGTTTACTTGATGTATAATGCTCCTCTGTTCTGTTTGTGTTCCAGACTCCAGCATGTACGCACATTTTCTATTTAACGCATTTGACACTGACCACAATGGTTCCGTCAGTTTTGAGGTGAGAAGTTGTAATTGGCTTTACACAGACAAGGATAAATATACTGTAATCTGTCATAATTATTAACACTGTTGCAGTTCTATGAAAATTTGTGGTATCCAGAATAATGATTTTAATTAAGCCAAGAATTATATAAATGGGGTTACCTTTTAATAGTCAATTGATGTTATTTTCACACACCCATCTTTATTTCTGAATTAGGCTGATTTCAGATTCTGTAGATATTGTAACGTTATCCTGAGATTTACTCTTTTGCTTGTAGGATTTTGTAGCAGGATTGTCTGTTATCCTACGAGGAAGCATAGATGACAAACTCAACTGGGCCTTTAACTTGTACGATTTAAACAAAGATGGCTGTATCACTAAAGAGGTAAGACCCACATTATAAATAAAAAAAAAATGTTTTCAAAAAGAGCCAATGCCTTTATATGCACGACTGAGCATAAACTGTACAAAACTGTGTCTATTAAAAATATAAGGAAATAAAGTTTTGCTGTTCGGTTGACAATCTTTCTGAATCCGACAAAAAAAAAAGTTTGGCTGCTTATAATTTTTTTTTCTTCCTAGCAATAAGTTTTTATGAGAAACAATTATTTGAACATCACATTTACAAAAAGTTACATTTTAATAGCTAGGAAGCCATGCTCTCTTGTTACAACAACTTTTATAACCTCACTTTAAAGAGCATAAAATATTAAAGTTAATCAAAAACATTATTTCCCTGACATCTTTAACAGCTACAATATATGGCTATTCAGCCATAAATCTCTTCCCTTTTATTTCTGTATATCCTCATGTACCTGTTTTAATTTATATAGCAAAGTAAAGGAAATATTCAATTAGGTCCCATGATCGCTGTAATGCGCTGGAACGTGGAACGAAGGTAATCCGCATCACGGTTATAACACGGATTTTCCTTTGCGCTCCATAGAGTCGCAAAGAAAAATCCGTGTTATTGAAGTACTGTATTACATTCAGTAATGCACAGTCCGTACGGTACTGTGATCACGGAACCTAATTGAATATGCCCCTAAGAGTGAAGAACATGGCCTTCAGCCAGCTCGTGCCCATTGTTGAAATATTTAATTAATGAAAAACAGACATCATTCTACTTTTTCCTTTCCGGCTTTCCAGACCAAGCTAGGAGGACCAACGTGGAGAGTCATGTTATAATATCCACCTTCTGTTTCTAACTACCTTCCACATGTAATTCAGAAGCAACGTATGTTACTATTGTGTAGTGTTTATTTTTTGTGTATTTTCCACCTGCAGGAGATGATGGACATTATGAAATCTATATATGACATGATGGGCAAGTATACCTACCCAAATATGAGAGAGGAGGCTCCAAGGGAGCATGTGGAGAACTTTTTTCAGGTGAATTCCCAAAATGTAGATATTATTTGATCTATAATGCTATGTACTAAAGCAGGTTTTCTTAACCCCTGTTTTCAAGATTGATCATGCTTTCTGTCCTGTCCTGGTGGAGGACTAAGATATGGGAAGGAGATCTCAAGGACCTTGTTTTTTGACACCTTTGGAATTTTGTTAATCATGTACAGGTGACTTAATCTACTTGACTGGGTTGGTAATAATGATACCACTCGTTCCCACGGGAGAAATGCTTTAAACATGACCAGTTGGGCAGGACACAGGGGCTATTTTTCCAGTATAGGCCAATAAACTTCATGCCTAGGTCAACGCTGATCAGGGGCATCACGTAAATTGTATTGTGACTGGATTTTTTTCCTACTGTGGTCTTCACCTGTTTGCCCAGTAAAAATAATGGAAGAGTTGATGTTGGATAGATTGAGAAGAGTGTGGGATGCATAATTACTAATTTTGGGTGTAGTCACTCAATGCTTGGGGCATTATTAAGTCTAAATTTGAGGATCAGAGTTGAGATATGTTTTCTATTTACTTTGGTTACAGCTACAAGTTTCAGTAAAAAGACACTAGTGGATACTTTCATCTTTTGTAGTTAGGTTGGACATATTTTAGGGGTTGAGTAATTGATTTGGAATGTTTTCAGTCCATTTGCAAACAGGTGTTTTTTTTATAACGACATTCCATGTGTAAAACCTCTTGGCATAGTTCATTCAGCACAGAGAATATTATTTCCTTGTATTTTTGACATTATTAACATGAGATATGGCACTGTCCAAGCTCAGACGTGAAAAACGAAAGATCAATCATAGACTTCACTAAAACAGCGGCCGTATTGGCTAAAGTGTCAGGGAAATATGACAGATTCACTTACTGACCTGCCAAAAGATCAGAGCAGTTCTATTTGTGCGAATTGTTCACCTGGCACATTAAGAAAAGTCAATCAGCGGCTGCTTTCGTGGAATGTGGAGTCATGTAAAAAAGTGGAAAAGGTGAAAATGTAATTTATACTTTAGGACCTCGACCTTCATGACTTCTGCGTTTCTCTGAAAATACTGCTCGGTCTCTGTTACGTTAGTCACTATTGTGTTGGTGGATGTTGTTATTATATTGGTTGTAATACTCCTGGAAATCTTTCTGTAAAAGCGCACTTGGGGGTATATTTACTAAACTGCTGGTTTGAAAAAGTGGAGATGTTGCCTATAGCAACCAATCAGATTCTAGCTGTCATTTTGTAGAATGTACTAAATAAATGGCAGCTAAAGTCTGATTGGTTGCTAAAGGCAACATCTCCACTTTTTCAAACCCACCATTTAGTGGAAGCTACAAAGCGCATTCTACTGAAAGTATAGAGTGACTCCTGGTGATCAGTGCCCCAAAAGTACCTGTAAAATTCAAGTCCTTTTCTGGGGAGGAAACAGGGACTCCCCTAGAATTGCTTCACTCCTTGAACTCAATGAAATAATCTCATCCCACAAAAGAAGTCTTGTTTTTGTGTTTAGTTGCATTAAGGCTCATTCATACACTTAGTAAGTACTCAGCAAAGACCGCCCCCAGTTCTCCTAGCTCCTCCCATCAAATGATGCAAAGTTTGTCCTCCACAACTGCTATCGTCTCGGGCTGCAAATCTCTGAGCTTTCCCGTATAAATGGGTAAATTTATCTAATAAGAGACCTTGGGGTATATTTACTAAACTGCTGGTTTGAAAAAGTGGAGATGTTGGCTATAACAACCAATCAGATTCTAGCTGTCATTTTGTAGAATGTACTAAATAAATGATAACTAGAATCTGATTGGTTGCTATAGGCAACATCTCTACTTTTTCAAACTCGCAGTTTAGTAAATCTAGCCCCTTGGCACTGCACTTTGCATTCTTCAGTATCTCAGGCATGGGAATACCCTTAAGTGATTTTTAAATATGAGTTGTACTAGGCATATATGATTCCTGAAATATGTTTTTTTTCTGTATATAATTTGGCTACAATTGTAAGTCCTGCTGCAACAGCCTCACCTCTAGGTAAAAACATGATGGCCTCCGAATCTGGTGTTTTGCAGATATGCTCATAGGGTGACTTTAAAATACTGAAATGCATTTATTTTTCATTACAATATTCTCAATACTTATATGTAACTTTATTTTTATTGTGTTTATTATTTTTTTTTAGAAAATGGATAAAAATAAGGATGGCGTAGTTACAATTGAAGAATTCATTGAATCATGTCAGAAGGTAAATATTCATGGCTTACAGGTCATTATCTTTCTGATGCTGGAGGGATGTTGCAGGAATTTCCATCATTATTTAGTAATGACGTGAAGTTGTGCAGATCCCCTTCTGACCCAGTCCTTTCTGTGCACTGTGTACCCTCACAACCAGACTTTTCTTTTTTTTTTTTACCTTTAAAGAGCCATTATGCCTAAAATACAAATCACCTTATATATAAACAATCTACCAAAAACATTAACAAATGTATATGTAAAAGTTCCCATTTCTTGACTGTACTTGAGATATGTGACTTTATTTTTGCATTATTGTGCAGTTGAGTACATGGTATTGTTACATATTGATTTGGTTAAAGGTGGCCGTCTGAAGTCCTGTAATGGAACTACTGATAATAAATTATCTCTGCCCCATAACAACTTGGCAAATACACCTCCCCATCCTGGTGTATATGTTAGTCTGTTTATCAAGTATACCTGCTTTGGTAACTGTCACGTTTCAATGCAGAAAATCACAGCTAAGGAGCCTGGAATATGGTGAAATACATGATATTTTATTGCAGATATGTTTCCAGAAAATTCAGTAACATACAAACAGGATGGTGTAAATATAGCACAGGAATTGCAAGGAGATGCAGAAGGCAAATAACAGGAACACAGCTAATGCAGGAGAACAGGTAGCTTGTAGAAATCCCAGGGAACAGGTGAACCAGGAGCACAACAAGGAACAGCACAGCAACATATAACAACAACAATGACCAGCATGGTATATGGGAAGGAACAGACATAAATAATGAAAGACACAGGTGCACCATTAACGAGGAGCAGAGATTAACTCCTACTAGTGAGTGAAAATGTCCATAGTGGAAGAGCAGCACCTCTGGCGGCACGGAGGTACTGCACCCAGGAACACAACCACGGCAAGACAACACGGTTCTAAACAAACAGGAGCTGCAGAAGGCAGCAGCATCCTATAGAGAGATGCTGCAAAGCAGATGGAGGCAGATTGTGACAGTAACATTATTTCAGGTTTACGGTACCATAAAAATAACCTAACAGAAATTTATTTATCAGTAAATATTGTTTTTCTGGCTGGATCTTTTTAAAATGACTGAAATGGGGATATTGTCTCACACCTAGAAAATAAACAGTAGCTATACAACTATACAACATAACTCATACAGTATGTCTACCGTATATTCTTATATATTTATAAAACTTTGTTTTTGGGGGGGGGGGGTTTAAGAAAAAAAGCCTAATGAATTGGTTGGCTATGCACAAGTATTCAGTGTAAATTCTGCAATGCACAGTAATGCCAACTGCTTACTGTGAGCTTTCAGGCCGCCTATAAGATGATAGAGGTGCCCAGTACAGAATTGTGGTTGGATGGCATTAATTTTCATGCCATTAGTGATGTGTTGTGAATGTGTTATTCGGTATCCAAGACTGTCAGGACACCTTGGAGAACCTACCAGTATGTTTTTGGAGTGTGGGAGGAAACCCACGCAAACACACGGGGAGAACATACCCACAAGATTTCCACAATGCTACCCACAAGATTGTCATCATACTCTTTTCTCACTCCTGGTCCAGCTTACATCTAACACCCAACGCGGTTTATTAAATGTTCTCTCCTAGGCGCACAGAAGAACCTGTTCTTTTCTTTTTTTGCATAGTGCACACACCACTATATAGCAGGAATATAATGTCAGTATGGAGCCAGGTGACAGGACCTCTTCAAGATGTCCTTTTACTAGTGTGACACTAGTCACATGTGGGGGGGGGGGGGGGCAGCGTCTCTCATTTCATAAAAATATCATTCGTTTTTAAGAGGCATAATTCCTGCTACTCCACCACAAATCCTCTTTAATCACACATAGAGAACACTCACTGTAAGTCTCCTCCACTGTATTGTAAGAGAAAAACATCCGCAGGAAAGTGATTATTGGACCGGCGCTAACAGGTAACTGCCCAGAACAGTTCCACACCGGTAACATGTTACAATTTAACACAGTCACATGAAGCCTTTAGCAATCAAAACTCTATTTCCTGCTCCCACGAGTAATTCATGACCACAATGTAATAGTCCTAATATTGACCTTCCTGCAGATGTTGGTCTGTTACCGTACAATGGTGTGTGTTTTGTTTTTTTTATTGATGTATTTATTGATTTAAAAATAAATACAATTACTGTTGTCATTCTCATTGCTAGTTAGCTGTAGCTGTGTTGTTATTGTTTCACCGATAACCTTTACATTGTAACTCTGTGGTCATAATAATGTATTATTCCTCCTGCAGGATGAAAACATCATGAGATCCATGCAGCTGTTTGACAACGTAATTTAGTGACGGCTGATCACAAAAGAGGTTTCTTTCAAGATCACACTTTTAAAGTGGACAAGCTTCTGACTGCACAATTACAGAACAGTGTGTCTAATGCAAACTAAAATGCAAATATAATCTCTGTACGATTCGCTGGTTGTTGTATAAAAAACAAATGGAAAAAAATAAAGCATAAAGAAGAAGATCCCTCAATTGAAGATTCCAAAAGCTATTGTCTACTCCCACCTAATGTATCTGGCCGGAACTACACCACATCCGTGTACATGACACGGACATCAACTTTTAGAGATCTTGGGACCTGTGTGCAACACATTACAGAGTGAAACTAACTATCTGCTGACGTCCAAAAAACCAGGGAAACGTTGCATAAATCTTCTTTTACTTTTTTCGGAAAACAAAGAAAGAGTTACTGCATTTCTGTTATCATATTACGCATGTTTAGCTGCTGTGTGTTTTAATTTGTTTCATTGCTGACCTTAAAGGATAACTTGGCAAAACATCGAGATGACCAATGACAAGCAACGGATTTTGACCAATATTACAGTATATTGATTGAAATATTGTAGAAGTTCCGTTATTTACGGGTTAATGCTTTTCCAATGAGTTTTAATATTGCTTTTCCGTAGAGTAGGGTTAGGCAACCTGTGGATCGCCAGAATTTTTTTGGCACTACAAATACCAGCCTTCTCTGCCAGCCTCTGGTTGGCCAAGTATACTGGGACTTGTAGTACCAAAACAGCTGAAGAACCACACATTGCCTACCTCTGCTTTAGAGGAAAGGTTTGACTGCAGTGAATGAAGCTGATAATGTCGGTTCTGTGTTTTGGGATACGATAGAACAGGCGTCACTTTGGAGTGAAGGAATTTTTCTATAAAAAGACACATAATGATTTGAATCATTGCTTACAAAAATAGAATTCATGGTGTTCTTTACAGAAATGTATATTGGAGAGTTGGGAGATATGGCCCATTCAGCAGTGAATGGGCCATACCGCCTAACGGTCTCATCAAAGTACCATCCGGACAGCTAGGAGATAGAACATAATCAATGTTTACCTGGGGTTGGCATAAATAGCTGTTCGTACCACTGTCTGTAATGAACGTTATTTCTTTGATGAGACTAGCACATTAAATCAAATGTCCACCTTCCGACATCTCGTTACCCTTACAGTGCCGCCCCAATAAAGACTCGTAGATTCGTGTTTACTGACAGTGTGCACTTTTATGACAGCTAGGCCTCATTTGCTGACATTTGCACTAAACAACAGCAACCAATCAGAAATTAGCTTTCATTGTCTAACTTGCACCAGAAGATAAGAGCTCATGGCTGATTGGTTGCTGCGATGAGTAAATGTTGCATGTAAATGCAATGTTAGTCAGTGAGGCTAATGACACCTGCATGTTTATGATGACAAACACATACGGGAACAGTGGTTTAAAAAGCTTTCATCTTCCCTCAATAGAATATTAATGAATGCACTAATTGTGTGGAGAAAACAATGACTTTGTGTCACATGAGACTCTATGGAATCATTGTAATGTGTTTACAGGAAGTATCCTAAGAATGACAAACATTGATGTGACAATGTTATTGAACAGCACATCACAGGCATTTGTTGGCCACGTTTCAATAAATCTTTTTAATTAATTAACTTTACCATTAGCTTTCATCCCCTTCCCAGTGGAGCTGCATGTGAATGCGGAGGTAGGTCGGTTGTTCTAGTAGTTTAAAAGGAAAGATGGTTCCCTCCTTTTTAGCTCTTGATGCTTTAAAGACAACAATATGATTTTATTTGGGGGAGGCCCATACGAAAGGTTGTTTACCCCATGTTGCCCCTACAACTAAGCTCTGTCCTGTTCAACTAGTGTTGACTAGATCAGAAAGGATCTTTAGAAAGTTTTGCTAAAGTATATCCGGATTGGTGATGATGATGATGATGATGATGATGATGATGATTCACGCTATGAAAAGTATAAGGGCCATGCAGACATTTAGGACAATGCCCGTGGAAAGCAGGACATAGCATAGATGCCTCTTGTACAATGTCCTTGTTCTTGTCATTCTCCTCGTTGACCCAAATCCTGAGCTGCTCATGGGGATCAATGATCCCTTTGTAAGCCCTGTCTCCTTTCTGGTCCTACTGACACAAGTCGAAAGGCCGGTGCTAACACGGGTGTGCCCAACCGGGTGCCTGCTCATATGCAGGACCCTTACTGCAGGTTATGTATAAGTATTTCATTTGCCTTGAATTACATGATGGTACGCTAAGAAACAGGACCTGGAATTACTGCACGTGACCGTTACTGCCATTCATTTTGCCACTTACCACCACCACATGGCTTTACTTTGTCCTTTGTTTTGTAAATACAATACTGTGTTTCTGGAAGCAGAATGAGGTTCGAAATGATTGCTTTATTTTACAGATTAGTTGTAAATTATATATACTGAGAATATTCTTTTTAACAAACATTTTGTAAATTTTATGGACTTGAGACAAGTTCTTCATAGATAACTTTATGGTTGTATTTCAGTTACTTGCCTATCGGCTCCCAAAGGATCGAGTATCCGACCTTCGTTATATTTATATTTGCCCATTTTATATTAAATACATAACTGCACCTATTTTATTTATACTTAACCCACTAGACAAGACCCTGACAATTTAATCTCTGACTCTCTCTTTGACTGGCGACCCAACCCTTGGGGGGCTTGGTCAATAGAGCCAATGCTTCCATGGTACTGTTTAGTTAGTTGGTGCATTAGATCATCCTCTATCTTTAGAACCTCACCAGCTTATATTGATGAAAAGATAACCCCTTTTTACTTAAAATAGCAACTATCACAATGGTCTATAGTGGATTTTTACAGAGGGCCTTTTGCACTATGCATTAAGCAAAAAAACTGTGTCCTTCCATGACACCGAATACCCTGGAGCGAGCCTTTCGGAGAGCATGACCTGTATGTGCTATGATCTCTTCCAGGCTGACTAACAGGAGAGCTGACAGCACCACTTGAGTTTGGCTTTAAGTTGGAGTATATTACGTTCTCTCTCCCAGGTGAATGAGAAACCCCATTTTTAATTATTTCATATCGTACAAGGTAGTATATAATAAGCACTTATAAAGCCACTGTAGAACACGGTGACAGGTTACCTTTAAACAACTTCAGTGTTCACTTATCTGCGACTTAAATATCTCGATAGTGACTAGGCATTAATCTCCGGGGCTATATTTATCAAACCGTCTAGGAAACTGAAGTGGAGTTGTTAGCCGTAGCAACCAATCAGATTCTAGCTAGCATTTATCTAGTACATTCTAGAACATGATAGCTGGAATCTGATTGGTTGCTATGGGCAACAACTCCACTTTTCCTTTTTAGAACATTTGATAACTATACCCCCTTTATGTATTTAACTTGTTCACAGATTACTGTACATTTCCACTGGTCCTCAAGGACAAAAAATAGACTTTTATTAAATGCTTAGAAAACAGAAAATCTTAGTCATTCTGTCATATCCGAAAATAATGGGTGTAGATCTGTCATGACCAGCTATAGTATTGAAGGTCATCTGTACACGGACATCAGATATAGCTATAATGTCTCTGCCCTAGAATTTTGTCACATGATTTGCATTTGACCTAGCTAATCCCAGAGAGTGTACTGTATAAGCCGCCTCGCAGGTGACATTTAAATGGGACTTAAGCAGAATGTGCTGTTAATTAAAGAGCACGGACCTCAGACAATAGAACGACGAGACATGGTAAAATTAAGTGATCTAGAATTCCTATGCACAATTTTTTATTTTCGAAAAGTGCAATAATCTTCCAAAACATAGAAATTTTAAGGGAGACCCTTTGTGCTGTTTTTATATATGCGGTGGGTATAAAGAAAAATTAAAATTAAATAGTAGCATGCTTTAGAAAAACTAAAAAACAGAGATTATGTATTGGCTGCTTATACCTCAGCCTGTGTATATGAAAGCTGAGAACCACAAATTAGCAATATCCCAGTGCTGGAACTGTAAAGAATATCTACTACTTTCCAGCTGGCTTCCATAACTTGACATTGGGATGCCTCTCTTGTGAATGTCAAGTCCCCCCAGCATGACAGATATTGATTGAATGTTTGCATCAACCTCATATTTACACATGTCTTGGAGGAATGTTTCATCCAACTTGTCTTCATTGTGTTTTGTTGACCGAGGGCCTAAGTTAGAGTTAAGAGCAACGCAAAAAAAAAAAAAAAAGTGTAAAATTTGCTCCTGGACAAACCACTTTGCAATGCCAGGGGTGCAAAGGCACTTATGTTTTTTGCATGCAAGGGAAATACTGGCTGATATTGCTTGTAGCACACAAATTCTGGACAGATTCCTTTCCACACTGCAATTTAGAGTTGAGCTAGGAAACGTCCCCTCCCTACTCTAAGCATGTCCGTACATTTTAAATCCCACCCCTCCCCGCTGTGCAACATGGTTTAGCTAAGGTGCAAATTTGCTCCCTATTTGCTTTGCTCGTAAGTCTAAATGAAGCCTCTGAATGACTATTTCATCTTAATTATGGAAGTGAAACCGCACTGACCTAAAAAATAGGAATAATAAAAAAAACCTCACTTATTATCGCATGAGCTGTATATATAGAGAGAATTAACTCACTGTATTCAAATATGTCTGGTTTGTTAGCCTATATTAGCTGCTTTGCATTTCAGATATGTATATTTTGTACAAAAACAAAAATAAAAACCAAGATTGCTATGCACCAGACATGCTTGTTGTTTCCCTGTTCTTACTGATTTTAACACAGTTTGCAGAATTCATTAGGGGCTAGATTTACTAAACTGCGTGTTTGGAAAAGTGGAGGTGTTGCCTATAGCAACCAATCAGATTCTACCTATCATTTATTTAGTGCATTCTACAAAAATGACAGCTAGAATCTGATTGGTTGCTATAGGCAACATCTCCACTTTTCCAAACCCGCAGTTTAGTAAATATACCCCTTGGTCTCTTTTAAACCGGACTGGAAATGATCCATGGGTTTGCCACTGCTTCTCTTTGATAGATAAGATGCAAAGGTTTGTCATACAATAAACTGATTTTTGCTGTGGTCTATTTATTTGTATGTGTGGGATTCATGGCATAAAGCAAATCATATTTTGCTGGTTGGAATAATCATGATGATCAGTATAGTTGCGGAAAAATCTCATAGGTGCATTGTACAAAATGTAAAGTCCAATATTGTTCCCCTTTAGTATTTTGTGCTTTTTTATTGCACTTTACCACCAAAGTGCAATAAAGAGACACAAAACAGGTCCCATTAAAAGTACAGGATGTGTCCAAAATACTACGGCCTCTTAATCAAGGGTTGGATCTATACTTTTCTACTACGGGGCGAGGCAGATTAGAAGAGTATCCTCCCCTCCCTAATTTCTACCGGTGTAAAAATCAGACCACAGCTTTGTCGGGGTGACCCAATTAAATTATTTTCCTATCCTGCAGTCCCTCTCCTCTCCTCTAGGTGTGCCATGCAATGGTATCCTGCATACTGGTGAATAGCTCCAATCATTCACCAGAGTATGATTGGCCAATGCAATCCACCAATTACTGGAAAATATGTAAAATTAAACTGACACATCAGATGCCGCCCTGCCCTCGGCTCAGTTCGCCCCAGCTAAGGGGACGGTATCCCAGTGTCTTCCCCTCCCTCCACATAGCAAGATACACCCGAAAATAAATAGTGATTAACTGTCTAAAATTGCTGCACCTCATGGTATTTGGGCCCTTCTATAATGGGAATTTTACCGACACCCAGTTCTGTGGGACACATAGTAGAGGTAGAGTGTATGTGCGGTATTGGAACAACCTTTGTAACACTTCTATAATGCACATGTTATATGAATATATATGGAATCCTGGGTGCCTCCACTCAGACCTTGCTTGGAGTTCATGAGTCATAAAGAAAGTTGCTTTCACCAGGGACTACTCGGAAAACTCCTGCTTAACTCTGAACAGTCCTTAAATACACTTTAACACACCAAAGTAAAGTAGGAAAACTATTTTGGTGCATTTTTTGACCCTATACGAAGTGAATAACTAATGGAATGATGTCCTTAATCACTACATTGACTTCCTCGCTCCAAATATGTAATTGAATATGGTACTTAAAACATTAGTCTCACATGCATGCAGCTTGATGCATCCAAACTCTAAATAAGTAACACACTGGCAGTACACACTGTCCCAATAAGAGCTCTCATTACAGATGTTGGTGTAATTGCCTGGGATTTATACATCCAAAAATAAAAACATATGAGGAACATGCAGTTAAGAACAGCAGGAATAATGGCAAGCCGTGGCTTACAATCACGGCAGTCTGTAAACTTTCAGGAACGGGGTTTGCACCTAACGCTATTAGAGATGCTCGAGCTCGGTTTTCTGAAAACCGAGCCCACCCGAACTTAGGGGATCCGAGTAGGCTCGCGAGCCGGCTCGGTACTTTTGTGCATCCTTGGATCTGAATCGAGGTAAAGCGTCATTGTTGTGTTGTCGAATCTCGCGGGTTTTGGATTCCATAAGTACCTCCCTCCCCAGGAGATCCAGCGCCATTGCTCACACAGAAACAGGAGGGGTAGCAGTGTTCTTGTCACTCTCCAGTGACATTGCTCACACAGAAACAGGAGGGGTAGCAGTGTTCTTGTCACTCTCCAGTCTCCAGTGACATTGCTCAGTGCCATTGCTCACACAGAAACAGGAGGGGTAGCAGTGTTCTTGTCACTCTCCAGTGACATTGCTCACACAGAAACAGGGGTGTTCTTGTCACTCTCCAGGCCATTGCTCAGTGCCATTGCTCATACAGAAACAGGGGTAGCAGCAGGCACGGGCTGGGAGAGGGAAGCCCGGGGGGCACACAGGCGGCCGCATCCAATGACAGGGGATGCGGCCGCCTGTGCGCTGACGCGGCCGCATCTGATGTCATCAGATGCAGCCGCGGGGGAAAGAGTTGTATTTTGCATCCGGGGGGCGGCCGGCCGGCCTACCCCCCCGGCCCGAGTAGCAGTCTGACCGAGCCAGCCCGCCCCTGGGTAGCAGTGTTCTTGTCACTCTCCATTCTCCAGTGCCATTGCTCAATGCCATTGCTCACACAGAAACAGGAGGGACAGCAGTGTTCTTGTCACTTAACAAAAATTGATTGGAAATGACTGGAAATTAATATTATTGAGTTTGATGATAATAATGTAGGAACAAGAAAAAGAGGCAAATTATGTGATTTTAGCAAAAAAAAATAGGGATTTTAGAAAAAAATAGGGATCCAAAACCAAAACCTGTGAAGGCGGTTTTGCCAAAACCAAAACCCAAAGTTAATCCAGATCCAAAACCAAAACATGTGAGTCAGTGAACATCTCTAAACGCTATAGCTCAGAGTCCTATGCATCTCAATATAACTTAGTTGGGATTTGTTGCTTGCCTCTCTCTGGACTGTCTGTCACCTCACTTGCTCCTGTGCGATAGAGGAAGGGGCTTCGCATTGCTCCTCACTCAGACACGATGGTCTTCTGTGTTGGTTCTTCTGACTTCCTGTTAATCATCTGCACCGGTAAAGACATGCACAATTCATGAACGCGAAAGGCAGATAAAGGTAAGTTTATAGGGGTCCCTGCATGATCAGATGCCTTGTGCCATCCTGAAATGTCCTTAGGATTGTAAGCTTATCTTTGCCTTTCACGGCTTTGTAAATTGCATAGTTTCACAATCTCCTTATTAATATATAGGGTCTGTGTTCAGAAACATTAAATGGGTTATGGCAGGAGAAATCTATGATGAGATGCGATGGTCATCTTACGGCGCTGTTTTCTCAGTTTCTATGGTTCACTGCAGCTTTGTAAATATACCCCTTACAGTTAGTAAATCTGGCTAGAGATGCAATTTTGCACCTTGGCTAAAACTTGTTACGTTACAGAGGTTGGGGGGCAAATTTAAAATGTGCCGACAGATTTAGAGCTGGGAGGGGGACGTACAATAGCTCAGCTCTAAATCAGTGTGAAAATAAATCTGCTTAGTATTTGTGTACTACAAGCAGCTGCAGGCAGTAGCTTTCCTGGAAGCAAAAAAAGATTGCATTTCACCCCTTGCATTGCTACGTGGTTTACCCAGGTGCAAATTTGTACCCTTAGCTGCATTTGCACCTAAGTCTAAAAGAGGCCCAGAATCAGCAGGTCACCCCAAAAATACATATTTTAAAAATGCAGGTAAATCCCTGCAAAGAAATATTTAATATATGTAATAAATAGCCCAAGTATAAAATGTTCCAAGAACCACTAATACAATCACACAAGAAATCAGAACTAGAATATGAAATATAGGCAATGATAAATCCTAAGGTCTGATTTAGAGTTGCACGTAGAGGTTCCCTGTTGGCGTAAGAACCAAGATATATCTGCACATTTGAGTTTCCATGTCTGCATTTTGAGTTGTGTGCATCTGAAGATACTGAAGATATATGCA
Source organism: Mixophyes fleayi (assembly GCF_038048845.1). NCBI lineage: Eukaryota > Metazoa > Chordata > Amphibia > Anura > Limnodynastidae > Mixophyes > Mixophyes fleayi. The sequence continues at coordinate 14,500,039 of NC_134407.1, read as the reverse complement.
GTTTTGGTGATAATGATGTTTTAGAGTTGAAGTAGAGCGGAACGGGACAGAACGGGACATACCTCCCAACATTCCGACAGTTGGGATAAAGTTGCCAACCGTTAGGCCTGCAGGACAGACAGCTCAAATCAGGACTGTTGCAAACAGGAAATCACTCAAATAATTGATAGTTATCTATAAGCTCCTCACTCTGACTTACAAGGCCCTCGCCAACTCCACTGCTCCCTACATCTCTAACCTTATCTCTATTCACACTCCCTCCCGCCCACTGCGATCGTCCAACGATCGTCGCCTCTCTTCCCCTCTGATTACCTCCTCTCACGCACGTATCCAAGACTTCTCCCGCACCGCTCCCCTCCATTGGAACAAGCTCCCCCGCTCCATCAGAACTTCCCCTAATCTGTCCTCTTTCAAACGAACATTAAAAACCCACCTTTTCCTTAAAGCCTTCCAGTCTCATGCCTAAACTCCCACCGGTCTGCTACCTCTCTTTCTCATCCCTTCTTACCTTCTCCCCCTTCCTCGACTCCGTCTCTCCCGTCTCATCCATGTGTCTGTCTGTCTTCCCCTGTCACGGGCACTAGGAGTCTTTACCCAGGGATCACCAGGTGATAGGCTTACCAGAGCAGTATAGGTGGTAATATGGTACTCTGGTAGCAGGGTGATCACGGAACAGGAAATAGCAGATGATGAGATGATGAGATGCTCAGGAAAGTCTATGACTAGCAGCACTGGCAACATGGAGGTAGTAATACACGAGGAACTGTATGGACAAGGACACGTGAAGGTAGTCAGTGGTCTGCGGTAGCAAGTTGTACCACTGCTATAGTGAGGAGGAATGTCCAACAGAAACGAGGGGGTGATGAGAGTCAGCGGTCTGCGGATAGCAAGTTGTACCGCTGTCTGAGTGAAGGAATAGAATCCAAGTGGAGGTATCCGGGGAGTCAGTGGTCTGCGTTAGCAAGTTGTACCACTGCTATGTGAGAGGATACTGGAACAGGTGAAACTGGAAACAGGGGTCAGTGGTCTGCCATTAGCAAGTTGTACCACTGAATATATATGTGAGGAGGTGCACGAGGAGAGACTGCAACACAAGATATACACGGGCACCTTGACTTTGATCCACAGAAATATGCACAATATAAATGTATATATGACTGAACAACACTGCCAATATAGAAAGTCTCTAGAAGTAATCCAGCACGAGATAACACAGTCAATGATGGCAATAGACTCAGCGGATAGCACACTCCAGAGGAGAACCAACACAGTCCAGCAAGGTATGCAATACACAGCACAGTCAATGGAAAGTATGCATACCGTGGTACAGGAGAAGGCAGTCAGACAGGAGTGCAGAGATACCTGAACGGCAGGAGGCCGGCAGGATGCAAAGTCCCTGGATGGGTGAAGCGGTGGTCTAGCAGGTGCAGCGCACAGGTAGGTAGACCAGCAGGGAACACAGGAAGGCGTGGAGAGCGGATCAGCAGTAGATGGATGAGTAGCGCTGAGGAGTAACAGCAGCGGGTCTCTGCGGGAACACGGAGGTAGCCAATAGCAACCAGCAGGTGCAGTAACGATGGGACACGGGAGCAGAGTTGAACTGGAACTGTTGATCACGGAGAGTAGCGGGTAGCAATAGTGGCAGCAGACTCAAGGAAACACAGGAGAGTTGACAAGGACTGAAGACTGAAGCGCACAGAGGCAGCGGATAGGAATCAGCCAAACAGTCACGATGAAACACAGACGGGTTGCAGGTTGAAGACTGTAGTGCACGGAGGCAGCGGATAGGAATCAGCTAGCAGTCACGATGATGAAACACAGACGAGTTGCAGGTTGAAGACTGTAGTGCACGGAGGCAGCGGATGGGAATCAGCTAGCAGTCACGATGATGAAACACAGACGAGTTGCAGGTTGAAGCCTGTAGTGCACGGAGGCAGCGGATAGGAATCAGCTGGCAGTCACAATCATGAACAGGTGAGTGGATGTGAATGAAAGACTGTAGTGCACGGAGGCAGCGGATGGGAATCAGCTAACAGTCCCAATGATACATGGTAGAGTTGAAGTGGTTAGAAGACTGTAGTGCACGGAGGCAGCGGATAGGAATCAGCTCACAGTCACGATGATACAGTAGATGGTAGAAGTGGTATGGGAACCACAGTAGTAGAAGTGGTTTGGAAACCACAGAGGTAGAAGTGGTTTGGAAACCACAGGAATCAGCTGGGCTGAATAAACGAGGAAACACAGGAACACCTTCAGAGACTCATGGGGAATGAGACTCCAAGATCAGGCAACGTGGTGTTGACCACAGGTGCTTAATATAGGGAGGTTGCCTGATCTGCCAATTAAGTTAAAGGAACATACACTGAAGGTTTAGAAAGGGCTGCGCATGCGCAGTCCCTCAGGATGGAGGACGGCCACGGTTCCTAAATGTCCGGGAAGAAGCACTCACAGTCCGGTGAGTGACAGTACCCCCCCTTTTAGAGGTGGGCACAGAACGCCTGGAACCGGGCTTGTCCGGATTTTTGGAATAAAACTTCTTCAGAAGGGCAGGAGCATTAAGATCTTCAGCTTTGATCCATGAACGCTCCTCAGGACCAAAGCCCTTCCAATGAACGAGGAAACGGAGGACTCCTCGCGAAATTTTTGCATCCAATACCTCAGTAATCTCGAAATCCTCCTCCTGATGAACTTGAACTGGCTGCGGTGCTGAGGGAGGAGCCGAGAAACGGTTGATAATGAGAGGTTTGAGCAAGGACACATGGAAGGCATTGGAAATCCGAAGATTCTTAGGAAGAAGAAGTTTAACACATACTGGATTGATAACTTGAATGATCCTATATGGACCAATAAAACGAGGGGCGAATTTCATAGATGGAACCTTCAAACGAATATTTTTGGTAGATAACCAGACACGATCTCCAATTTTTAGTGGTGGAATAGCCCGCCTCTTCTTATCTGCGAAAGACTTATATTTGTTAGATGTCTTCTTTAAACAGGTTTTGACCTGAGACCAGATATTTTTGAAGGTCTGACAAGCAGTCTCCACAGCAGGAACTTGGGTGGGCGGGAGGGCAGGAAATTCCGGAAAAGACGGATGGTGACCGTAGACCACAAAGAATGGAGTTTTGGATGATGACTCATGGTACATGTTGTTATGGGCGAATTCAGCCCAAGGGAGCAATTCTACCCAGTTGTCTTGGTTGGCTGAAGAGAACATCCTAATAAAAGTCTCAAGATCTTGATTGACTCGTTCCGTTTGTCCGTTAGATTGCGGATGGTAAGACGATGAGAGTGCTAATCGTATGCCCAAGGTTTTACAAAGGGCACGCCAGAATCTGGAAACGAATTGTACTCCTCTATCTGACACAATCTCAGACGGACATCCATGGATGCGGAAGATTTCTTTAATGAAATGTTCAGCCAGAGTAGACGAGGAAGGTAAACCGGACAGAGGGACGAAATGGGCCATCTTCGAAAATCTGTCTACCACTACCCAAATAGTATTGTGATTCTTACTTGGTGGCAAATCAGTAACAAAATCCATACTAATATGGGTCCAAGGCTTGGACGGAATGGGTAGTGGTCGCAGCAACCCTGCTGGAGTTCTGCGGGAGGATTTGAACTGAGAACATAAATCACAGGAAGCAATAAACTCTTTGACGTCTCTCCTCATTGAAGGCCACCAGTAACTACGAGAGAGAATCTCAAAGGTCTTGTGTTCACCGGCGTGTCCAGAAAAACGAGAGGCATGGAACCACGAAAGGATTTTCCTCCTCAGAGTAGGAGGCACGAGGGTCTTCCCAAATGGTAGCATTTTGGTGGATGAAGCAGCCAGAGAAATACATTTGGGGTCTAGAATAGCATGGTTGGGAACCTCTTCTACATCAGAGGACGTCACAAAAGCTCGAGATAGAGCGTCAGCTTTCTTGTTCTTAGCGGCTGGTTTGAAGGTTATAATTAATTCAAAACGGGAAAAGAAAAGAGACCATCTTGCTTGACGAGGGTTCAAGCATTGAGCAGATTGCAAATATGACAAGTTCTTATGATCCGTGAAGATCGTCACCGGATGGCGAGCTCCTTCCAACAAGTATCTCCATTCCTCTAATGCAGCTTTGATGGCCAGCAACTCCTTGTCCCCGATAGTATAATTTTTCTCTGCGGGCAGAAGACCCCGAGAGTAGAAGGCACAAGGATGTAATTTTTGTTGCTCCGAGCGTTGGGAGAGAATAGCTCCTAAGCCCACATTAGAGGCATCTACTTCTAGGAAGAAGGGGAGTGTCACATCAGGCTGTCGCAGAATGGGAGCAGACGAGAAGGACTCTTTGAGGATTTGAAAGGCTTGGAGAGCCTCAGATGACCATTGCTTAGTATTAGCCCCTTTCCGAGTTAGGGCCACAATGGGAGATGCAATGGATAAAAAGTCTTGAATGAAGCGTCTATAGTAATTGGCAAAACCTAAAAAACGCTGGATGGCACGAAGAGTAGTTGGCTGAGGCCAATGTAGTACAGCATTTACTTTGTCTGGATCCATCTTCAGGCCAACTCCGGAAACTATATACCCCAAGAATGGAATCTGGGGTAACTCGAATGAACATTTTTCCAATTTACAGAACAATGCGTTTTTCCGTAGTCTGGAGAGGACCTCTGCCACATGTTGGTGATGAGAAGGCAGGTCCTGTGAGAAGATCAATATGTCGTCCAGGTAGACAACGACACATACATATAATAAGTCCCGAAAGATCTCATTGATGAAACCCTGGAAAACAGCGGGGGCATTACACAGCCCGAAGGGCATTACTAAATATTCGTAATGCCCATCTCTGGTGTTAAACGCGGTCTTCCATTCGTCACCGGAACGGATTCTAATTAAATTGTAGGCACCACGAAGATCCAACTTAGTAAATATCCGAGCTCCCTTGATGCGATCAAATAGCTCAGTGATCAGCGGAATGGGATACCGATTCTTGATAGTAATGGCGTTGAGTCCACGAAAATCTATACAAGGGCGTAATGATCCATCCTTCTTTTTGACGAAGAAGAACCCAGCTCCAGCGGGAGAGGTGGAAGGTCGAATGAACCCACGCTGGAGATTCTCCTGTATGTACTCAGATGTGGCTTGAGTTTCAGGTAACGAGAGAGGATAGACCCGACCCCTGGGAGGAGTCTTGCCAGGTAGAAGGTCGATCGGACAATCCCAAGAACGATGAGGAGGAAGACGTTCAGACTGAGCTTTATCAAACACATCGGCAAATGAAGCACACTGAGGAGGGAGTCCCGGGGAGGAAGATGAGATGGAAGATTGCTGTACTTTAAGAGGAATAACTTGAGAGAGACAACGATGGTGACATTCAGACCCCCAAGACATAACTTGAGGGGTGCGCCAGTCAATCTGGGGAGAGTGACACTGAAGCCATGGAAGGCCTAAGACAATCGGACTTGTCGTAACTGGAAGAATTAAAAACGAAATTTCTTCATGGTGTAGTACACCAATCTGAAGGGTTACTGGAGACGTACTCTGGGTGATGAGACCATTGATGAGGCGTGATCCATCTATAGCCGTCACAGTAATGGGTGTTTTTAAAGTGATCACTGGTAGGGACCATTGATTCACTAGTGATTTAGAAATGAAATTTCCTGCTGCTCCGGAATCAATCAATGCCTGTGACTCAAAGGATTTGGTAGCAAAGGAAATCGTAACATCAAAAGCGCAGACTTTAGATTTCATAGACAATGGAGAGGACTCCAGGGACCCTAACTTCACCTCTCCAGAACTAGTTAGGGCCTGGCATTTCCCGATCTCTTAGGGCAAGAGCTGAGCATATGCGTGGAATCAGCACAATAGATACAGAGTCTATTCTTTACTCTTCGTTTCCTCTCCTCTGAAGATAATTTGGAACGTCCTATCTCCATGGGAATCACAGAGGATGGAGCTGGACGAAATTGAGGGTTTAAACGAAGAGGTGCTTTAACAGCCGTTGTTTTCTCAGACTCTCTTTCACGAAATCTCATATCTACACGATGGCAAAGAGAGATCAAATCTTCTAGTGACGAAGGAAGCTCTTGGGTAGTCAGTGCATCTTTAATTTTATCGGAGAGCCCCTGCCAGAAGGCGGCAACTAATGCTTCAGTGTTCCACTGAAGTTCAGAGGCTAAGATCCTAAATTGAATGACATACTGTCCTACTGTATGGGAGCCTTGTCGCAAACGAAGGATGCTGGAAGCAGCGGAGGTCACACGACCTGGTTCATCGAACACACTTCGGAACGTGGAAATGAATTTGGCACTATCTTGTAGAATTGGATCGTTTCTTTCCCACAGAGGGGAGGCCCAAGCCAGGGCTTGTCCAGAAAACAATGAGATAAGATAGGCCACTCTGGAACGATGGGTAGAAAAATTTTGAGGTTGGAGTTCAAAATGGACTGAACATTGGTTAAGGAAACCTCTACAAGTTTTGGGATCCCCGTCGTATTTTGACGGAGTAGGCAGGTGAAGCGTAGGAACTGTAGACACCTGGGATGGCACTGGGGGAACGGAGGAAAGCACAGGAGCTTCAATATTAGCTGTAACAGTCTGTCCAGATGTTCCTTGGGAGGTTAACGATTGGTAACATTGAAGTAACAGCTGTTGGCGAGCATCCTGTTGCTCCACACGGCTGACCAGATGCTGCAGCATCTCTTTAGCAGTAGGTTCCGTATCTGGGTCTGTGGTCAACACCACGTGGCCTGATCTTACTGTCACGGGCACTAGGAGTCTTTACCCAGGGATCACCAGGTGATAGGCTTACCAGAGCAGTATAGGTGGTAATATGGTACTCTGGTAGCAGGGTGATCACGGAACAGGAAATAGCAGATGATGAGATGCTCAGGAAAGTCTATGACTAGCAGCACTGGCAACATGGAGGTAGTAATACACGAGGAACTGTATGGACAAGGACACGTGAAGGTAGTCAGTGGTCTGCGGTAGCAAGTTGTACCACTGCTATAGTGAGGAGGAATGTCCAACAGAAACGAGGGGGTGATGAGAGTCAGCGGTCTGCGGATAGCAAGTTGTACCGCTGTCTGAGTGAAGGAATAGAATCCAAGTGGAGGTATCCGGGGAGTCAGTGGTCTGCATAGCAAGTTGTACCACTGCTATGTGAGAGGATACTGGAACAGGTGAAACTGGAAACAGGGGTCAGTGGTCTGCCATTAGCAAGTTTTACTACTGAATATATATGTGAGGAGGTGCACGAGGAGAGACTGCAACACAAGATATACACGGGCACCTTGACTTTGATCCACAGAAATATGCACAATATAAATGTATATATGACTGAACAACACTGCCAATATAGAAAGTCTCTAGAAGTAATCCAGCACGAGATAACACAGTCAATGATGGCAATAGACTCAGCGGATAGCACACTCCAGAGGAGAACCAACACAGTCCAGCAAGGTATGCAATACACAGCACAGTCAATGGAAAGTATGCATACCGTGGTACAGGAGAAGGCAGTCAGACAGGAGTGCAGAGATACCTGAACGGCAGGAGGCCGGCAGGATGCAAAGTCCCTGGATGGGTGAAGCGGTGGTCTAGCAGGTGCAGCGCACAGGTAGGTAGACCAGCAGGGAACACAGGAAGGCGTGGAGAGCGGATCAGCAGTAGATGGATGAGTAGCGCTGAGGAGTAACAGCAGCGGGTCTCTGCGGGAACACGGAGGTAGCCAATAGCAACCAGCAGGTGCAGTAACGATGGGACACGGGAGCAGAGTTGAACTGGAACTGTTGATCACGGAGAGTAGCGGGTAGCAATAGTGGCAGCAGACTCAAGGAAACACAGGAGAGTTGACAAGGACTGAAGACTGAAGCGCACAGAGGCAGCGGATAGGAATCAGCCAAACAGTCACGATGAAACACAGACAGGTTGCAGGTTGAAGACTGTAGTGCACGGAGGCAGCGGATAGGAATCAGCTAGCAGTCACGATGATGAAACACAGACGAGTTGCAGGTTGAAGACTGTAGTGCACGGAGGCAGCGGATGGGAATCAGCTAGCAGTCACGATGATGAAACACAGACGAGTTGCAGGTTGAAGCCTGTAGTGCACGGAGGCAGCGGATAGGAATCAGCTGGCAGTCACAATCATGAACAGGTGAGTGGATGTGAATGAAAGACTGTAGTGCACGGAGGCAGCGGATGGGAATCAGCTAACAGTCCCAATGATACATGGTAGAGTTGAAGTGGTTAGAAGACTGTAGTGCATGGAGGCAGCGGATAGGAATCAGCTCACAGTCACGATGATACAGTAGATGGTAGAAGTGGTATGGGAACCACAGTAGTAGAAGTGGTTTGGAAACCACAGAGGTAGAAGTGGTTTGGAAACCACAGGAATCAGCTGGGCTGAATAAACGAGGAAACACAGGAACACCTTCAGAGACTCATGGGGAATGAGACTCCAAGATCAGGCAACGTGGTGTTGACCACAGGTGCTTAATATAGGGAGGTTGCCTGATCTGCCAATTAAGTTAAAGGAACATACACTGAAGGTTTAGAAAGGGCTGCGCATGCGCAGTCCCTCAGGATGGAGGACGGCCACGGTTCCTAAATGTCCGGGAAGAAGCACTCACAGTCCGGTGAGTGACATCCCCTCCCTTTAGATTGTTCGCTCCTTTGAGCAGGGCTCTCCTACCTCCTGTTTCCATCACTTTTAACTGCTCTCTCCAGCTACTCTGCTCACCTCCTCTCGGTCCCTCTGCCACCTGTCTCCTCTCCGCTCCCCTCAGTGACTCTCAACCTGTCATCTGTGCCCACCCTCTTGGGCCATAGTTACCTGGCTATACTCACTTTTCCCCTCCCTCCCTCTCTTTCATGCTGTGCCTGAGCCCCCAGAGTTATAGTGCTTACTGTTACTTGTACTGTGCTGTTTCACCTTGTACTGTGCCATTGTTTGTCCTTGTACGGCGCTACGGATACTTTGTGGCGCCCTATAAATAAAAATTAATAATAATAATAATAATAATATAAGTAGACTGTAAAATACTGTAAATGCTTTTACATGATAAACATACTAATTTACCAACTAATACAGAAACAAAAAACATGTAAAAATGACAAAATTGCATGTATTTTTTAGCAATTTTATTCAAATTTCGATTTCTTATCACATTATCCGTCGACATCCAAAACACAGGAGACAGTCCTCTCGTTTTTCCGAAGCGATAATAAGCCTTACAGGGCCTTTGTTTTACTCTACTGCCCTCTTGTGGCTGTGACAGAATCTATTTCTGATCTCCATCATCTTTATCGGGACACTTATAGCTGTAATATTTATATGTAGTATAAATTAGCAAATATGTACCAACCATAGGTATACATTTGGTAATCTTGTTCTCAATATTGTTAAAGTAATTGTCTGTGAGATTAAAATAAAAACCACACGGAACAATGGATGATTTTGTGCACATGCTTGGCAATCCTTTTTACTGAAAATGTAAAAAAAATAAATAAAATAAAATGTACCAATGAGTTGCGTTGTTTTACTAGTACATTGTATAATATCTAAAATTAGACCACAACGGAAAAAGGGGTCAGGGATAAATGAGGGTTTCTACACAATCTCATAGTCATTTGTGCAACACTTCTATGTGTATTATTGTAGTCAGGAGAAAGTCAGATTGTGTGAAAATGTGATTTTCTTTTTTTTAATCACTATCAGTAAATATACAGATTGTTGTCACTTCTGCTGAGGCATCACTAGTCTTCATCATCATCATCACTAGTCATCATCATCATTAGTCATCATAATCATCATTATCGCTAGTCATCATCATCATCACTAGTCATCATCATCACTAGTCTTCATCATCATCATCACTAGTCATCATCATCATCACTAGTCATCATCATCACTAGTCTTCATCATCATCACTATTCATCATCATCATCACTAGTCTTCATCATCATCATCACTAGTCATCATCATCACTAGTCATCATCATCATCACTAGTCATCATCATCATCACTAGTCATCATCATCACTAGTCTTCATCATCATCATCACTAGTCAACATCATCACTAGTCATCATCATCACTAGTTCATCATAATCATCATCACTAGTCATCATCATCAACAATAATCATCATCATCATCACTAGTCATCATTATCACTAGTCTTCATCATCATCATCACTAGTCATCATAATCATCATCACTAGTCATCATCATCACTAGTCATCATCATCACCATCACTAGTCATCATCATCATCACTAGTCATCATCACTAGTCGTCATCATCATCACTAGTCATCATCATCATCATCACCACTAGTCATCATCATCATCACTAGTCATCATCATCATCATCACTAGTCATCATCATCACTAGTCATCATCATCATCACTAGTCATCATCATCATTATCACTAGTCATCATCATCACTAGTCATCATCATCATCATCACTAGTCATCATCATCATCATCATCACTAGTCTTCACAATAATATGACCTATACTGCAACAGGAGACCTCAGGTGGAAAACTGTGTCGGACACCCACTGGTTAACATCTGAAAATGTAGTTGTACAGGATAAATACTATTTGACTTCATGATTGTGTCTGTTCATATGTCATAGAGACAGCTGCCTTTTTCTGTATTCACTCTAGATGTAAATAGATTAATGCTACAAACATTATGATATAGTATAGAATGGTGTGAGCTAAAGAGGGGAATAGGTACCATCTCCTGGGGAAGATGGCAGCAAATAGCAGCAATGAATCACATAAGTCCAGGGTTTTTGGTATATTCAAAACAAACAAAACATAAACTAAAGGCCTTGCCAGTCCAGCACAAACTATACATTCAGCAATACCCTCTCTCATGTGTGGGATCTTGTGTCCCAGACACAAACCATACTCAAAGATATTTGCTCAACCTTAGCATAGTCTCTCAGGAGGTGTCCAGCCTCCTCCCCAGGTCAGAGAGACAGAGTGCACAGACTAGCTGCAATTTAACAGCACCTCCCCAGGTGCAACTCCTGATTAGCCTGCTCTTCATACAAAACAACAGGGACCCTTACCAGCTTTTCCTGAAGCTGAACAAACTCTTTTGAAATCTCCTTCCTATACAAAGCAATCTCCCTGGGTTTAAAAACATTTAAGACAAACAGCCATGGATACCTGCCATTCAGTATCAATCCAGAGACTCTGTCATAATGATTTCCTGGATTTCCAAGTGATACCAAAACCAGACATTTAATTTTAATTGTTCTGTATATTCAAAAATCCAGGAGAAAATAAAGTAATTCTAATGGCAATTTAGTTAGAAATGTCACTGTTGTCTCAAATTTACCTTAGAGGGGAATGTCCATATTTACATCAATATTTGGGTCCTGGAGACAGGACTCAGGGCCCAGTAAAGTTTTCACCTGGCTCTGGCATATTTGGTAGCAGCTCAATGTTGGAAACAAGCAAGTAAGTAAATCAAGTCAGCTAACGGCTCCTAAGCTGAAACACGGCCAGAGCATTAAACACATCCCAGCAGCCGGCAGAACGCATTTGTTTTGCAGGCTTAAAATGTGCATAGTCATTGTTACATAACATGAATAAGATATGCAGGCACAGCATATGTTGTGTGTGCGAGTTATACTCCTTCTTCCCCAGCAGTTTACAAAGAAGCATATGGGGGATATTGGGACAGGGGCAGGGGCAGGCTAGGCTGGGGGGCATCTGCCCCCCGGGCTGGTCCTATAGTGTGCTACTTTGGGCTGGGTTCACTGGGCCACCTGTATTTTTTTCCTTTAAAATAGGCTGCTGAGTCGAGTTTTGCCTCCCCGGGCTGAAATTTGCCAGCCCCCCACTGGACAGGGGCACCCAGGTCCTGTTTTTCTACAGTAACAGCCCCCTTGTCCCATACGTTAGAGGATTACCAAACCCATACCTACCAACATGCAAGACCCTGGCTGCAGGACAGGGGGCGTAACCACAACGTAATGGGGGCGTGACCACGCCACAGAGAGGGGGTGGCCACACCCCCAGAGGGTATTTTAGCTCTGTATACCACTAGAGAAAAAAAAAAACCACAAGCCCGCGCTCGGTATATCCCATATTATATATGGTACCAGCTGCGTGGCAATATCAATGCCGACATATGTATACAAAACAAAAAGACAGTTATTAGTGCTTATCCTTCACACTGCATATCTGTGTGTGTCTAGCAAAATGAAAATATGGGATATTAGTTCATATTTTGATCAAAACATTTAAGCCTGCATCCCAGCATCAAGGGCACATTATATGGAGGTCCTACACTGACCTATATGCTTTAAACACCATTAAAATGCAGTTAAAATCAGATGCACTCACCTCCCAAGTATAGCGGTTTACATCTAGCAAGGGCTGGCTTGTGAGCCATAAATGTGCCTTAAATAGGATTGATGGACAGCTGCTATGACAATAAGGCAATATTTTGAAACAAAACCAGAGAAAAAACAAGCCTACGCTTGGTATATCCCATATTACATATGGTACCAGCTTCTTGGCAATAAGCCCGCGCTTTTTGTTTTGTATACATATATGAGCATTTATATTGCCACGCAGCTGGTATCATATACAATATGAGATATACTGAGCGTGGGTTTATTGCCAAGCAGCTGGTACCATATATAATATGGGATATACCGAGCGCGGGCTTGTTTTTTTTCAACTGCCTTTTTGTTATGTATACTGCTAGGCTGCTCATTAGCTATCTCCCTTCCCCAAACATTCCCACCAGTTGGACAAACATGTCAGAGCCCTGGGACCGTCCTGATTAAATCAGGACAGTTGAGAGGTGTGCTAAACCCCAAATTGACATGTTCAGCTATGAATGTGAAATACATTGGTTAGTGGTAATCAGACATCTACTGCTACTCTGTTAAAAACTAGAATTTCACCCCAGCCCATGTTGCACTGGTATGTTCATTGTGGAACAGCAGTTTGTGAAGCTCAAACTTTAGTGATGTGATTCATCCCAGCAGTCTCACTATTTCTTAACAAAATAATAATTGGCCCTTTCTCTTTGTTTATTCCTTTGATTTATAGCTGCTGGATTTCAGGAATTGCCTTTGAAAGATAAAGCAACTGTATCTGTTATGATCTTTCTGAGGTCTCGGTAACAAGGTAATTCTGTATCTTTGATCGACTGTTTTAGAGCCAAGTCTGATTCATCTGCTGATTAATACAGCTGTTGTTCAATCTGAGGACAACTACTGTCTAGATTCAGATCAATATATTTTTGTTGTGTATTTGACATCAATTTGTATTTATGGTTTAGAAACTAAACTAAAAAATAATCTGCCTGTGCGCTAGGTTCACTTCTAAGGATTATATATACTAAACACCTAATTTGTGGTATTAACATTAGACAATGCATGATCAAAATAGTAAAGCAAGCTGCAAAAAGCATAAATAGGCCCCATGGAAACAACTCGAGATTTTGTCAGTCATTAAATCATTACCCAAAGGTAAAGCACCAGGACCAGATGGCTTTATCAACAACTTCTACTCCACATTTCAGACAGAGCTTGCCCCAATCCTAGAACGAGTGTTCAACGAGAGCACTCAACAAGGGTGTTTTCAGGAAGAAATGTTGGAGTCTTGTATAGTGACGATTCCAAACTGGGAAGAGTTCTGAATTAGTGTTACTGTCACTAGACACCGAAAAGGCCTTTGACAGACTCCAGTGGGAATACATGCACCAGATCTTGGTCCGGTTTGGGTTTGATCACGAGATTCTGGTATCTATTCTTGCCTTGTATAATGGACCCTCAGCTTGTGCATAGTAATGGCTTCACCTCTGATAGATTTCCAATGATGAATGGCACTAGGCAGGGGTGTCCTCTGTCACCTTTTATGTTTGTACTTGCCCTTGAACCGTTAGCTGAACAGATTACACTAAGCACACAGTTCATAGGTGTAGAGGTAGCCAAAACCAAGCACAGTGTCTCTTTGCAGACGATATTTTGCTGCTTGTGACTAGCCCGGAGACGTCGTTACCAACCCTCCATGACACACTATCTACCTTCGTTGCCGCCTCATATTATATGTTAAATACTTCTAAAACTGAAGCCTTACCCATTAATGTACCAAAGGATCATCTTGCCAGCTTAAGAACAAAATTTCAATACTCCTGGAGGAACTTTACTCTCCCGCTTCTTGATCACTCCATCGATAGATTCTTTACTTGAAGCCAAATACACCCCTCTTTTGTTACATTTGACCAACTTAACAAAGTCTTGGCACTGTCACGAGGTCTCCATGCTGGGTAGGATTGCTGCATTTAAAATGTATCTATTGCCAAAACTGTTATACCTGTTCTGCACACTCCCTTTTAATCTTTCAAACACATTTATAGATAAAATACGCTCCCTCCTCACTACATATGTTTGGAAGAACAAACCGCCAAAACTTGCTGCTGCGGTCATGACACGCTCAAAAATAGCTGGAGGCCTCACCATCCCTGACATGGTTAAATATCAGGAAGCAGCCGTATTGGCCCAGATACGGGACTGGTCTCTACCCACTAGCTCCAAGCCCTGGGTCGACCTAGAAAAAAAATCTCACCTGAGCCTTCCCACTACCTGACTTACTCTGGGTACCTAAAGCATGGTGCCCATGGCGGTATGGGAGAAAACTCTTAGGGGGATGGAAAACTTGACTTTTCCTACAACCAATCTTTCACTATTTGCTTTGACTAAACTTATCCCTGACCTTCATCTTTCTCTTTGGATTATTAAAGGCATCACCTCCCTTAAGGCCCTCTACTCTGACCAGACTCTCCTATCCTTTACACAGCTGAGAGCGTTTCAACCTTCCTAAGAACGAGTTTTAAAAGTATTTACAAGTCTGACATTGACTTTTCTCTCTTTGGTCTCAACACCAACAGATTTCATTACAACAGCCCCCTTCCCTACCCTTTGCTAGATTGACATCAGGTTCCAATAAGGCAGCCATCTCTTTTTGGTATAAGCACCTCTCCGATGAGAAAGAGTTTGAGAAAACTTCTTTCTTCCTTCTGTGGGAGACATCGGGCAAGAACTAAATTCAACCCAATGGGAGTATATTTTCCGCACCACTCATTGTATGTCTCACTGCTTAAACCACACCGAGATAATGTATAAACTACTTCATAAGGCTCTATTTGACCCTGGTTAAACTCCATAAGATCTGCTGATATCTTTCATACCTTTTGGACGTGCCCTGGAATTGGCCCTCTATGGACCTTAGTCTTTGCATTAATAACGACTGTTACTAAGCTCACTATCCCTCCTAGCCCAGACGTTGCACTCCTGCACATCTTCCCTCCCTGGACTTCCATGGGAGACCATTACCTCATAGGACACATACTCATTGCTATCCGAGCTGCAATTATTCAAGCCTGGAAGACACCTCACCGTCCCCTTAACTATAAAATTATCTCTAAAGTCCAACTGAGCTGTGACATGGAACCCTAGGAGTTCCGTACTCATCTGCCACATCACCACACGTGAAGTGGTTTCCGTGGCAGGAATATATCTCGACCCCCCCTATCCACCCTAGTCCTTGTTCTACACAAGAAGCCCTCTTGCAGTAAAATATTTCTTTCTCCCGATGTTATGATAGTCAGATTGGTTGCCTCAGATGTTTCTTGCTTCTGACTTTATTGTTTACCCATGTTGTAGTGCTTGATTTTTTACGAGCATTGTACCCTTTCCCCCCTGCCTACTTTCTTTTTCCTTTTTGTACCTTTAACATTTAAAAAAAATTCAATAAAAAATCATTGTTGAAAAAAAAGCATAAATATTGTGCTTGAATCAAGGAACGCAAAGCCAAACAACTTTCTGGACCCCGCCATACTGCACTAAACCCTTACGTGGATCCTGGCTCTTGGTCGCACTTCCCTGAGCGTTCTGCATACTGTGCCTACCTGTGATTTTCTTACTATAATCTCCTCATTCTATACTGTAACTCTAATTTCATTGTACTTAATACTCTGTTCTCCATCTTGTTTTACATTGTCTTTGTCCTCCTCTAAGATGTGGTCTGTTCTCCATCTTGTTTAATGTTGTCTTAGTCCTCCTCCATCTTCTTCACTCTGTCCTTTATCTTATTCGCTCTGTCTCTCGTGCACGCACTCTGTCTCTATTAACATATACATATAGACACACGTACACTGAGAGGACATACTATTTCCCTTATATACATTATTTCTATCTTATACCGCTTTCATACTGCCGCCCCGGCAATATCCCGAGTTTTTCAAGCCGGGTTTTTGCCGGGGCTCGGAGCGTCCCAGCTCAGAAACACCATTCATACTGCACCTCGGACCCGGGAATTTCCCGGGTTGACCCCATTCATACTGCACAAATCTGTGCCCTGGCAATTTGTGGGAGTCCTCACCAGAGCAGTTTTCATTCGCTTGAAAATGGTGATGTCATTGAAAGGTGACTGGTTTTTTGACACATAAAGATGATGCAAAAGTGGGTGATTTGATCTGCACTCCACCATCCACCATTTCTCCTAAACTCCTTCTCGAATCTTTCACGGGCTCCCACCGATGACATCATCCTCCAGAGACAGGCAGACAGCCAATCAGCTTGTTTTCTGTGCAACCCGGGTTGAAAAACCCGGGTTGCACCATTCATAGTGCAGGCAACCCGGGTCCGACCCGGGAATTACCCCTCGATAAATCCCGGGTTGAAGACCCGGGTTTTTAGACCCGGGATTTTTGACTTGTACCATTCATACTGCACCAAGACCCGGGTCGTTTGAGCTCGCCCCGGCAAAAACCCGGGATTTTGGTGCAGTATGAATGGGGTATTATTCTCCACACTCACTGTGCCAGGATGGACCGCCTATGCCACCCTGTCTGTTTTTGCGAGGAACCGGCCGGGCTTACTTTGCCACCGTTCCCTTTCGCTATTTTGAATACGCCCCTCCTGCCGCAGTGGGAGGGGCCTGCTGCCACCACTGAGCTCCTTCTGTGGCACTCAGAACCACGTTTCTTCTGGGTCACTGATGCTGCTAGCGTGTCTCCTTGCTGGTGTACCCGACTGGTACTCCTGACCTCTTACTATGGATCAGGGATGCTGTGGATGGATCCCCCCTGGCCTATCACACTAACGAGGGCTGCAGGTAGCAGGCAGGGCAATGGTACTGGCAACACTTGGGTCCAAACCCAAGACACAGCTGGAGAACGGATTAGATTTTTGGGTCTAATCTGTAGATCACAGGAAACAGCAATATTGAAGATGTTTTCAAGCAGTTCTTTGAAGCAGAGTGATGTTTTATTGCTCAAGTGTCCTGACAAGGACAGTCCCACTGATTTAAGGTATCAGTGGTCAGGTCAGATGAAGTCAGAAGAATGATACATTTCAGTGTACAAGTCAGAGCCTTTATACCTTTCAGACACATGCTATCTTTAGCATCAGGATATACTCTATTTATACAAACATAAATTTACATACATTGCAAAGCCACTGGTATTCATACTTAGCTTTAAAATTCTTAAAAACCTTGCTGTGATTTCCTGCACCTTTGAGATGCAGGAAATGTGGCAGCACGTTTTAAATTAAACCTTCCTGTCTCCAAGTTAAATCTCACACATCAAAAGATGTAATTAACACGTGGCCTTTCATCAGACCGTTCGGAATTCATATTCACACAGAACAACAAAGGGACATACAACAAGCTAGTTTCCCAAACCACAATACACCAAAGGCTTGGTAAATACAGGCTCATTGTATCAGATATATGCATCAGAAATAGGCATATCCTATAGCAAGTTTAGACAAGAAACAAATTTCTTCCCTGGTCTCAGAAATAATGATTACCTATTCCACAATATAAACAATATAAAAAAATAAGTGAAAATGCAATTACATAAATAAGTGCCCTGCGCTATTCGCTTTAAATAAATTTTTACCAAAAGTTATTTAACAGTGATCCAGTCACACTCACATAATCATACATACATACATATGCAAAAAGAAACCCTGGAACTTATATATTTAAGAAAAGATCAATAATAATCTATGTTACACAAAGGGATAACACATTACTGGAAACTCATTTCTGATAATGACTTAATAGTATTGTATGATCCTTTTAACTGTTGAATCATATCATCCGATAAGTACTGTATACATGGATTTATATGCACTGTTTATATGATCTCAAAATCATCTGTGAAGTAAAATTATTTAGCACTAAGTGTTTTGTCTGCATGTTCACGCAAATGGTTAAGTTATTGAAAAGACTGTTGTTGGAATAAGCGATGTTACACGTGGAAGCGAGTTACCTTAACAGAATTGTGAAGCATGTGTGATACTTTGGCAGTGGCCCGGTCAAAAAGGGAAGTTCAATGAGTAGCTCTCATGGACTTCTGGTTGTGATATATTAATGTAGCAACTGGGACTGCTCTGTCTATAGTTGTTCGGGGTACAAGATGAAAGTTTAGGAAGGTTGTATAGCGATGTCTCTTATGAATATCGGAGATGTCATGGGTATTGAATTGTTAGATATTGCTGAGGATAGCTGAGATATCATGGGTACCAAATTCTTAGATATGAACGAAAAAATCAACACAAGATTGCAAATTGTACAATCCATAATTAATGAGATTGGTTATTAAATGTTCATTAGCATATTTACCGCACCCTTGTACCATCAGTGCTAACAGACAGGAATAAAAGACTGCCAGAAATAGCACCGTTTTACAGAGTGCTTTTGTTTTTAACCATTTAATCTTGTAGTAGTGAATCGGCATAGAACTATTGTTTAAGAGCACCTCCCATTTCAACCCAGAAATTATAAGACAGTGCATGGATGGTACTGTATAAAAATGTGATTAAATACAATGACCCGTTTAATGAGCCCATTTACCAGAGAAAGCTGAACCTGGGAGCGGTCCTTGGCCAGGGACAGGACAAAGTGCAAGCCATCCAGCAAACACAAAGTATTCAGGACAGCGGGGAATTGGGGATTCCCGACAATTTGCTGTTCAAGAGGAATGAGAATGTGTGGGGTTGTTTATCAGCCAAGGGAGTGAGCTCACTCACAATTTTGCCTAAGACCACAGCCATGAATAAAGAATGGTACCAAAACATCCTCCAAGAGCAACTTCTCCCAACCATCCAAGAACAGTTTGGTGATGAACAATGCCTTTTCCAGCATGATGGAGCACCTTGCCATAAGGCAAAAGTGATAACTAAGTGGCTCAGGGATCAAAACATCGAAATTTTGGGTCCATGGCCAGGAAACTCCCCAGACCTTAATCCTATTGAGAACTTGTTGTCAATCCTCAAGAGGCGGGTGGACAAACAAAAACTCACAAATTCTGACAAACTCCAAGCATTCATTAGGCAAGAATGGGCAGCCATCAGTCAGTATGTGGCACAGAAGTTGTTTGACAGCATGCCAGGGCGAATTGCAGGTCTTCAAAAAGAAGGGTCAGCACTGCAAATATTGACTCTTTGCATAAACTTAATGTAATTGTCAGTAAAAGCCTTTGACACTTATGAAATGCTTGTAATTTTACTTCAGTATCCCATAGCTACATCTGACAAAAAGGTAAAAAGCAGTAAACTTTGTGAAAACCAATACTTGTGTCATTCTCAAAACTTTTGGCCATGACTGTATGTTCCACTCTGCATTCTCCCTAAATTATCCCAAATGTGAGGCTTATTATCACAACCTGTGGCTCTCCAGGTGTTGTGAAACTATTGTTTATTTATAAAGCTCCACAAAGGGTCCGCAGCACCATACAGAGGATACAGTAAAACAGGCAAAACTGTATAATACACAGCAAGTGAGTAGCCAAACCAGTAGGGAATAAAATGCTGGGAATAGTTCCTAACAGGGACTACAGGTGAAGGAGCAAGTTATCACAATCTGAGCCTGTACCCAGGAGTGTGGGTGCAGCAAACAGCGTCAGAGCCATTGCTTGAGGGTAGAAGGGAAAACACAGGACAGTTAGTGGCTTCAGTAATGAGAAGAGGAGGAGACGAGGGAAGACGGTCCTTCTCGTGTGAGCTTACAATATGCGGGGGAGAGGTAGAGAAACAGGGTGACACAGAGGGAATAGGTAGAGAGAAGTACTGGAGGGTTAGGAGAAGAGCTGATTGGCTCTGATGAAAAAAATGGGATTTAAGAGAACGTTTGAAGCCTTAGAAGGAGGTGGAAAGCCGGAGTGGCAGAGAAACTAAATTCCAAAGGAGGGAAGCAGCACAGGAGAAGTGGCAGACATCGCTGGCAGAACTACAAGCCGTAGCATGCCTTGCCAGCCAATAGCTGGCAGGATATGCTGGGACTTGCAGATTTACAACACCTGGAGAACCACAGGTTATCCAGACTTTGTCTATAATATATTAAGGGTCTAGTGAAAGCTGAAAATTATGAGGTGTCTATCGCCAATCATATATTACACACAGATAATACCTATCGCCAATCATACATTACACACAGATAATACCGATCGCCAATCATACATTGCACACAGATAATGCCCATCACCAGTCATATATTCAAAACATATAATCCCCATTGGTAATAATCTATTGCATAGGAATAACCCCAATTTCCACCCAACAACAACTTCCATGCTTAGTCAGACTTAGTGAGTCAGCAGAACTTGGAAGCGAAGAGATGGATCGTGAGCTCTGTGGCTCAATCAGTGCCAGACAAAATGTTTGGCCTATCAGTCTGTTGGGTGAAAGAAATCTGTTTTATTGCTGTATGTAGATTGATTTACTTTAAAACACGGCTGGAACCCCTAGTACTTTCCTGTGCTTCATAGGAAGGACATTCTAGGTTCCCCAAATTGATTTCGATCTGTCTGACTCTCCCTTCGCCACAGAAGCGCTGCAGACCTGTCCTGCTCCCCATTCTGGAATACACAGGTGCTTCCTACCTACATAGGCCCGATAATGTCAAACTAGGGGCAAAATCCAATGAACCACCAGCCCATCAGTTATATATTCTACTGGGCAGGCTAGGGACACATTATATTTCCATATTAGTCTGATACAGGCAGGATCAGGTAGCACTCTGTGCATTCAATCATGGAAGCACATCTCTAGCACTCTGCAGGCCCCACATTCCCCACTCATATAGTTTGATATTCCACTGAGACAGAATGTAGATAAATCAAACGACAGACGGACCCATCCTGTGTATAGTGTCTCCAGCACATTATGTGATCCCAGTGACAGACAGACCCATCTTGTGTATAGTGTCTCCCAGCACATTATGTGACCCCAGTGAAAGACAGACCCACCCTGTGTATAGTGTCTCCAGCACATTATGTGACCCCAGTGTCAGACAGGCCCATCCTGTGTATAGTGTCTCCAGCACATTATGTGACCCCAGTGACAGACAGACCCATCCTGTGTATAGTGTCTCCAGTACATTATGTGATCCCAGTGACAGACAGACCCATCCTGTGTATAGTGTCTCCAGTACATTATGTGATCCCAGTGACAGACAGACCCATCCTGTGTATAGTGTCTCCAGTACATTATGTGACCCCAGTGAAAGACAGACCCACCCTGTGTATAGTGTCTCCAGCACATTATGTGACCCCAGTGACAGACAGGCCCATCCTGTGTATAGTGTCTCCCAGCACATTATGTAACCCCAGTGACAGACAGGCCCATCCTGTGTATAGTGTCTCCCAGCACATTATGTGACCCCAGTGACAGACAGACCCATCCTGTGTATAGTGTCTCCAGTACATTATGTGATCCCAGTGACAGACAGACCCATCCTGTGTATAGTGTCTCCCAGCACATTATGTGATCCCAGTGACAGACAGACCCATCCTGTGTATAGTGTCTCCCAGCACATTATGTGATCACAGTGAAAGACAGACCCATCCTGTGTATAGTGTCTCCCAGCACATTATGTGACCCCAGTGACAGACAGACCCATCCTGTGTATAGTGTCTCCCAGCACATTATGTGACCCCAGTGACAGACAGACCCATCCTGTATATAGTGTCTCCCAGCACATTATGTGATCTCAGTGACAGACAGGCCCATCCTGTGTATAGTGTCTCCCAGTACATTATGTGATCCCAGTAACAGACAGACCCATCCTGTGCATAGTGTCTCCAGTACATTATGTGATCCCAGTGACAGACAGACCCATCCTGTGTATAGTGTCTCCAGTACATTATGTGACCCCAGTGACAGACAGACCTATCCTGTGTATAGTGTCTCCCAGCACATTATGTGATCCCAGTGACAGACAGACCCATCCTGTGTATAGTGTCTCCCAGCACATTATGTGATCCCAGTAACAGACAGACCCATCCTGTGTATAGTGTCTCCCAGCACATTATGTGACCCCAGTGACAGACAGACCCATCCTGTATATAGTGTCTCCCAGCACATTATGTGACCCCAGTGACAGACAGGCCCATCCTGTGTATAGTGTCTCCCAGCACATTATGTGACCCCAGTGACAGACAGACCCATCCTGTGTATAGTGTCTCCCAGCACATTATGTGACCCCAGTGACAGACAGACCCATCCTGTATATAGTGTCTCCCAGCACATTATGTGATCTCAGTGACAGACAGGCCCATCCTGTGTATAGTGTCTCCCAGTACATTATGTGATCCCAGTAACAGACAGACCCATCCTGTGTATAGTGTCTCCAGTACATTATGTGATCCCAGTGACAGACAGACCCATCCTGTGTATAGTGTCTCCAGTACATTATGTGACCCCAGTGACAGACAGACCTATCCTGTGTATAGTGTCTCCCAGCACATTATGTGATCCCAGTGACAGACAGACCCATCCTGTGTATAGTGTCTACCAGCACATTATGTGATCCCAGTGACAGACAGACCCATCCTGTGTATAGTGTCTCCAGCACATTATGTGATCCCAGTGACAGACAGACCCATCCTGTGTATAGTGTCTCCCAGCACATTATGTGATCCCAGTAACAGACAGACCCATCCTGTGTATAGTGTCTCCCAGCACATTATGTGACCCCAGTGACAGACAGACCCATCCTGTGTATAGTGTCTCCCAGCACATTATGTGACCCCAGTGACAGACAGACCTATCCTGTGTATAGTGTCTCCCAGCACATTATGTGATCCCAGTGACAGACAGACCCATCCTGTGTATAGTGTCTACCAGCACATTATGTGATCCCAGTGACAGACAGACCCATCCTGTGTATAGTGTCTCCAGCACATTATGTGATCCCAGTGACAGACAGACCCATCCTGTGTATAGTGTCTCCCAGCACATTATGTGATCCCAGTAACAGACAGACCCATCCTGTGTATAGTGTCTCCCAGCACATTATGTGACCCCAGTGACAGACAGACCTATCCTGTGTATAGTGTCTCCCAGCACATTATGTGATCCCAGTGACAGACAGACCCATCCTGTGTATAGTGTCTACCAGCACATTATGTGATCCCAGTGACAGACAGACCCATCCTGTGTATAGTGTCTCCAGCACATTATGTGATCCCAGTGACAGACAGACCCATCCTGTGTATAGTGTCTACCAGCACATTATGTGATCCCAGTGACAGACAGACCCATCCTGTGTATAGTGTCTCCAGCACATTATGTGATCCCAGTGACAGACAGACCCATCCTGTGTATAGTGTCTCCCAGCACATTATGTGATCCCAGTAACAGACAGACCCATCCTGTGTATAGTGTCTCCCAGCACATTATGTGGTCCCAGTAACAGACAGACCTATCCTGTGTATAGTGTCTCCCAGCACATTATGTGATCCCAGTGACAGACAGACCCATCCTGTGTATAGTGTCTACCAGCACATTATGTGATCCCAGTAACAGACAGGCCCATCCTGTGTATAGTGTCTCCCAGCACATTATGTGACCCCAGTGACAGACAGACCCATCCTGTGTATAGTGTCTCCAGTACATTATGTGATCCCAGTGACAGACAGACCCATCCTGTGTATAGTGTCTCCAGTACATTATGTGATCCCAGTGACAGACAGACCCATCCTGTGTATAGTGTCTCCAGTACATTATGTGATCCCAGTGACAGACAGACCCATCCTGTGTATAGTGTCTCCCAGCACATTATGTGACCCCAGTGACAGACAGACCCATCCTGTGTATAGTGTCTCCCAGCACATTATGTGACCCCAGTGACAGACAGGCCCATCCTGTGTATAGTGTCTCCCAGCACATTATGTGACCCCAGTGACAGACAGACCCATCCTGTGTATAGTGTCTCCCAGCACATTATGTGACCCCAGTGACAGACAGACCCATCCTGTGTATAGTGTCTCCCAGCCCTCAGTGCATGTGTCAGGTTTGAATGAGAACGCCAGTCCCCCAGTAACCATGTCGCTGCCGGGCTCTCTGCCGCAGCAGATCTCTCTCCGCTGGGTAACAGTGAGCTCCGGCAGCAGAGGAGTTAACGAGCCTCCGCCCCCCGGCGGTGACGTCACGATGCCTGGCGCAGTCCGCCAGTAGCCGTGGCGCCTGGCAGGCCCCGCCCACTGACGTCACGCCGCAGGTTCGGGCGCAGTCGCACTGTGAGGTAAACAGACTCCCGGGGAAAGACGCTCCTCAGCTCGGTCCTCCGGTGCCGGTGACCGCGTACGGAGAAACCGATAGACGTCGGCGGGGAGCCAGCACCTTCCGGCTCACAAGCTGCGGCTCTCGCGCTAAGCCCCAGCCCGCGGGGTTGTTGTTCTCCTCGCTGAGGCGACTGGTTCCATCCGGTTCCCGCGCCTGCGCAGTGAGCTACGGGCAGGAAGCTGACAGGATGGTGCAGAAAGACGGGCAAGCGGCGGCCGTCATCTCCGAGCCGGACAAAGAGACCAGCCCCCAAGCCCTGGCCCCCGAGCTGGTGGCCCCCGTCCCTGCGGGGGAGGATACCGACACTGAGACCGAGACCAGTACCTCCAGGCGGTTCCTGTGTGGCGTGGTGGAGGGTACGTGCTGTCACAGACCCACAGGCATCGTGTGTCATAGTCTAAGGTCCTTGTCTGCAACATGGGACAGGCAGGGTCTCCCAATTGTGGTGGGACTACAAGTCCCGGCATGCACTGCAGCCAGTGTAGTCCTATGAGAGCCCGAGAGGCTCAGTTTCCTCAGTCTGCATTACATTCTGCACTGATGCTGCCGCACAGACTCCTGGGAAAGGAAAAGTGGGTCGTGACGTCATGGGGTTCAGATGATTGACAGTTCTGTCACTCACAAGTGGCAGATAAGTAATGAGCACAGTGCTGCACTGCTCCATCACCCTCTTCATAGCATTATCCCTTTTACGGCCACTAAACTGTATTTATATCTGTTTAAGTTGCTGTGTATCAGACATGTAATAAGGGTATATAATTGGGTTAATACATTTTTTTTTTTGTCTCATTAAGTGAGTATACCTCGGGTGAGCAAGAAGGTGTAGAGCAGACTTGGTCAACCTGTGGCTCTCCAGGTGTTGTGCAACTATAAGCCATCATCGTGCTTTGCCATTAGAAAGCCAGCCTATAGCTGATAGGGTGTGCTGGGACTTGTAGTTTCACAACACCTAGAGAGCCACAGGTTGGCCAGGTCTGTTATAGAGGTAGCACTGCATTGCTGTTTAAGTTTCAACCAGTGGCAAAAATAATTAATTTCATATATTTCATGCACCAGAGTTGGGTTGATTATCTGAACATAGGCCAACTTTAGGGAATGTCTAGGTTTACACTTAGTGAACATCATGTTTTGCATGCTGTTCACTAAGAGGGACATAGATGTATGCAATGCAATCTGCTTATGAGAACTGAAGATATTTTCAATTATCTGTAGCCTACTGGCATGGTCTTCATAGTCTATCAGAAGACTGGTATAACTCTTATGGGAGGGGCTTTTGCCTCTTAACAGATCTCTGGGTCTATTTTTGAAGTGACAGATACCACTCCCTCCTGCTGCTTGAGGCAGTGCAGAGCTCTAGGAGAACTTAAATAACCTTTCTGGTATAATTTATGGTTCATAGAAAGAGAAGTATTTCTGCATGTGTTGACTATAATTTTTTTTCAGAGCAGTTAACAGATCACAACTGATTATTATAATTGTGAATTGTCGATTGCTGTGTCAGCCAGAGGAGTGAGAAGAGGCACATATGGAAAGAAGCTACATGGTGCATTCATGTTCTGCTTTCCATTTATAGTACCTTTATGTATAGCTTCAATAACTCATAGAGCTGTTCTTCAAAGAGTAAGAAAAGCCACTACTTAATATTCATATATCAAACGCTTTGTATAATAGAATAGAGCGATATGCATGAAATAACTGAAGGATTTATACTTGAGTCTCAAGTTTTTGATGTGCATTAGATCCCATTGGAACACTGCCCTAAAGAAGGTTGTGGAAGGTAAAAAGCTACAGTTTAGCTGAGTTGTGGTATAATGAATTAACTCCTAAGTTCCCCCTCCTAAGTTGGTACCATTATTATATCAGAACCCCACAATGGAGGGTCTGTCCCACCTAGTTTCATCATTGTGCTCATTGAAGTGCCTTGATTTGCGGTCCCAGCACCGATTTCTCCTGTGTTGTGGCCATGGCATTGGCAGCATGAAGCAGTGCTGTGACGAGAGCAGGAGATGTGGCATACTTGTGCATTGTCCCTCTGTCATAGAACTCTTTTCTCCACATATATTGTTTGGGTAATGATTAGTAAATTTGCTTAAATATGGCTTGACATCCGCGGAGAAAGCACTTACATGTAGACCCAGTCTAACATTCCAATCGCAGCATTTAGAACATTTCGCCAAGCATAAAATATATATTCCCATTTGCAGATATCAAGCTCAGCAGCTGATATTGCTAAGTTGTTGAGTGTGGCCAATACATATAATTGATCTTCACCCATCTGGGTCTTTGGCAGTCCTCCACAGCCACGTCTCTGTTGTATTGGCAGGGGTATACAGTAATAGATTTCAGCAATACAGTCAGAAGGCAGATGATTATGTAAATGTATTTGAAAAGAATGTGAAGGAACAATGACTTGCAGCATTGTGCAAGAATATTTTCTGCCCAACAGCGCTGGCGTTTGTTTTCACCAATTTTTCTAGCACAGGAATAGTTGGGAAGGCCTGGTAATCTGCTATTGTTTTTATACTGTAAGTACAAATGGCAACCTAACTTTAAAAGTCTGATGATAAACGTTCATTGCTTTTCCTCCAATATGTGTGTTCTTGACATGAACATGTATAGATATGTCATTGCTTTTTCTTTTTTTTTTTTTTTTTTGTACTGTCAAGCGACAAGGACAAGCTGATCACTGTATAGTGCAGAAGTTCTCGTGCATTTTACTAAGCAATGTCACATGACCTAGGCTTTGTTAGAGTTTATTAACTAAATACATATCATTAAAAGGCTTCCAAATTTATAGTGTCCCCGTCTCCTACACACACACGCACACAATGCAGGCAGTCATTTTGTTGGTTAAATATTCATGAGAATGCAGCCAATCATTTCACAGGGACAGGACTAAGGCATGATGACGACACTAACTCCTGATGGTCCGGGCTTAGCTCAGCCCAGAAAATGGCTCCTTCCTCTGTGTGTATGTGACAAGGTGCATATAACTCCAATGTGTTGTAAACCGCAACAACCAATTGCATATCAGTCTTAATCTGCATGTCCAAATTAGACTAATGTAGAAAAATGCCTTGTTGGTTACAGAACGTGTTTTGTCTGAACCATATCAAATAATCTTCATATTGTCAAGGATGTTATCTATGAACCAAATTAACAGTTTAGAGTGAGAGAAGGGGCCAGGTCTGTTAATTGTGACTGTCTAGAGGTCATTAGGGCTGATTAAAATATTTTGGGCACACCACATATTAAAAACATTGATAGCTGAATTGTGCTTGTTTTAGCTTTTCTGGGAGGGTACTAGTGTCAAAACTCATTAATAACGTTTTGCAGTTTGGATCTTGGAGCTGCTAGCAATCTATTATGTATAGAGCCTCGTACTCCCAGTTAAGGACATTTTATTTTTGCTGATGATAGATGTTTAATAAATGAAGTGATTTGTAGTCATGAGTCTTGGCAGCTGGATCATTACCTATAATGGTGCCAGCTGTAAGACCGTATCCTGTGTGACTCATTATCTGCAAGGTCTTTCTGTAACTGGCAGTTAGCTAGTTATCTCCAAAATAAGTCCACTGTCTTCAGCTATGAGGGAAAAGTTGAACAAGATCCATAGATGGTGTCTTTAGAGAAGAGGTGCGGCTTGGTGGCTAAATGCTCACGGAGAATTTAGTTGGAAACCCAGATCATTTTCTTTTTTGTGCTTAAAGACTAAATAAGATTCCAAGGATCATTTTGTTCTAATCTGATACCTTAGTTGGCTACTTTCATTTGGAAGATGCTCTTTACTTTAGTGTATGTAATGGTTTCCATGCCATAATGGTTTTTTTTTTCTCTCTGGTTGCTGTTGAAAGCGCTTTGAAACTCTTTTTTTGTACTAAAGTTAAAGGTTAATTCCACCCAGAACTAAACTTTGGTTTTAGTTCTATAACCTAGTTTAACAAAAATGTACTCCTGCGATCCATTCAGTGGGACTCTTGTTAGATCTTACGGTCCAGCGCTGTTATACTCCCTCCTGTTTGTTTTTCTTTGGTTTTTTTTTCTCCTTCAATGGTAGATTCGTATATGATTGCATGTTTTTATAGGTATATTTCACTTGTATGTAAACTCGTTCTATCTGCACTTTCACCTACTTGAAACGACGTGGAACTCTGTATATTCATGGGATGTTTATATTTAGTAATATGATATAATATTTTAATGTTACATAGCAGATTATTTTGCTATCTGTAGCATTCCACTTGAGCTTGTGGTCAGTTTGTTTGTGATGTTTGTCATGTTTTTCACTTCAACTGCATGGAGACACATGAGTCACTTTCTCTGTTCAATTTAAGTTTAATTTTAGTAAGTGCTTTTCCTATAACTGGATGGAGATTAAATCCTCAATCGTTTTTAGAGCACATAAAGTTTGTTTACTACATGGAGTGTGGCTATCTGCTGCTATATGTACAGCCCATTGGGGGACCCAGACTGTTTGCTTTATTACCACTAATTTAGGCATGAGAGTGGTCAGTGACCTGTTCACTCTCCTGGTTATGTCTGAGGACAGGGCTACATGTGACAGGGATGATATGATGTAAGAAATGGAGGCAAGTTGGAAACCTCAGACTGAGAGTTTTAGTGAAAGGAGCGAGATCCCTAGTAGCACAGTGTAGTGATGCAGGATAACTGTGGTGTCAAAAACACTATATAAACCATGCTCTTACATCTTATCATCTTTTCTGTCCAGGGTTCTATGGACGGCCATGGACTATGGAGCAAAGGAAAGAACTTTTTAGAAGGTTAGTAATGTTTCTGGCAAAGCTTCTTATGGTTTAACTGTTCATGAAAACACAACAAAAGGTTACCTATCATGAGCAGGAAATACTAAAAACTACGTAGTTAAATAGGAAATCCACCCAATTCTACATTTATCATATGTTTTAATTTTCCATTGTACCTAAATTGTCCAAACATGTCTAACTTGGAATTAGGAGTATGCGTTTCAGTGCTCGGGACAGATCCGAAAATGCACCATTCTTGAGCTTTGACTATGTGCACGTAGAAGATGTGGTTATTGTCCTCCATATTTACCAGCTGACATCTGAATTATCATTTTCGGTTGGTGATTGGGACCAGTGGCCTTTTTTTGGACCCATATATCCCTTTAGTTTGCAGTCAGTTAGGTCTAAAACAACTTAATTTGGTGCCAAAATCACAGCGTTTATGGGCCGGTTTGGATATAGATCAGCTCTGTAGGGAATTGTATCCAATGCATGCATGTTGTCTTAGCCAATGGCAATGAAATAAACCATTCTGTTTGGAAGATAATGTTCTGTAAAGGTGCTGTTCTCATTTAGGCATGTTGTTTTTGGCAAGCAGTGATCCTGTTTCTTGCTGCTTGTATTATTCCCGTTTTCTACCATAGGCTACAGAAGTGGGGTCTTAACACGTACCTGTATGCACCAAAAGATGACTACAAGCACAGAATGTTTTGGAGAGAGATGTACTCCGTGGAAGAAGCTGGTAATTATTTTTTATGGTTTGCACATTATCGGATGTAGGTTTCTTAAGTCATCCCCATGGCTTTGTTTTTGTGTCACATTAACAATTCGCATTAGTGGGTATCAAGTCATGAAAACGTGCTGTTTACCTGCCAGTGATAATGAGTCTCTGAGCACAATATGGAAGCTGTCCAGGTCACCTTTACAGCTTTTCTATATCCGTTTCAATGGTTTATTATCAATAATTCTCTGATAAACTACCAGGATTGTAGATCAGGCCTTCTCCGGATATTCTGAGAAGTTCTCTATATGGGAACAAAAGGGATAATTACTGACTTAAATATCTTACAAAGAAGTGTTTTATCATGAGACAACCTCTACTTTAATAACTGGTCCCTCCTCCCTCTATTGTGGCACTTTTTTTGGTGCTCACTGCCAGGGTATACAGTCTTCTGTGGTTGTTAATGCATGAATTCAATGTGGCACCTGATAGGATAGCCACAGCTCTGCATTCACTACACCTCTCCCACCCCCCATCCATAGAACATTGTCACTTCTGTGAAGTTGAGGGGGGATGTCCCAGATGAGTTGAGGGCAAGACATTCATTAACAAGAGTTGTCCAAAGGTGCACTAATTAGTTTATTCACCCAAGTTGAATTACAGAAATCCTGTACCCTGCTGCTTACAGACTGGGTTTGAGAAACGCCACTGTATACATTACTGAGCCGTGGTAATTGGAAACGGAACAAGAGATCTAGACAATTAAGCCTAGCTGCTGCGCAAGGTTACTGTAGAGATACTGTGCACCTGCAAACACAAATCCATAAAACAGAGAGACTAGCATTTACATGATGCCTTATTTCTATGGTATGATGATGCAATTTCCACCCAATACTAACATGTACTTCTTTCTGTTCTTCAGACCAGCTCATGATCTTGATCTCTGCTGCTAAAGAATTTGGGATTGAGTTTGTCTACGCCATATCTCCAGGGCTTGACATAACCTTTTCCAACCAGAAGGAAGTGTCCACACTGAAACGTAAATTAGACCAGGTATGTACGTAAGGTATTAACATCCATATACACTGCAGTGCTCTTCCTTTCTCTGGTCCAAAGTACTCATTGAATAAGAGTGACGAGATGGTTTTGGGAAATAATAAAGGAATAGCGTCTAGAAAGAAATCATACAAAAAGTAAATGTATTACACATTCTCTGAATATTTACTTTAGACAAGCACAAAGGGTTAGTGTGCCTATAAAAGATACTTTATATAAAATAGTATGTTCTTTTAATATTGG
Source organism: Mixophyes fleayi (assembly GCF_038048845.1). NCBI lineage: Eukaryota > Metazoa > Chordata > Amphibia > Anura > Limnodynastidae > Mixophyes > Mixophyes fleayi. The sequence goes on along the minus strand of NC_134407.1, from coordinate 14,468,667 downwards.
GTGTCCTCAGTTATTTGTAACTTACAGCAGTGATAGGAAACCTGGGGGTAAATGTATCAAGCCAAGAGTTTTTCGGCGGGTTTGACAAAACCAATCAGATTTTAGCTATCATTTATTTAGTACATTCTACAAAATGACAGCTGGAATCTTATTGGTTGCTATAGGCAACATCTCCACTTTTCAAACCTGGTGGAAAACGCTCAGCTTGATACATTTACCCCCTGATGTACTTCAAACCTGATAAACTCCACATGTGCAGCCCTCCACCTCCCATAGGGCTAAATAAAAACTCTGCACGCAAACACCGTTCTGATATTAAGGCAGTTTAATTTGCTAACATTGTATTTAGGTGCAAACTTTTCACTTAAAACACATTGTTAATACTGCAGCTGCTTGTTGTATCTGCCTAATGTAAGTTAGGCATTAAAATAAAGTGTCTGAATGCTACGGTTCAGTGTAAATTTTAATCCTAGTTGCAGTGTTAGTTAATTAGCCTCATTGCCTCATTTGGTGGGAGTGCTGAAAATCTGAAGAAGCTTACGTTACTATGTAGTAGTGTTTTAATGTTATTAAATGTTTAAAGGATCTCTGACATATATAAGTATTTTGAGGTCTAGTCACTGAAACCTTGGAGGGAATATGCTTTCTGCATGTATATAGTTTTCTGTCATTTCTGCAAGATTTATTCTACTTTTCCCTAATTTCCAGGTCACTCAGTTTGGTTGCAAATCGTTTGCTCTTTTGTTTGATGACATTGATCACAACATGTGCCCAGCAGACAAGGAGGTGTTCAGCTCTTTCGCTCATGCACAAGTGTCCATAACCAATGAAATTTATCAGTACTTAAGTGAACCAGAAACATTTTTATTTTGTCCTACAGGTAACTTTCCACCACTGATCTATAATATTCATGTGATAGCAAGGTTGATGGGGTTGGCTTGTGGAATTCGATTTTACTTCCAGTTAAGCTCATACACAAGGTCTGGGCAAATTGGAGGATACGTGTAGTCAGGCTGGGTAGGCCAAACTTTTGTATGGAAGACATTGGGAGCACTTATTCCCTATCTATCTTTGAAACCAAAGATTTGTCTGAAATGCTTTTATGTTCTACACGACTCTAGCCACACGTACATATACAGGGTTAATAGAACATTTATCTCACTGATAATATGCACCTTATAGAGGGGTTTTTCTGTGTGAATTAAAAGGGCGCCCCAATGTTAAGTTATTCTTAAAGATTTTATGGTAAAACCAAAGAGAGAAATTGGCAGCTTCCAACCGTGGCTAATTTTTCATATTGACACATACCCATAAGCTTTACTGTAATCCTAAATAAAGTGAAATACCTTATTTTTAAGGAATAAAGAGCATCTGTTTAAGTACACACTGTGGATGCAGCTAATGCATTAGAAACCAGTGACATTACTGAACTGATCGGTCGGATGTTCATATTGGTTTAGTCAGTGAATGGCTGCCTCCAGATTGTATACGCGGGTACACCTTAAGAATGAGTCTGTTTGTGTGAAGAACTAATGGTTAATGGCAGCGATCTGTTTTGTTTTATAGAATATTGCGGGACATTTTGTTACCCAAATGTTGCCCAATCCCCGTACCTACGAACAGTTGGTGAGAAGCTACTTCCTAACATAGATGTTCTCTGGACGGGTAAGACTTTTTGTTTACAGGATAGTCCGTCCAACTGGCAGTCCACTAGTCACAACCTGCTTTACAGTTGTAGGACTGTGTAAAATCTTGGTTAATTTAAAAATAAATAAAGTAAAAGTTGCTGCCGTTTATGGGGGCAGTGGAGTGTTTGTTGAAATTACTGTTACTTTGATCAAATCAGGTTGCCTCACAGTTAAGCCAACTTGACTTCACTGCAACCTCTGATTTCATTGGTCAGAGGCCTGGGTGAAATTAGAGTCGCCCTTGTCATGTGAGCAGGAACACACAACACCCCTGTAGACAGAGGGAGTAAATACAATGACTGTAGGTACTTAGCAAGTGTCTACTAGCATGTCTACACCCAACTCTTTCCCTGGACCCCGAGGAGAAAAAGGAGTTATACACCGTAGCGCCCGTACAGCATTACCGTTTCTCTTGTCCAGGTCATGGTGTATCGGGGGACCTGGTTTGCGGAGCATCTGTTTTGTTGCCCTCGCATGTTGCAATCTCTTGGTAGGACAACCCTCCAGGCAGCTCTCATTCATAAGTTCTCCTCCTCACCCCCATTGCTTTTGGCACTGTCTGTTCCCTTTGTGCACACGGAGAAAAGAAGATTCTTATCCCTGCTGTTAAATCTCTCCCAATGCTGTAAAGAAATGTCCTGTAGCTTGCTCCTTTTCTTGTGTCCTTGCTGAGCTAGTTGTAGCCTTGAGTGAGAGTGTTATGGTGAGGGAACAGAGGTTGATTATTTTTCCGTTGCCCTCCCTCCTAAGGGTGTAACAGACATTGCCTAGCCTGCCTGTTGGGGGATTTTCTTGTATTTCCCTTTAATGAGGAATCACCGTATGTTCTGCATTAGAAGCACATAATGTTCAGCTTGAATGGTGTGTGCAATTATCAAGGTCCTGAGGAACTGAATTTAACTGTCCCTAACCTTAAGAGTGGGTTCCCAAGCTGTCATTAAATGCAAGCGTTTAGTGATTGTACCGGCCACACTATGTTGCCATTATGTTTAATGATGTTTATGGGAGATATCGCTTATGAAATGTCTGAACAGTCAAAAGGGGTTAACATTGTCTTTGTCACATGGCAGCATGCAGACGCTGCCAATTCAGCTCTACAGATGCTACACTTATAATATAGTTTGTTTTCAATACAGCAATTACCACTGCTCTAGTGTTCAGAATAATAGTATACATAATATCCTCTGTTTTTGTTGACTTATTGCTGTTTTTTGCTTATTTTGAATCCTGACGCTGTTCAGCCAAAGTAAATCTGTTCTTTCGCGTTCTTCCAGGCCCGAAGGTTGTTTCTAAAGACATTCCTGTGGAAACTATCGAAGAGATTTCCAAAATTCTCAAGAGGTCTCCGGTCATCTGGGACAATATACACGCAAATGACTATGATCAGAAGAGACTTTTTCTCGGACCCTACAAAGGACGCTCCACTGAGCTCATTCCCCGGCTCCAGGGGGTTTTAACCAACCCCAACTGTGAATTTGAGTCAAATTATGTGGCAATTCACACTCTTGCTACCTGGTATAAATCAAATATGAACGGCGTGAGGAAGGACGTAGTGATGAGTAAGTAGATCCTGCAAGTAGTCAGAATGTTGGTGATCTTACAAAAAAAAAAATATTGTACTTTTTATATTCGGTTGATTTTATGTGTAGTGGATTGGAGGGTCAGAGAGAAGACTGGTAGGGGGTTTGTATTACAAAAGTATTTGACAGATTTGAGAGCTTTTAAGATTATAAATGTTAATATTGTTTAAAAACCATGCAAATAACACAATGCAAGTTGCTTCATATAAAAGAGCTGCTAAAGCCTTCATATGTCTTGTGAAGACGATACCGTATGAGGTAATTAAAGTGACTGTATCAGAAAAGCTGTCCGTCCACTATGTTTTATTATAAATATACCTTTTTTATTTTCCTCCTCTGCAGCTGACAGCGAGGACAGCACTATATCTATCCAGATTAAATTAGAAAATGAAGGCAGTGATGAAGATCTTGAAACAGATGTTCTTTATAGTCCTCAGATGGCTCTCAAGCTGGCACTAATAGACTGGCTGCAGGAGTTTGGAATGCCTCTTCAGTATAGCAGTAAGTCTTATGTATTCATAAACCAGCTGTATTCTGCTCTACACAGTTATTATATTAGGGCATTGCAACAACTCATTTTTGAGTGAAATGCTATAAATTATACATTATCACAGAATTTTACTTTAGGTGTCTGATTGGACCGGTCCCCTATGTCTGACACATGCCAGCCACGCTCTTCTGTCCCCTTATTTTTTATGTTTCTTTCTTTTTCCACCGTTGAGGGACAGTGAGACTCAATTTCATCCTGTTAGAGGGTTGATCTTTCTCCCTTACACTTGCTCACCCATGCTGCAGGTACCTCTGCAGTATCCACAAATCTCCAATCACTGGCAGTGGGGGGAAAATGGCAAAATCCCCCCCACTTGTTATACTATTGTCCAAGATGCACAAGTTTCCACCGGGTGTTCTCTGCAGAGTTCTGCTAGAAGGGTGATGTGAACAACCAATAACAGCTCTGCTGTAACAGCGGCTTCTGTGCAGTCATCGTGGCTTCAATCTACAAGATTCTGTGTCTGCTACAACTTGTCTCCAGTGCTTTACTCTCCAGATTACCTCGGCCTCCCTGGACAAGACAGCACTCAATGGTTCAGCCTTCCCAGTAAACACAATGGTACTTTTCAGACTAGTAATGTCTCCTGCTCCCCTGGGACTTCATCTCAGGGAAGTGTTTTGTTCTTTGTTTCTGTGTTCTAGCTACCATTCAGGTGACAAGTGAGGCTTTTACTGTAGGGTGTAGCAGGGTAGTACTGAGACAGCTTCTTTCTTTACCAGATGCAGGCGTATGAAGCGGAAGAGGTTAGCTAGGCCCCAAACTTTGGTGATTCCCAGTTATATTGGTACCAAACACCAGAATAAACGACCTGTGGTATACTCTGGCACGATCTGTGCTTCCTTTGTACCTCTGCAGTGACAGGTGGCACCAGGCAATTCCTGGGCTATACTGGGTCCAGTCCCTAGCACAGTCTTTGAACTGCATTTACTAAGTACATGTCCTGGTGGCAGGGTCCCGAGTACCTCGGACGTTTCCACCTCTGAAACCTGCCTGGGCGAGGTCCAGTGTTTCAGCTTTGAGCATTCTGGACTCAAGACGTCGGTCCTTGCACTTTTTAGGAAGGTTTGAGTTTGTTTTAGGGGAATTGGTGAATCCGCATATGCTGTGTTAGGGAGTCTGTTATGCTTTTTCCATGGGAGTTTTGGAGTTGTTGTAATCCTCTCCAGTTGTGGACCCTCCGGTTCTCTGGCTAACTCCTTTCACTCCTCAAGTATCAAACTGTTATGTGATAAATCTGTGAGCCTCTGGGCTACCTCCTTGCAGGCAGTGTAGTCCACAACATATGATAAATTGTAGGGATTAGCCTCCTAGTCCTTAGCTGTCTCATTTGTCTCCATGGGACCTGAGCATTGTTTTGAAGGTAATGCATGGTGTTCCTTCTGTTCCCATGTTTCATCTGGAAGGTCATTTTTCTCTTTCATCTAGTTGTGTCTTTGAACTTATAGTCTATAATGTCCATACCTTGTCTTCCACGAAAACAAGACTGGCCTTGGTACAGTTCTATCGTTCCAACCTAAGGTAATCTTCAGTTTTCATATCAATCAGGAGTTGATACTGTTCTTATGTCCTTGCAGCTCCAAAGAAATAGCGCTGCCTTCCCTTGATACGGTGTGTTGTCTACTTGTTCAGAACTCTGGAGTTCCGTCATTCATGTTTGTCGTCTTAGAGGGCCATAGTAAGGAATGCGGAACCTCCTCAGTCAGTCTTCTGCTGGATCAGGATGGCAGTCTGGTAGGTCTATTACCAGACTGCAGTTCTACTGGTACCTTCAGGGATAATGTCTCAACCAGGATAGTCAGCCCATTGTGAGATGTAGACATACCCTATTTACATGGTCTACATTTGTTCATCCCCGCAGGAATGGTGCTGCCTCTACGGAGGACACATTTTTGGTTTATACTTGGGCATCCCTCTGCACCTGTTGAGGGGGAGCTCTGGGACATTCCACCATCTTTCCCTTTAAAGCAGATGGATAGAAGGAGATTTTTGTCCGTAATTTTTCAGTGTCCCACAATTAACGCACCTCCATTTCCCCAAACGGTGGTATAGAAAGGGATTTAATGTGTCTTCTCATTCTCCGTGGCATTAGACAGGGCACAGTAGCAGGACTGTGTGTAATAAATATAAATGTCTGCACGGTAAGCATTTTAAGAACTAATACAATTTTTACACACGGTTCATTTTCATCTACAGTACTGATATATAAACTTAATTCATGGTAAAATGTGCTTTCTAGTATGGATTGAACCTTGTATAAAACAGTAGATTCAAACATATTGGGACTGCATTCTAAATTTATTTTTATTTTATTTTTAATCCTAATGCTTCCAGACAGACAAGTAGCGCACAGTGGAGCAAAAGCCGGCGTCGTCGGGATCGGACCATTAATTACCACCCCGTCCCTCAGCGCAGCGACCACCGTTACAACAGTTTATCAACAACCCATTATGAGCCAAGGGACAGCGTTAAGCCCTGACCCGCCGATGTTGGCAAAAGAGGAGGAGAAGAAGCAGCTTGACGAAGAGCCCATGGACATGGTGGTGGAAAAGATAGAGGACGTAAATAAGAACGTTAACCAAATCTTAACTGACATCGCGGAAGCCAAAATGTCGGAGGAGTTAAAGCCGATGGACACTGACAAAGAGAGCATAGGTGAAAGCAAATCCTTAGAGCTGTGTATGCAGGAGGATGCGTGTAATGACATAGCCCCCATGCAGACCGATGAACAGATCAACAAGGACGTGTTTATCCCTGGTCCTAACGAGAAGCCCCTCTACACAGCCGAAGCCGTGACCTTGGAGGATTTACAATTACTTGTGGATTTGTTTTACTTGCCTTATGAGCATGGACCAAAAGGGGCTCAGATGTTAAAGGAATTTGTGTGGCTTCGCGCGAACAGCAGCGTAGTGAGCGTCAACTGCGTGGGCAAGGACTCCGAGAAGGTGAGTGCACTCTAATGTCTGCTTGTACCGGGCTCTTGTTGGTTTCAACAGGGGATTATAGCAAAATATATTTAGCAGTATTTATACTTACTGTTTTGCACTGCAGACCCTGCCTATTCCGTTATTTTAAAAAAAAATTAAATCAGGACTTGAAAATTTGCAGTTTTTATAAACGCATCATACTTCTGCTTGGTTACCAAATGTAGAAAATTTTAGGGCGCTTGATTAATATATTATGATAATTTAGAGACTGCAGGAATAGTCTCTGGCCGCTGTGACATGAGGGTTTCCATTAAAGAGCGCAGCTCTCTAATATATAGATTGTAGATGTTGTGTGGGCAGATGAATGGGTTCTCTGGCTAATCAGGAGATCCGGATTCCTGGTGTGTTGATAGGTTATATTAGTTCAGCCCTGAAAATGACGCCCTCTACTGTTTGAGGTTTTTTTTTTTAAATCAGGTAAAATTTTATTGCATTTTCCTTTTTTTTTTTTTTTTTTTTTTTTTTTTTATAACATTTTAAACAACAAAAAAGCCCATAACATTGGGCTTAATCCCCAATTATAACCCACACAGTGTTACAGGTATTATCAAGTAACCATACATAATAGTATCACAAAACTGTTTGAGGTTTTAACATTTTATATGATTAGTTTTTGTTTCTCATTATTTTCACCTTGCAAGGGGATAAGAATATAATAAAAAAAAAGCTCAACATGACTTGAAGCTTGTTCAGACACGAACGTTCACCTCTTGCCCTTCGGTTCTCAGTAAAACACAGTAATGGTAGCAAGTTTTCCCCACTTATACTGATAATAAACTTGTGTAAAGTGACACAATCTACAGTACATGGGAAGCCTATCTATACATTGTCTTGTGGATTTTTATTTTGTTTTTGTTATGTTTATCTCTTCTTGAACTATTGAAAGAACCCCCCCTGAATATCCGACCTGTCTGTTCTGTGTTGTAGATAAGTGAATGGAGGGATAAAGCGGTAAAGTTTGAAGAAATGTGCGGCATCGTGATGACCATGTTCACCCGACTGTCCAACTGCCCAAACAGGACCATCCTGTACGACCTGTACCCCTACGTCTGGGATATCAAGAGCATCATTTCAATGGTGAAGTCATTTGTTCAGTGGCTAGGTATGTGATCTAGGGTGACCTGCAGCTACTACGCTGCTCCTATAAACCCACAGTCGCTGGCTCCGGGGTGAATAAAACTTCTCTAATACCGGAATAAATATTTATAATGAATTTTAAATGCTTAGAACATGATCTTATGAGTTTATTACTAAATATTACTGCAAATTGAAATGTTTTATTCCCCCCCCATGGGCTTATTCTGTTCTGAAATGAAATGTGATCTTTAATATTTGTTTTACTGTGGACTGGACTGAAAGTAACTGGGCTCTACGGTAAAGCAATATTTAGCCGACGGTATTGACTTGGTACAAGGTGAACCCAGCTGCCTGCTGCTTGCTGTGTGGCAATAACATCATTGCTATTTTAACAGAAGATTTGAAGAACTCCAATTGACATCCTGGAAAAGAGAAGGGAAATCTCCCCAGCGCCCGCGAGCTTTGCGCAAGGCTATTCTGGTGCTCAAGGGCGTCTACAGCAAAATTGGGTGGGGGGGCGGCATGTAGGGATGGCTCCAATTTCCTTTGGAAGTCAAGCAAACTGAACGTGTGCCTCTATGACGTTAGATGCACTGGTTTATGTTTTGCAGGTAAATTTGTGTGCTAAACTATCTGGAAATTCATCCTAAGCACCAGCATGGCCTAGGCTACTGGCGTAGTCTCATTTTATTTTCAGGTTTCAAAGTCGTGTAAAGGAGCAGTGTGGAAACTTGCTTTTCTAGAACACAGCAGGCAGCGGCGCTGGAGACCTTTCAAGAACTTCCAAAAAGTGAATCGACTTTCTACGTTTACAGAGGGGATTATACATTTGCTACAAACCCCTAAATTAATGCTAATATCAACCAAAATTTATATGCAATATCACAGATATCTTTTTTGTGTATTAGAACCTTTGCTTCACTATGAAGGTCTTGATTGCAAATTACACAAATTTAGCTTTGAATAAACTTGATTCTCCACGATAAGATCCAAGTAAAATCTATTGAAGCATTATACATCTTGGTCCCTTATGTTTTAGAAAGTGGCATTTCAGTTGCTTAAAGAGCCCCTAGTTGCTTTCAGACCTTATGACAGGAAGTGTGTCCTATTCTTCTGCTTACTAATGATTGTATTGTGTCTTCCTCATTGTGCACAGATGGGAGAAACCTGAGCACAAGTGTCTGCTGCTATTGGACGGAGAACACAAGATGCATACCGCGCTCTGCAGCGATTATAAATGACCTCTTTAGCTAGGCAGCGTAGAGTATTCTGTGCTATGTATGAAACTGAAGTCACACTTTGTCAGCCGCTGCCATTTCCTTTAGTGTGTACAGCTTTCAACTCGCCGGTGTTATTTGATACTTTAATTCTGATGTATATGTTGTGCGGGCAGGTCAGCTCATTTTATTCAAAGCACCATCGGGAACATTACCTAAACTCTTTGCGCCTCTTCCTCAGTTGTAGCACTGGATCTTGGTGAACGTATTGCTGCATTCTCATGACTATTGCTCCCTCCGGTGTGTGAAGTTTTACAGTATGAATGTGAAACTCTTCATTCAGCATTTCCAGGCATATGACGATGTGTTGTGAAGCTAAAGTAAAAGCAGTTGTTGCATGTTTGTATACTTTTAGGATGAAACATCTGCGATCTATCAGTGCTAGATGTTTGCTATAAAAAAAACAAACAGGGTTTCATAAAGGAATCCCCCTGTTTTGTGGACTAGTGCATTTGCAGTCCCTGTATTTTACGTTCCATTCGAGCATATCTGCCTTTGTACCCTGCTCTTCCATGTATGACCATTCTTACTCTGTTTAGCTATATTATACATGTCTGGTGAGGACCCACAGTACATCGTATACAAATATTTTTCTGTACACTGTCCTGGTCCCGTAGTCTATTTGAAGTCTTTTTGTGGTGAAAGGGCTTGTATGGGAAAGAACTTGTCTATCACTGCGGGATAAAGTCGGTGTTTGAACCACTCCTTAGTGTTAAAAAAACCACTGCATTTTGTCCTTGTTCTGTAAGAAAAACAAACCGTGCAGCTATGCTAGTATTTTGTATGGGATAATATGTATAAGTGGCAAAAAAAACACTTTCAGAAATTAAGCACCGACATTAATATATTTAAAGAAATGATTTGCTATTGTTTAAGGTGCTGTCATAAGCCGTCAGAACTCATTTCTTGAGTGCTGGAGGCAACCTAGAAGATGTTTTTACAGGGAGTCTTGTGCGGATATATCATAAGGAGTGTATACTATTTGGCTGACTGGTGAGCAGTATATAATGATCTGTTCTAGTGACCAGCATACACATAGAGTCCCTGTGTAATTAAATCCCCCCTCCCCCTTCCTGCTACCACCAGTCAGTTCATTCAGCTCTGTCCCACCACTGATTGGGTCACTATTATAGGCCGCACTGTTGCTGGCTGTCCAGGTTATTTTTCTATCAATGAACTAAAGTAGCCAAATTCACCTACAGTTTAATGAGTGGGAGGCTTCATCCACCCCTTTGGGACGGCTGCTCTAGTAGATACAATTGGAACAGTGTGAAAATACAAATATGTTTCGATTCAGCAACTGTTTATTAAAATAGCTAGTGAACCCTGACATGTACTTTCTACCAGCTCCCCATATTTCATACTAGCTATAACTTTTATATTGAAACTTGAAATGTTTATGCAGACTAAAACATGGGTACTCCCATTTCTGAGAGGGCCTTTACTTAAACCAAAAAATCCTTTTTTTACATGCAGTGTTTGCTAGAATTTCCAACGCCTGTTTCCGTCATATGCCGTTAATACAGCAATTGTCAAGTTCTTAGGTGATCAGAGCACACCAAAATAAGAAATCCTTTATTTGAGGCACCCTGAAGATATTCTGGTGATTATCACCCCCCATTTAGTGCACACAGCCCACTCTAGCAATCAGTATATCCTATTTATACATACAGTATATTTTTACTGTCATTCTCCTGATTCATGGTATATTCTACCCTTCACCTTTTTATTTTTCTAATCTGCCGAAGTGAAAGCCTGGAAATGTGACTTCAGAAGTATAATCCTTAGAGCTATGATAATGCAGACTCGTTGAAACTGAATCCAGTAGCTGTAAGAGCGCCAGACTTTATTTAATGTTGGTTTCTGAATTGATGGCTTGTTGAAATGAGCTGCACTACGTTAGGGGGGTTACACTTCAGTTTGTACAGGCACAGAATTATTACAGCCTTGAAGCAGTGAACACTAGGAACGTTAGAGAGCCTTTTCCACGTCTAACTATTTTGCTGGAAATGTAGACTCTCGAAAACCCCCTTCGTATAACATTCTCCGCTTGGATCTGATTTCAACAGGGTGCCGTAGTCAATCTTCAGCACAGTTCTTAAGTGGAGACCAAGAGCCCTGGGCCTTTAGAGGAGGTCTAGCAGGAGAGTTCCAGGTATCAATATGAATTCAAAACTGAATGACTTTTATTTTTACACTTTATTTTCCGACAAACATTTCTGTGCATCTGAGGATATGTAAGGCTTGGTCTGCTGAAGGCTTTGACTGTAACAATCTAATGGTTATTTCTTTTTTTTTTTTACGATTTCACAATCCTGTTTTTCAGGTGGAGGAGATGTTGTGCTTCCAAGCGCCAGCGTTGCGCGGCAAACAGCGTTGCGTCTTACATTGTTTCTTTGCAGGTTGCGCAGCGCCCGTCCTGCGCGCTGGCGAGCAGGCCGCATGCGCAGGCTTGGCTATTAGCTGAAATTCCATGACCAAAGGGGGAAGTGGTGAATGGCAAAAGACAATGGATATGAAATCCTAGTCAGTACATTAATAGCAGTGACCAGGGGTGGTAGAGAAAAATTTGCTCATGGACTTTCGTGCGCCGCCTTTTTCTCCCTCACAGGTGCACTATAGCGCACTGCGCCATGTCTCACTTTGCTGTGTTGGATGACACGCCTCCTCTTGTCACAGTTAACCCTCTTCAGACCAAACCTCTCCATGTGTCATTGGCAGTATCTCTTTCCTTGACCGGTAAAGGTTAAATCAGTAGTAACCCTACTATGATGCTGAGCACTGTTTTTATGCGGAGTATTCCTCAATGTGCCCTTTATTTTTGTTTATTTTTTTGCTGCAGAAATACCTGCAGTGGCATTTTTATATTTTTATTTACTATTTTACATTGTTCATCAGGATTGTTTTGATTTCCAGGTCTGATTTGTACCCCTTTTATTTTTCACAGCGTTTGCTTCCAATTGAGGGAGCAAATGACCTCTTTTTTCAGCCTCCCCCCTTGACGCCTACCTCCAAAGTCTACACAATCCGACCTTATTATCCAAAGGATGAGGTGAGCCTGAAGGTGTCAATAACACTAATTAATATAAATGTATAGTGCCGGCATATTCTGTAGCGGCCTATAGTAATGGGGTACATGGGGTGCCACGTGAACATAGAGCATGTTAGAAGAAAATAGCTGGGGGCTTGCTCACAGGAGCTTACAATCTAGGGGGTATATTTACTAAACTGGGCTTGAAAAGTGGAGATGTTGCCTATAGCAACCAATCAGATTCTAGATGTCATTTTATAGAATGTAGTAAATAAATAACTAGAATCTGATTGTTTGCTATAGGCAACATCTACACTTTTTTAAACCCGCAGTTTACTAAATATACCCCCAGGACTGTTTCCCGAAGTGTCTATTGGGGGGGGCTTGGCAATTAAGCACTTGGTATTTTAGTTAAAGAAAAACAGGGGTTCCATGTCTGGATCTGCTAACTGGCAGTGATCGAATACTCTGGATCCATGGGGGTCTTAGATATGGTAAAAATGTGGCTTTTTCTGTAAGGGTATGGAGGAAGGGATGAGTTGATCTCTGGGGGGGGAAAGGTTGTTCTTAAAAGTCCAGTTACATAACTTTGAATAAATATATTTATATGTTTTCTGTTATACTATAAACAGATTGGACTTGTTATATAAACATTGTGTGAAAACTTGTCCTGATGATTAAACACAAAACTCTTATGACTGTTTAAGGTAATTGCAGAAAACGGCAAATCATATGTTACATTTGGTAAAGGTTTAAGATACAAAATATTTCAGAGGACTGTGGATTATTGTTCTATAACTAGTCAGAAAAACTTACTAATGTGTTTTATGTTTATGAAACAATTAGTGCAGGAAATACCCCAGGCCCAGATATATTGTTCAAAAGGTGCTTGGAAAGGGGAAAAAACTGCATTATCCATTATGTCTAACAAAGTCCATGTGTCCCATGCTATTCTATATCAGAAATGTGATGGGGACCATGAAACTTCTTGTTCCCATCTAATGTAACTTTTACACTGAAACCTGGGCTTAGTGCCGATGGTTTGCGGGCGATGGGCAGAGAGGTCAGATAATGTTAATTACTGTAAACAGTAATAAGAATTAATTTTGTGTTTAATCATTGGGACAGTGCAACATCCCTTTGTAGTGCTAGACAGGACACACGCACTGATACACCTACAGACACGTCCTATGGGTGGTCTGAATGCTTTCTCTTCAACAGTAGCACAGTGACTCCACCTTAGTCATATCACACCGGGGCTCTCGTGGGGTAGTGTCCTGGATTAAACAACAGCAAAGGGAGACAAAGGAACCCACTGCACCCCACATCTCTGGACCACAGACACATAAAATCATATAACACTTAATTGAATTTAGACTTTTATATAAAAATAAACTACTGTGCTGTGAACAATACAACAGGATAAACTTAATTAAAAAAAAAACAACCCACACTACAACACTTGGTACATACTACCTGAAACAGATCTCTCTGACTTCTATAAGTGGTAATTGAGGTACCTCTACTTTATAATACTTGCTAGACTAGGGGTACATGGAATTCGTAATCTAGGTCAGGGATGGCCACGCACTAACATTTGTATTTCTTTTATAGGCTTCAGTATACAAGATATGTAGAGAGATGTATGACGATGCAATGGATGATTTACCATTTGAAAGTCAGCCTGACTTGATAGGAGATAAGTAAGTATACAACTTCATATCAGTGCACCTAGAAATCATGACTGGTACTTTCCACTATTATTGTGTGTCATTGATGCGCTGGCAGAGGATGTGTCTATTCATCTTTCAGTCGTTCTCCCCATCTACACTTATTCCTTGGATTCTACAGAGTGCAGTGTTCATTGCCCCAATTGACCTACGACAGTTCTCATGCACAGATGTAGTCGATCCATTATTCATTTGGCCTCAGGGCCCCTTCTTTTGTAACGGATCTGTCTTTGATGGCTTTATGGCTTTGAGGGTCATTTTTAAGCTTGGGGGACAGAGCCCCTCGACTTGACATGTTTTTGGAAATCCCACCTAGCCTAGTTGAGAGACGTTTCAAAGCTTTGTTTGCCTATTTTCCTTCAGAGGACCATGGAAAAGGCCTGGTTCTGTCACTGTGTCTCCCATCTGTTTTTGTTTTGTTTTGGTTGCTCCCTCAATGGTGCTATGGGCAGGCAGTCCTGCACTTGCAACCTTTTCTGGCCGTGATAAGATGTCTGTCTCTGTCCTGAGCTTGCACGCCTTGTTTGTCTTTTTCCATGGCCATGGGAAGGGATGTAAAGTTGCCCCTGTCAGTCTTTCTCGAGCATTCATGATCCAGACCATTCTTAGTCGCCCCCACGTACTCTTGTCAAAATCTTATAAATTGGACATTGCTGCCTTTGGTAGGAATGTCTTATAAAGGAATTTAATGAGAAGTATAAAAATGCCTTTTAGTCATGTAAGTAAGTTGGTGCCTTTGTTACGTCATGTATGTAAAGGAAGAAGAAAAACCGTTGGACATCGGTTACGCTGTTCTTTAACTATCCTTCAGAAGTTTTCACTTATAATGTGACAATTTCTAACTATTTCTAAATTGATGTGCAAAGATGACATATTCCCTACCAAACATGAATTGTTTCTGTTGGTCTAATATGTCAACCAAAAACAAAAAATAAATGCTGAAAAGTTGTGTTTTTGTTTGAATCAAAGTTGTGTTACTTAATGAGAATTAATATAGTAAGTTATGCTGTTGTTGTGGGAATTATCCGATGCAGTAAGTCATCCAAAGGCTCTTCTCTCGGACAAAGAGGTGCTGTTGTCCCCCATTCAGGTGAAAGGGATCCGACACATCCTTTCTGAAACGACTGCATTCGTGGATGAGAAGAGCAAGGTGGACTGGCCGTAAGGCCATTGAGGGAGCAGACAAACCAAAACTTTTTTTTTTAAATGATCTCCCCCCAAACTATTTTTTAAAAAGATATGATTTATTTTCCTTCTCTAGGCTTGTCGGTGGGCTTCTGTCTCACAGCCTTGACTACTGTTTTGTATTGGAAGACGAGGATGGGATTTGTGGCTACGCTGTGGGCACAGTAGACGTTACACCTTATCTCACCAAATGCAAACATTCCTGGATTCCTTTCATGCAGGAGAAATATACCAAACCAAAGGAGGACAAAGAGCTGTCTGCAGCAGAGGTATTCAGGCCACTCTTTACTTATGTTAATCGTGTGCGATCCAATGTTTATAGTAATACTGATTGTGGAATAAGGAGCACAACAAGTTTGATGGTGAACGTTTCCCTTTTGTCTCGGCTCATTCTCAAACTCTCTTGGTATCTAGATAAGTCTGTAGTTCGAGGTCTAAGGTTTTAGCCAAATAGTTTTTAACACTGTCTTCTGTACCTGCTGTAAAACCACGCTCATCGAAATTGCGTAACCTTTATTTGTGTAATATGTTTAAGATTTAAGTGGGAATAATTCTTGCTCTTTTTATTTTCACTAGCCAAGTAAATTTTACTTTGTGTTTTGGAAGCATGTAGAAATCAATAGATTTTAATTGTAGTATTCAAGGAATGAAGTGTAAAAATATGTTGCAAAAGGGTTTCAAATTCTAAAAAGGGATACAATCGTAATTATAGGGAAACCATGTTAATGTGCTAAATATTTGTACTTTCATAAGATATTTGATGTAGTTATATAGGGAAGAAATTGGGTGTGATTTAATTTTTATGTTTTTACTTTTTTTTTTTTTTTAATCACGGGGTGACCTTCAGGAGTCGTAAGAGAACCCAACAGGTCTCCTTTATTGCTAGCAGTTGTAGGTAGATCTAATCTGGAACTGATAAGTCAGGTATTGTTTGTATCTGACATATAGCAGGCCAGTAACTGAGACCTGTCTAATACCACTTTCACATTGCAGCCCTGGCGATATCCTGGGTGTATGAACCTGGATATTGCCGGGTGACCGAGCCTCCCATCCCGACAAATTCCGGGGCCAACCGGGTTTACACTGATCCGGGTAGATGCAGGGGAGCCGTTCACACTCAGCCTTGACCCGGGTTGTTTGGGCTCCCCCTGGTTAAAACCCGGGTTTTTGAGGCAGTGTGAACGGAGTATAACAGGCGGGGAATGTCATTAGATGTATAACATTCATTTTTAAAACTATTCTTTGTAATCGCAGGGCCAGGAATGAACAAGATGTTTCTTGGTCCTAAGACCAGACCCCCAGGCAGTCAGTGACAGTGGCCGTCAGCGATGCTGAGTGTGTGACATCTTTAATAGCTGTTTATATCTTACCTTAGAAAAGATGGTATCTACTGAATGGCTATTTACTAACAACCATGTAATAGAAGGGGTTAAATGTGAATTTAAATACATGTTGACCCCACTTTTCTTCAATAGTGACGTTTGATATCTTTTGTACTGTGAATTTTCTGACCTGTGTTTTTTTGTTTTCCTTAGAAAATAATGCTCAGTTTCCACGAGGAGCAAGAAATATTACCTGATACATTCCTTGCTAATTTTCCTTCTTTAATAAAAGTGGACATTCACAAGAAAGTCACTGATCCCAGTGTAGCCAAAGGCATGATGGCGTGCCTCCTATCGTCTCTGAAAGCCAATGGTAAGCTTTGATGGGAACATTTTATGTTGTCGGCAAATAAGACTTCTTTTCACTGTACCATTAAAACGGTGCCTCTTCCACATTTAGCACTACATTTCCTCCAAGCTCCTACTTCCTTTAAAAATGGTTTCTCACTTATTTTAAACTAGCTGCTATTTGTCCAATTTGGCAGTGACTTGCTATTTGCAATTACTGAGGACCCCTAGTGGCCAGTCTGTGTAATCATCTCTTGAGTGCAAGAGGGATCATCATCAACATTTATTTATGTAGCGCCAGCAAATTCCGTAGCGCTTTACCACTAGGCTTGACTGCTGTTTGGGTGGTTGCTGGGCTCTTCCAGTCAGGATCCAGTGATCATTTCTAGCCCTGCATATGATCCCCTTCCTCCTTCAGTTATCAGAAATGATTACTGAGGCTTACCCCCTCCGGTTTAAGACACTCACCAGTAAAGTTGATGGTACTATTAATCAGAATTCTGCCCAGTGAGTTCAGCTAGGGCCGTGTGCTCAAGACTCTCAGCTCATGGCAGCATGGAGGTCATTGATGGAGATCTCCGCTTCATAGCCCATTTACATATTAAACAGGAGCTCCACTATAATGTGCTGCCACATATAACTCTGAAGAGGGAGTAAAACTGATCATCTTGTAGAAAAGGTGGTTTCGCACATAGCGACTAATCAGAACCACTTTCTAGTACAGGTTAAAACATTTGGTTGCAATAAGCAACACCTCTTTCTACAGTTTCCTGTAGAACAATGACGTTCTACTTAATTACCTTAATTGCACCAAGCAAATACAACCCTGGTACAGCTAAATTGTTACAGGAACATCATGTTCTATCACAATATGTCAATGATTGGTTTTATTTCTCTGCATGTCACAGGCTCACGTGGGGCTTTCTGTGAAGTGAGACCAGACGATAAAAGAATCCTGGATTTTTACAGCAAACTAGGCTGCTTTGAAATTGCCAAAATGGAAGGATTTCCTAAAGATATTATTATTCTCGGAAGAAGCCTTTGAAGATATTTTCTACAAGGAAAACCCCCCAAAATAAGCTGTTTAAGACGGTTTCTAAGACTTCTAATCGTGTCTGGACCCTTCCTATGCATATACTGCAACTTTAAGACAAGACGGCTAAATATGAAAATAACTAAACAAAAGAAAAATACACAAAAACAGCAAAAAAAAACAAAAACCAAACAAACCAAAACACACGTTTTTAAAGGCAACTGTCTAGGCTTACATACGATGCTATTGGTCGTTTGCATGGGCTCTTATTGTGGAGAAACCCGCTCCAAGTTATACTATAGAAGGATGTGCGCCTGATTTGTTTTTATGTAGTTTTGGTTGCATCTTACTTTTCATTACCTTCCCATGCACTAAGCATTTAATGGTGGTTTGAGGAGATCTGAAACCTCTCATTCATTTACAAAAGAAACAGGCGTTTTGTTTCCTCTCCCTCGAGGCGCTCCACATTACCCCCCACCCCCACCCAATAAGCCGGGGAAGGTGATACATGTAGCACTTCTTAGAGTCCTTCAGGCTCACTGATATAGTAACACCTTTCTTGCCCAGGAGGGCAGCAGCACAGCAAGATGACTCAACCTGTCTGTAAATGTTACTGTAGAAAACTGTATGTACAGTCCGTGTTTACCATTTTTTTTGTATATTATTATGTTCTGTTTCTTTATACAAGTTTTCATCGAGCATGTTCCGCTTAAAATGATGGTTTAAAAAAAAGAAAAATACCGTATGGGAGAAAAAAAAAGTGCTTTAATTCCTCTTTGTTTTCTGTTTCCGCTGCTCATCATGATACGGTTACAGCGGACGGTCTTCGTATTTCAACTTTGGTCTCTGTTTTCCATTGATAGAGTTTGGTAACTTACCCTCTAAAGTCTGTTTGTTTGTTTTTCCTTTGCATGTGCCAAAAACTTTTGGTTGTAACTGTGAATTTCTGACGCGGTCTAGGGGGAAGAAAAAAAAAAAAGGTTTTCGAAAATAATTTAAACTTCTTTTGAAATATGCACTACACTGTACAGCTCAGACGTGCGTTCTGTGGCGTTCCAGCTGCTGTGGAACCCACAAGCTCCACAATCCCCTGCCAGCCTTTGCTGGGAATTGTAGTTCCACCACACGTCCCAGCACGGCCGTTTCTTAAGATTTATCTAAAGCACTATGGCAGCCTTGGACGAGTGCTAGCTCATTGGTAATATTTCTCTACGGGCCATTGGAACACTGGAGGAAAAACTGAAGCACAATATACGGCTGTCCAGAATGAAGAATATTTTTTTTTACATTTAAATGTATTTTTGGCCTACCTATGTTTTTCAGTCCATAGTAGAAAAGAGCTCTGGGCTAAAAAAAATCGGTGCTAATGTTTTTTTTTTAGCTCCTTGGACTGGCAGATAATCTAGACGTAAGCTCTGAATTCATACTGACCTTTACCGCCTTTACATTGACTTTGGTTTGCATGTAGCTGGCTGATAGCTATTTGTGCATTGTTTGCTCTATCCCCCTGGCTGTCTCTGGGCTATCATGCTCTTTGCAATGTTCTTGTACCCGTTTAGGAATGCCTTGTCAGTCATCCGAATTTATGGAACGTACTTTTAACATGGAAAAAAAAAAAAAAAAAAAAAATAGCTGAGCAGTTAACCATTTAAATAACCTGGCTTTATGATTAAGTACATACTATATAGATTTATTTTTTTCCTCTCCTCCAACAGGTATATCCCTGCTTCCTTACAGGACCACTGCCTCATATAAAGAGACTACTAATAACTTTCACACACAAAATATATGTACAATTTCCCACACCTTGACAGAACTTGGGGGTGTTTAACGCTGTATATGTATTTGCTATACAGCTGATTTAATATCTTTTACGCATATTGTGCAATGCGAGGCTGACTTCAGTGTTCTTAAATGGGATTACAGATAGGAATCCCCTCTTACGAGAAACATCGGCTAAATATCTCCTGTTCTTGTTTGCGAGCAGACTTTTACCAAATTTTGTGGTTTCTATTAGTAGCGCTTTTATACGTTTAGTGGTATTTGTTGACATTCTGATGTAACTTCCAGCTCGTTACATTTGGACACGCAGGTGACTTAATTTTTCACCCAGGAGTGTTGCTTAACAAAACGATGTTTTGGTCACATCAAAGATGGGATTATATGAAGGAGCCACTGACTATTTAATATGGGGAAGTAATTCTCCATTTACTTCTTACTCTGCTTAGTATCTTATATTGAGTATAGAGCAGAGTACTTAAACTACAGGTCACCCTATATACGAGCTTGGGGTAACCTTCATAAATATATAGTCTATCAGAAATGTATAAATGTATCGGACCTGGGGACTATTAGAGGATACCACTGGGTTATTGAGGGAAACAATTATTACTCTGTACATCAGACTCTGTCAAATGTCAGTTTCGGAGCCCGATATAGCTTCAACACAACAACCCTTTGTACTCTGAAATTCTATTCACCCTTGTTATGTAGCAAACACGTTTAATTTATGTCATGATTGGATAATGTTTACATATCCACATCTATATGAACGGGAAGGGCAGTCATTTAGATTTGGAGGGGGGTTTCAGAGTTGTGTGTAACTGGGTCTGACATTAGAATACTTTGTTTCTAGTCCCGTCCCCCCCCCCCCATACCCACTACAGCTGTTGTCAGCATTTCATCGTCTTCTGGTGTTTAGAACGCACCATGCTTTATCAAATGTGTTTACCGCAGGTAAACTGTTTGAAACGCATGTGTGCATTTACTAGCGCTAACACATGCCCCAAAATAACCACTAAGTAATGATCCTACTGTAAGTACCCACATCATTATGGAATATGTTGGTTATGGGGAGATGACCGGTATAGACCTATGTGTGTAATAATCTGACCGCACTAATGGCCCCAGCGATGCTGGAATAAGTTTAGCTGCTCATCTGAGCAATCTTGTCCAATTTAGCCACCCACGTGGTGTTTAAATTAGAAGAGTAAATCCCCCTCACCCCCCTGCTCCCAATAATCCACAGTCATACATCCTGGTCATGTTTTGTTTTTAGGCCTTGCCCTTTGACACCATTTAAGTTTAAAATATCGGCCTTCAATTCCAGCACCAATAGACTGATATATGTGACACATTAATGTGGAAGCTAGCATGTACTACTGCGCAGAGCATATTACAGTATATTATACAGATGGGAAACCCCGGCCTAAAGACCCGTCAAACTGTTCTCATGTAAGGTGTTGGAAGCAGAGATGCAGCCTGACCAGTGCTGGAATCTCTGCACACAAGGTTTACTATCTTGTTCAGGGACTCTTTTGGGGGAATTGGGAGACTGAATTGACCGATATCAGAAAACAATAGTTTGCAGCTTACTGTACAGTAGATACAGTGTCAAATATCTCCAATTCTGTCATGTTATCGGGACATTTACAGCCCTATATGTGAATGCCTGCAGATCGGATCAGGTCTAGTGGTCCTTTAAGTGATGTTATGTTAGGATTATGATTTGGTTATTTGTGAATCTGACCTGAGGAAAGCTTAATTGAGGGTAGTTACTGCTGGAGCCTATGAGACTGGATACAAATAGTGAAACCTGTTTCTTGCAAAAACTTTAAAAAAGAAATCCTTCATAACATAAGTTATTCTTTTTATTCCTGTTGTTGAGTAGGAGTTGTATCGATGGTTCGGTATAAAGTTTGTGTACTAGTTCTAATGGTCACATACTTTCCTGGGCCGGGCCCTGGTATTGCACTTCTACCTGGAGTGAGAGGTTAACAATTGTTTTTCTTTCGTTGACATTTCAAGTTGAAACCTTTTTGAAGTGTTAAATCTGGATCACAGCGCCCCCTCTGGCCACTCAGCAGATGCACAGGCTACGTTCTAGGTGCATTTCTCTGACTGCATTTCTGGGTTCCACTATACAAAATAATTCTGATGTTAAAATAAGTTGCACACTTTTTGTAGAATGTTAAGGTTTTTTTTGTTTTTGTTTTTTAATAAAACTAGTAAAAAAATCATTGTTTATCTTCATTTACTGAGTGATTTTTTTTTTTTTTTTGTAGTATCCAACTGCTAAAGCTAAAAAATTTTTCTCTTTCATCCAGTCTGGTGGACACTGCTACCATGGGTTGTGGAGGGGAGCTCGGGAGTTGGCACCTAGCTAGTTAACTTTTAGCAACTGCTGACAGACCCCTCCCCTCTACAATCCCCCTGTCACCTCCCAGTTTTTTCTAGGTGCCCAAGGAGTTGGGCTGCTATTTTTTTACTGCTAGTTTTATTTTATTTTCTATTTAATTTTAATTATTTATTTTTTAAGTAACTTAATTTTTTCATTTTTTAATATTACAGACTTTTATTTTGAAGGCAGATCTGGGAGTGTGTCATAGAGAGCCCCGCTGACGGAGGAGCCGGCCTGGGTGGCTTCTATCTACTCAGTTATTGACAAGTGTGGCAGGCCTTCCTACTGCGACAGCTTCTACTGGAACGGCTATAGCAGGCCCTTCCTCTTTAATAACGGATCAGACCCCTGTCCCAACAGAACCGGCATGGTCCTCATCATTTATAAAGGGTTTAGACAGGCTTAACCAGTAAACTTGAAGCCCCTTCAAAAAGAAAGCGGCTTAGATCCGCTAATCCTCTTCTGTCCCCCTCGGATTCTGAGGGGTTTTCCGAAGAGGAAGGGGAAACAAATTTTGATACTGACCAGGTTCAACTGTCTGATCGGGAAGAAATCGCTAGATATCAAGGTATTGATGATTTGGTTTTAGTGGTAAGGCAGGCCTTGGACCTCCCAGAAATGGAGGATCCTAGTCCTATAGACAAAGTCTTTTTAAGAAAGCCAGAAGAAAGGTTATTCGTTTTCCTCCTCAAGAACTGAGAGATTTTGCTGAGGGAGCCTGGAACAGCCTGATAAAAGGTTCTCTATTCCAAAAAGATTCTCCTTGTATCCATTGCAGGAAGAGGATGTGGCTCGCTGGGAAGGAATCCCTAAAGTAGATACTCCCGTAGCCTGTTTAGCCCGCCACACTATCCTGCCGGTCCCGGGCACAGCAACTCTGCAGGACCCCACTGACCGCAGAATTGAATCTCAACTAAAATCTATTTTTGTAGCAGCAGGTTCTTCCTTTAGACCCAAATTTGCTTCAGCTTGGGTTTCTAGAGCCATGGAAGCATGGGCTGAGCAACTGGCAGAGGCCTTGCAGAACTCAAAATTACTTCCCCCTAGCTTTACATTTGAAAGGCATCGGGGTACCTTTATGAGGCAGCTCAGAACACAGCGTCTGTGTCTTTCTCTATTCAGGCTGCGACAATTTCAGCAAGAAGAACATTATGGCTGAAATCCTGGGAGGCAGATTCGGAATCTAAAAAAATCCCTAGAAACCATTCCTTTTTCAGCATCCGGTTTGTTCGGCCCGGTGTTACAGTATGATTTCTCATGTAACGGGTGGCAAAAGCACCTTTTTGCCAGTGATCACAGGCAGAGCCCAGACCCCGTGTTTAAGCTCCTTTAGGCAGTCCTTTCGAGGGACCTCTTTTCTTAGGGGCCTGTCATCTAGGGGCAGACAACCGAATTCTAGAGGCTTCTCAGTCAGAGGTAGGTCCTCTTTCGCAGCTAGGCGTCAGGCCTCCAAGGCTCAGGAGAAGCCTGCGTCCTGACTGCCACTCTAGTCTCCAGGAGGTGGCGACAGTTGGGGGACGTCTGTCTCTTTCTCAAGAACAATGGACCGCGTTCTCTCAGGATCCTTGGATTCGGAGCATTATAACAAGGGGGTACATGATAGACCTGCTGGGTCCTGTTCCACATCGTTTCTTTGTAACCCCGCTACCTCGAGATCCACAGAGACAGGCGATACAGAGTTGTGTCGCCTCTCTTCTTTCGGCAAGAGTTATTTGCAGGGTCCCAGAAAACCAGAAAGGAAAAGGTTTTTATTGAAATCTTTTTCTTGTCACGAAACCGGACGGTTCCTTCGACCTATCTTAAACCTAAAGAACCTCAATGTGCACTTACGAGTGGACAAATTTCGGATGGAGTCCCTGAGGTCAGTAATAAACAGCTTGGAAAGGAATCCGTTTATTGCTTCCATAGTCATAAAGGATGCATACCTCCACGTTCCTATTTGGAGCGGTCATCAGTCTCTCCTGAGGTTCACAGTGGGGGCCTCCCACTATCAGTTTCGGGCTCTTCCCTTCGGCCTCTCCACCGCTCCAAGGTGGTACGAGCCTGAAGTTATCTTGACGACCGGGACGTCACTTTCGGCCGTGACCTGGCCGTTGCCAAGGCAACGGCCGGACGCTTCCTCCGCAGCACCGTGTCCCGGCAATGATTGAAAGCCGGGCGCGTGCACAAATTGGCCCCACCAGCCTGCTGGCTAATTAATGAAATAGATTAATTCTATGCAGGGGGCTGTGTGATTTCAGAGTCAGGCTCTGATTGGCTGCTTGTACTATTTAAGGCAGGGAGGGATTAGCCTCCCTGCCGGTTATAGCTTCCAGTTCTGTGTTGCTTTTATTGCCTGCTCCTGTACCTTGCTGCTGTGTACCTTTGATTGGATTCTCCGTGTATGACCTTTTGTCTGTACCTGGATCTGAACCTTTTCCTGTGACCCCGACCCAGCTATTATCTGACATTGTCTCTGGTTCTCCGCAGCCAGTACCCATCTCCCGACCCTCAGCTGTCTGCGGCCAAGTCTGTCCCCACCACTAGGGGCTCCAGTGAAAGCCAGACTTCTGAGTAGACTCCGGGGTTTGTGGTGCTGACTGCTGGGGTTCCTAACACAAGGGTTTTATGAAGATCATGTCTGTAATGGCAGCCTGTCTTCACTTAAAGGGAGTTTAAGTTGTGCCCTACTTACACGATCTGCTCATCAAATCCACCTCAGAAATTTGCTTACATCAGCACTTATCCCTCACCATAGCTTTCCTCGAGAGCCATGGGTGGCTAAACGTAAAGAAATCCCAGGTGGTTCCGTGCCAACGCATGGTCTTCCTGGGACTCCTCATGGACACCAAACAACAGAAGGTGTTTCTGCCTGTAGAGAAAATCGGATCGATTCAGAGGATAACAACGCAGGTCTTGTCCTCTCCCAGTCCTTCAATTCACTTGTGCATGCGTCTTCTAGGAAAGATGGTGGCCTCCTTCGAGACTATCCCTTTCTGTCGGGCTCATTCATGGTGCTTCCAGTGGGATCTCTTGACAAAATGGTCAGGATCCCACCTACATTTGGATCGCCAGAAGATCTCGCTGTCCCCGGATGCGAGAGAATCGCTTCAGTGGTGGCTGATTCAGGATCACATGTTGGTGGGCAGGTACTTTGCTCCATGGTCATGAATCATAGTCACAACAGATGCCAGCCTGAAAGGTTGGAGGGCTGTAGTCCTGCATCTCCGGCTCCAGGGGCTTTGGTCAGTTCAGGAATCCGCCCTATCAATCAACACGTTGGAGTTGAAAGCAATTCTTTTGGCTCTTCGGGGGGCCCAAACCCTTCTTCAGGGCCATCCAGTCAGGGTTCAGTCCGACAATGCCACGGCTGTGGCATATGTCAACAGCCAAGGAGGAACGAGGAGTGCAGCTGCAATTCGAGTATCAGCTTAAATATTTGCTTGGGCGGAACAATATGTTCCAGCAATCGCGGCAGTGTTCATTCCAGGAATAAAAACCTGGGAGGCCGATTATCTCAGTCGCAATCCAATGATGCCTGGGGAGTGGTCCCTCCATCCGGAAGTCTCAGTCACTAGTTCAGAGGTGGAGTCTTCTGGATATAGATCTCATGGCCTCCAGACACAACAAAAAGGTTCCCAGGTTTTGCGCAAGGGCAAGAGACCTCTTAGCGGTAGCAGTGGACGTGATGACCATGTCATGGGATTTCAGGTTGGGATATCTGTTCCCCCCCCCCCCCCCCTTCCCCCAATTCCCATGCTTCCTCAAGTACTCAGACGAGTGAGGCAGGGCGGTCTGCCGATAATTTGAATAGCACCCGCATGGCCACGTTGAGTGTGGTACGCGGACATAATCTTCATGGCGGTAGGGCAAGATCGTCTTCCGTCGCGAGACGATCTTCTGCAAGGTCCTTTTCGTCACCAGGATTTACCTCGGCTCAATTTAACGGCATGGCTGTTGAAGCCAGGCTCTGGAGGGCTAGGGGTTTCTCCCCCAGTGTAGTGAACACTCTGCTGCGCGCTCGGAAGCCAGTTTCAGCTCGCATCTATCACCGTATAAGTCCTGTCACACGTCTTCTTTTCGTCTCCCTCGATTATTGGCTTTTCTTCAGGATGGTCTGGAGGCGAGTCTCTGTTTAGGTTCCGCTTTCAGTTTTCTTTCACCTAAGTTAGCGGATTTGCCAGACTTTTCTTCAGGGAGTCTTACATATTCAGCCTCCCTACGTTCCGCCTACAGCACCGTGGGATCTTAACCTGGTGCTTGACATGCTTGCAAGGCCCCCTTTTGAACCATTACTCGCGGCAGATTTTAGGTCTCTGACCTGGAAAGTCGTCTTTCTTTTAGCGATTGCATCTGCACGCAGGGTTTCAGAATTGGGAGCTCTGTCTTGTCGAGAACCATATTTGGTTTTTCACGAGGACAGACCATTATTAAGAACTCTCTTCATTTGTTCCGAAGGTTGTTTCGGCATTCCATTTGAACCAGGAAATTGTGGTGCCGGTCTTTACATCGGCTTCTCATTCTGATCAGCAGTTTATGGAAAAGTTAGACGTGGTTAGGGCTCTCTTTATTTATGTTAAGAGAACTTCCCAGATTCGGCGTACAGATTCTGTTTGTCCTTTTTGATTCTAATAAAAGAGACTGGCCAGCCTCAAAACAGTCTATTGCAAGATGGATTAAGGCAACCATTAAACAGGCTTACATCAGGGCTAACCGTCCTGTGCCAGAGAGACTTAAGGCCCATTCCACCCGGTCGGTAGGGGCGTTGTGGGCAGCGAGAAATGGGGCTTCTGCGGACCAGCTTTGCAGGGCAGCAACCTGGTCCTCTGTCTACACCTTTACCAATTTCTATCGGTTTAATGTATTTGCGTCCGCTGAGGCAAATTTTGCTCGTAGTGCTCTACGAGCGGGGCTTTCAGAGCGGTCCCACCCTTTAGGAGTCTGCTTTAGAACGTCCTCATGGTAGCTGTCCTCATGGATGAAAGAGGATTTTTGTACTTACGTTAAATCCGTTTCTCTGATTCCGTCTGGGGGACACTGCGATCCCTCCCTTCTGCTTTTCCTGTGTGCTCTTGGTTGATTTGGCCTTTTCTCCTTTTGGGCTTTTTGATTAACTGGGAAGTGACAGGGGGATTGTAGAGGGGAGGGGTCTGTCAGCAGTTGCTAAAAGTTAACTAGCTAGGTGCTAGCTCCCGTGCTCCCCTCCACAACCCATGGTAAGCAGTGTGCCCCAGACAGAATCGGAGAAACGGATTAACGCAAGTACAAAAATTACTCTTATATAAAATTACCCTACTAAATGATCTATATATTTATCATGTATAATCCATATCTTATTGCATGTGTTATATATACATAGGGCCTGAGTCATTAAAGAGCGCAAAGCATATAAAAGGAGTAACTCTGCACCAGGGCAAAACATGTTGAATTGGAGGGGGAGGTAAATTTTTAAAATGTGGTGACAGATTTGTAGTTTGGGTAGGGAATGTCTTAGACCAACTGTAAATTTTACTGCAAAAATAAAGCTATCCAGTGTTTGTGTGTTACATGAAAAAAACAGCCAGTATTTAACTTATGTGCAAAATAATAAACTCATTTGCACCCCTTGCATTGTAACATGGTTTGTCCCGGAGAACATTTACTCCTTTTTTTATGCTTTGCTCTCCTTAATGATTCAGGCCCATAGTGTATATAATTCCTCATAGATACACATGACATTTATGGTGAAAGAATTTGCACATTATGTGCCTGATTTAGGCATGAATGCAACTTGCATGCAAAGAGCACAGAACTTGTGAGTAGGCCCGTCCGCCTTCAAAACCAAACTTATATCCAAATACGTTTTGATTCTAATCGGGGTGGTAGTACGCGCTGCCTGAACAGTACTTGGCATACATAGACACACAGAACAGACTACAGTATACACGTGTGTATGTACAATAAAAGGTCACATCAGAATGCATAAAACAGTTATAATTTAAGTAACTTAACAGTATAATATATATTTTTAAATATACATTGTTTTACATTAATGACATAAAGATGGTTTCAATGCATTTATATCTATCTCTCTATATCTATATAAATGCCTAGTGGCGTGTGTGTGTGTGAAAAAAAAAAAAACAAGCTGCAGCGCCACCTGCTGGGCAGAGTTATACACTGCCCTATATATTTCTTGAAGGAGAAGTGACAGTTGGGAATGGTTGGTGGTTGCCGGGGGTGACAGTGGGAAGTTTTTAACACCTTAAGTAGCTTGATGAAGATGAAGGATGAGGTGATGGATAAAAATGATGGGGTGGTGACGTGGACAAAACCACGTTAAAAAAGGGCGCTTGCGTCGGGAAGTAACGCTCTTCCCCTGAGGAGGCCTGGGCTAAGCCCAAATGCATGACAATAACCTTTTTAACAGCTTAAGTAGCTTGATTTTACTAGAATGCAGTCAAACACTACGACCAACCAAATGAGCCGACAATCGACACTTTGGAACGACTTTCGACTATCGTGTCACTATACACACTAACCCGACTTTCGACCGAATGGTCGTATGTCGGCTGATTTGGCCGATTATTGAATGAAACCGCTCCAGTGTGTACCTAGCCTAAAATGGGAACTTGGTATCTGAAAGGATACAGAGGAGAAGTAGATAAAGTTTGATTTTTACAGTGGAATTGTCAAGATAATAACTGGCTGGATCACTTATATATAACTTATTGCCTAAATATATTAAAATTATTGTGCCTGGTCTGTTTACCCTACCCTAGGATGTAAGCTCGTATGAGCAGGGCCCCCTCCCCTCCTGTCTCCATACCTGTTCTTCCGCTCCGTCTTTACTGCATATGACTGGCCGGAGTTTCTGAAGTATTGGTACTTTTTGTTCATTGTTCTGTATGGTTTCACCCTGTATAGTCTACTGTTAGTACAGTACTGTGTGCGGCGCTGCGGATACCTTGTGGTGCCTAACAAATAAATGATAATAATTAGCGCAGTGCGCTAATTTATATCATTGCAAATGTACTGATTTTTATTATATTGTTGCACTTTTGTATAGGAAATGTATTTATTGCTGAGACAGTATACCTGGGGTCGAAAATGGATTTGTCTAACTTTTCTAAAGAAAGTCCCCCATGCTAATTAGACCTTTTGATGTGTGAGTGTCTAACGCATCCCTTAGCCTGCAGGCCCAGCAGGAGGTTGATACCTGCGGTCACGTCTTGTTAGAAAGACAAGAACTTGTCTGAACAATGCAGATACAGGATACAAGTATTAGGATATAACAGATTAATGTAAATTTTGTTAAAACTTAAATTGCGTTGGCTCCTTGGTTAAAGGATATATTACATGCTAATGGTAAATACTGAATGTGATTTATCAGTCTTTGCAGAGCCATCTAGGATCAGGGGGTGGTGTTACCCCCTGCTAAGAGTTGTGCCAGAATCTGTATAAAAAGGAGCTCTGTTTGACCATGTATCATTATTCCATCTGTACACTTCTGGAAAGATCGCTAGTACTATATACTGACATGATTAACTGTCCTCATTAGGACATTTGAGCTAATAAAACATCACTGCTTCAAGATCCTGCTTTGACACCTAATTCCTGAAACCTACAGATTAGACCAATCTAATCTGTTATCTGGCTGTTCTGAGGTGGGGACCCAGCATCCAGTGCCAACGCTGTGCCCGCTACCTTGCAGCTCTAGCCATCCACAGCAACCATGGTCTGAAGGCAAGAGGTCAGTGATACACTAGCAGCGAGAGTTACCCAAGAGGACGGGAGCGTGTCTGGGACAGTGGGGGAGTTGTGACACCAGGAAGGGAGGGATATACTGTCACAACGGGAGCAGGTGAGTAAGGAGTGGGGAAGGAGGTTGGAGAGAAGGAGTGGAAGGTTTCTTAAACACTCGTGGCTGTGGTAGGGGCTTCTGTTGCTTCCTCTGGGCTGCAGGACAGGAGCAGGTCCACCTTCCAGTAGTCCTTTACCAGCTGCTGCAGCGTAGATTCTGGCCCTCTGGGGGCAATCCCTGTAGATGTGGCTGGCCAGGCTGCAGTGGTTGCAAGATGTCTTCCTTGGGCATGCCTTGGTCTTGTGCCCTGCCACTCTACAGTTCCTGCAGGCTGAAACTTTGCAGCTTCTTCACATGTGGTCAGCTTTCCTGCAATTCCTGGGCTGATCAGCATAGTTGAAGAAGGCCAGCAGAGCCACCCAGGGCAAAGCATGATGGCAGGTGCTGGAGACCGTCTGTTGCAGTGTAATTTTTCCTCAGCCTGATAATGATGGACCACTTGCCTGTCCAGAAACCGTTGGCATCCAGGATCTTGGAGGGGTCCTTGACCACGGAGCAGAAGCGGCTCAGGAAGGTAGCGGTGTCCTTGCCAGGGATATGAGGATTCCTCATGGAGACCGTCACTCTTCTTTCCTCGCTCAGGATGGGACAGTTCCCCACAAATCGAGAAAATGGAGATTCCAGTCTTGCTGATTTCACCGCCTCCCAGTATCTCTTACAGATCGCTATGGAGGCAAAGGTGATGTAGAAGATCCCCTTGATGTAGGTCTGAATGCTGAGGGTTTCAGCCTTCGAGAAAACTTGTTCGAGGACCATCTTCTTCCCACGTCTCAGCCGTCAGATCTGGGACCTTTCCATCCACTTCCTGCAGCTTCAGGGCGACGGTCTGTCTCTTCCAGGGTGGGAGTTCTCTCGGGGGTATCCTGGCTGGGCTTCCCTTGTCCTGGGGCAGCTGGAGGCAGAGGTTCCAACCTCAGGGAGAGGCTTTGGTGCAGGGGTCTTTTCTCCCTTCTTCCTAGGGACAGGAGCAGGGGTGGAGGCAGGAGCTGCAGCAGCTGAAGCCATCTTCCTGGCTCTTCTTCCCGAGGCAAAAGGGCTTGAAATGCTGGTCCGGGGGACGATCTTCTTCAAGGGGGTGGAGCTTATGCAGAGAAGAGCAGGGTCTGCCGCTGAGAAGAGGGGTTATTTCGCTGGTATTGATCCCGACGTCTTCACAAGCAGAGAAGAGCAGGGCAGGATCTCCAGAAGAGAGGAAGGCTTCTCCAGCAGGAGTTGATCCCGAAGTTTTCTTCCAGCAGCCAGGATCTAGCAGAGTTTCTTTCCCCGTAGTCGATCTTCCTCGTTGTCTTCCTTCTTTTGGCTGGCGTAAGAATCGTGGTGCAGACCACCTTTAGCAGTTTGAATCCTCACCAGTGTTAGATCATGCTATGGAATGAGCCACGATCAGTATTACGACCACCGGGCGTTGGGCCTGATAAGAACAGATAATACACTTGATCTTAGCCAAAAGGCCAAAAAGCAATGATGGAAGCCTTGGTAAGGGGCACAGACTGACTAGGGGGTCCTCTGTGACATGCTTACCCTGCCCCCTTGAAAGGTCCTATTGTCCGCTCATGCAAAGGACATTGCACAGCGTGTTCCAAGTCTATAAGTGACTGGAAGCCGTCATGTCATGGAGGGAGAAAACAGAAGAGGAAGAACAGAGGCAGAGATATGTCAAGTGAATGGGGGGTGAGCGTGTGTGGGACACGTGTGTGCAGTGTGACTGCTCACAGCTCTCCAGCATGTTACAAAATAGAAATCTGCTACTATATAGAGGAAGCTAAAATGTTAGCAATAAAGCACAATTCAGTGTATGAAATATAGCTTTTAATTATGTATTATTCTATAGGTAAACTGTACATGCAGAAGCTGTTTGTATGGTAAGCAGCAACCTTGTCATATAGCGCCACTAATTCCGCAGAGCTGTACAGAGAACTCACTCACATCAGTCCCTGCCCCATTGGAGCTTACAGTCTAAATTCCCTGACACACACACACACACACACAGACACAGACAAAGACTAGGGTCAACTTGTTAGTAGCCAATTAACTTACTAGTATGTTTTTGGAGTATGGGAGGAAACTGGAGCCCCCGGAGGAAACCCACGCAAACACGGGGAGAACATACAAACTCCACACAGATAAGGCCATGGTCGGGAATTGAACTCATGACCCCAGTTGTGAGGCAGAAGTGCTAACCACTGAGCCACCGTGCTGCCCGGTTTTCTGTTCCATGTGGGGGAGGTTGGTCCAATCAATGTTTCAGCTGCTTGTATCTAACCCTGCCCTGGTCACATACTGCACAGAGTACATTATTAATTACTGTGTCCCTTCCTAGGGTAGTAATATTCAATCATTTAGGTCTTCTCGGAGGCATGTGGGAAGGTCTGATTGTTGGGACTATTGAATGGCATGTGATGGATACTGGAACAAGTGAGGGTATGTGTGGGGGAGGAGGGGGTTCCATGTCTGTTTAATTTGTACTGAGCCCCACAATTTCTCATGGCAGCTCTGCTTGTAGTTCAACAAAAACTAGACAAACACAACTTGCATACTTATACTTAAGGTAGTCCTATAACAAGACATATAATCCCCCTGTAACTAGATTGTGGGGAGAGAAAGCTGCAAATAATTCTTAAACTGTTACAGAATTCCAGATGGAGTTTTCTGGGGGTCTTGGGAGAACGCTGTCCTGATGTTACCCTGTAGCACGTTGTGAGCCTGAGCATGTAACCACCAGACTGCTGGCAGCCGGTTATAAGTCACAGCACAGCCAGGGGGAGGCAGATGGATTGGGAGTAGTGAGGTCACTCTGGGCACTCCTCCTCTTCCTCCCCGGAGCCGGTAGAGAAGTCAGCGCTGTGTCGCACGTGTGTGGCAGTTATAACTAAGACCCTGCGCTGTGTCGCACGTGTGTGGCCGCTGTAACTGCTCAGACCTTGCGCTGTGTCGCACGTGTGTGGCCGCTGTAACTGCTCAGACCTTGCGCTGTGTCGCACGTGTGTGGCCGCTGTAACTACAGACCCTGCGCTGTGTCGCACGTGTGTGGCCGCTGTAACTGCTCAGACCCTGCGCTGTGTCGCACTGTGTGGCCGCTGTTACCGCACAGATCCAGCATGAGTTCCTGCTATCACCAGCACGAGGCGGACGAGGCGAAGTGCGCGCCGGAGGAGAGCTATTTGTTCGGTAAGACCGGGAAGGGGGGTATACATGTGACGGAGGGAGCATGGTGCATTACACATAGACTTAGCATGCAGGGACTCCGGCAACATGTAACTGGGACTACAGGTTCCAGGACTGAGTGTCTGCTCCAGGGAGACTTTATTAGGAGTAAGTTGTGTAACAAGTAGAGCAGCCTCTGAACAACAAGTACCAGCATTCCCTGCTAGTCTAGTACCCTAAAGCCCTTACACAAGAGTTCCATAGTTGTACAGTTTTTAAAAAGCTAGATGGTGAACACAAAACTATGCTCCTCTATACCCAGGGGGGTCTCTGGACTGTAAGCATCTAAAACAGTAAAATGATTGCATTGCATCATTGCATCTGCCAGAACCATGAGCTGTAATATATATATATATATATATATATATATATATATATATATATATATATATATATATATATATAGTGTGTGCCATCAAAACAAGTGTATAATAACTTCAGGATAAGCCTTTTACATTTTCCAGTACCAGTCCACAACATGTATATATAAATCTGCGAGTCCTATAGTGCTGAAATTGGGAGGGCCCTAGCAATGTGCAAGTACAGTTCTTGTCTATGTCCCTCTCGCAAACATTACAGTATTCACTTTATTTTTGGTGTGAATACCCTTTAGTTGAATCTACATGAATGTGGAAAACATTAGATACATTAGAAGAAAAAAAAAACTTTATGTACAACTTTATTTCTTTAAACTTGTAAGTATTAAAACAAATCTGTAACTTCCCGTCAACCACTTTCCTAATAAGTGTGCACCTTAATGTGGCTGTCTGTTCCCCTTTCCATTGTGACGCTCCCCATGTCTCACCTGACACAGCAGCCGTCCCAGACTCTATACGCTAAATCCTCGCCTCACAGCTCAGGACTGATCAGCAGAACTGGACATAAGCTTTATATTCAGGTGTATTGAATAGGACTGAACAGATTGAGGTCTCTTACACTTTGAGATATGGGTTTGTTATACACATAGTGGGATGGCGGCTGTGGACCTAGTAATGGGGGTGGGGGGGGGGGACTTAATAATGAGGGGGGTGTAATATAGATACTCTGAGAGCTGTGAGTTTTCATGTAACTTATCCTGTAATGTTTTGCAATGTTCCACCACTTACGTGTTTTGCTTCTGCTTAACCCAGGATGTGAGCTCTCATCGAAGACGACCTATTATACGTTTAAGGTAGATGAAGAGGAGGAATACGACCATAGTTTATCCTTGTGCACTGTGAGTACATATTTCTGTCTTCTCCCTCCTCCCTTACTCCGTAATGTCTGAATATCTGAACTACTAAATCAGAATTGGTGATAATATATGAATCTAGTTGGATATATACATTTATTTTTATTTTTGCACACAGCAGTTTATTATTCAAAGACTGGACTATTTGGGTGCCCTAAATGCCTCTCCCTTCCCGTTGCTTGCTGCCCCACTTCCAACTTCTTCCCTTGTTTGGTGCAGGGGTGGAGTGGTCTGTTTATCTCTTGGGAGTGTGATTCCAGGCTGTGACATTATAGCCTGGCATGGCACTCCCAGCCCATTACCGAGATGCTGCCCGCTGGCATGGAGGGAGCAGCCGTTGGCAGTTTATTTGTGAAGTTGCTGCTTCTCCTCCATGTCTGCGAACGGCAGGTAGTGAGGGCCAACCACATTTACATAATATGGTTTTGCGGCATGCATACACCAGATTTGCGTTAGTCATCGCCATAAAATTATGGGCAGCACGGTGGCTCAGTGGTTAGCTCTTCTGCCATACAGCGCTGGGGTCATGAGTTCAATACCCGACCTTATCTGTGTGGAGTTTGCATGTTCTCCCCGTGTTTGTGTGGGTTTTATTCCAGTTTCCTCCCACACTCCAAAAAAAAAAAAAAAGTTTATTAGTAGGTTCATTGACTGCTGACAAAATTCTCCTTGGTGTCTGTATGTTTGGGAATTTAGACTGTAAGCTCCAATGGGACAGGGACTGATGTGGATGACAAATATTCTCTATACAGTTGTAGAATTGGTGGCGCTACATAAATGAATGGTGATGATAATCTCTTCATTGATGGTGATATCAGAAATGTCACCCAGACTGTAAGGGGCATATTCAATTGTCAGGGGAAACGCGGAAATTTTCACGGTCCGCGCATTATTACGGTAATAGTGCGCGGAAAAAAACGTTATTACGGTAGTTTTCTTGCTGGATTTCAGCTCGCAGCTCCCTGAGCCGCGAGCTGAAATCCAGCTAACTACTACCATAATAACGGTAATAGTTTTAACGTGCCGCGGGAACCGGATAATTGAATATGCATCTAAGAATGTATTACTTTTGTTTATATATTGTGTAGTTCTAAAGGGATTATGTATAAAAGTATCAACATTGAGTTCTGTTTCACAAAACATATTAAAAATATTGTTGTTTTTAGGGGTTGCAGATTTTTGTTTTGTTTATTAATGCTCTGTGAATAAACTGTGAATATAATTATTATTTCCCCCCCAACAGATTAGCCTTGGGGAAGGGGCCAAAGATGAGTATAATATTGTGGAAGTCACTGCCCGTAACCACAATGATGAGGACATCACTGTTCCAATTGCTACCCTGAAACTTTCATGTCAGACGATGGTAAATGCGATACAACTAAAGTATAGATCGACTCTTACAAACCCAGGGTGGTTGTTCTGTCATATATGGAGAAATTATGCAAATTAACTTGTTTTATGTTAAATCGATAAATTAGAATATGTTGTGTTAACAAACCCAACGTAATCTGGTTTAAGATATGATTTTGATGGCTGCAGACCAAGGATTCCTGCTGTCGGATCACCCAGAAATGTCAGGGACTTTAGAACAGATGTCGGGTGTATATATATATATATATAATGAGAGAGAGAGGATTGTGGGTGTTTACAAAATACTCTTGTGCACTATTTTGCACATATAATCCCTGTAATAAAAGTTGCTTTGTATAACATGGCTACCAGGGATATTTCCAGTTATGATATAAATGTTAAACAGCTGTAAATATTGGAGATGAATGTATTTTTATGTACATAAGTCTTTTTGCTTGAAAGCCAATAATGAGATTATATACTTTGTATATTTCTTGGAATCCTAGGTAAAGGCGCTATCAAGCATTGGGTCTTGTCATGGGATGGAAAAGATACCAGCTGCCTCTTTAAAGCAGATATTACTGAAGTCATTGATTATCTACCCAGGAGATGCTTCACACGAGCGTATTTTATACAATGAGCCAGTAACCTGTGGTTCTCCCACTGTTACGGAACTACAAGTCCCAGCATGCTATAAATTCTAGTTCCACAACATGAGAGCGATAGGTTGTCCGAGTCTGGTAGTGGGGATTAATGTTTTTAACCTTATTATCCTCAATCCCCTCAGTGTCTTTGCAAGTGGCATTTTTTTGCATTTGCAAAATCTTTTTATGTCCTCTGAAAACAGGCTCCACCCACTTGTGGCCCATGATTTGAGTGTTATATGGTAGTATGCAGCTCAGGCACTAGGAGCGAAACGCATAGGGTTTGAGGATCTCCTAGTATAAGTAACTAAGATAAAAAAAAATGATGCAGCTGACAATCCATGTGAGTGTGAATTCTGGTTATGTCAGGGTGTCTACTTTATCCTGTTTTCATGTCTATCCACCGCATCTATATAATACAAACATACTTGCACAACTTAGTATAAGGTTTAATACTGTGTGGTTATTTTGCCAAGCTATTTATCTTTCCGTTTTTCAGGTTAATGTGGATAATTTTGTGATTCGGCCTCCGGTGACGTTTCGCCTGAAGTTCGGCTCTGGACCTGTGTTACTCTCTGGACAAGTTATAATCGGTAAAACACCACTTAAGAGGGATGAAAGGGGTAGCTCCACTCAAAAAAAATAAAAAATGATGTGGCCTAATTAAAGTTATTGTGCTGGTTGCTACAACTTACTTGAAGTAAGATTACTGCCTGAAATTACCTGTTAAAGACTCACTCACTGTCCACTGTTTGTTTCTGTGGTTGCTATGAAGATCGGTTATTCATGACTTATGTTTTAAGTCAGCAACAGTGCAATTTTAGATATGCGCCCGTTTCACGTGTTAGGAGTTATTAAAGTCAGTTAAAGTATTCCGCATAATTTAATTATCCAGCATTCTTTAATATACATAGTATGTGAAAGCGGACACAGGACTTATGAGTCTTTGTTTAGTGCCTTAGCGCCAATTGCAGGGGAGATATATGGAAGTATGCTGTATTAATTCCAAAGCTTGATAATTTGAATTTCCGATTTTATCAAAGCTTATTGGGTGCTGGGCTTAATAATATATACATGAAATAAGTTTTGTGCTTAACTACATCTCTCCAGCATGTTGTCTGTTCTATTCTTTAGAGAAAACGGATCCACGTCACTGTGTAATATGGTAAAGCCAAAGCCTAAGTAATTGATTCTGTGCTCTCGTAGGTAGCAACAATTTTCTGAACAGGCTGTATATTGGCAAAATCATACTTAAGGGCATAACTGACATACTATGCTTTATTAGTTGAGATTTTTGTCCTATATGATCTACTTTGCACACTTAAAGCTGCGCTACCACCAAAAGTGGTGACACTGTTGTTCCCCCTTCAGAATGGTTTCAGAAGGAGGGTATGAGCAGAGTGACCAATGAGAAGCTGCAATGTGTGATTGTGGATTCCAATTAGTCCTGTCGCTCTCCTCCAAAACATCTCACAGCCTCAGATCGCAGCCAAGACTGAGACGGAGCCTCGAAAAATGGCTGCACGCAGCAGACCCGTGGGCTGCGGAGCATGGTTGCAATGCTCCACTTTCTCCGTAGGTAGTAGCTCATCTGTAAGAGCTGTGACTATTATTTGTGTCATAAAGAGAGGAAGAAATAATTCAACTTTGTTCAGATTTAAATGGTCTTTCCATTGCACCAATGTATCAGCCTCATGAGTTGCCCGTATTAGGGCAGGGGTGCTATCAATGCTCCAGATGTTGGGTAAAATGCACATATTTGTTTTTTTTTATTACTCAGTGTGTGAAGTGATGCATTGTTTAAATGTGAATATTGTTCTGTACAGGATGGTCATTAAGTAGTTACATTTTAGCTGCATTCTCTTTACATTCTCAGCACCCTCATACTTGGCCTCTGACAGTGAGGAGGATGAAGATGAGGAGGAGGAGGATGGTACTGAAGAGGAGGACGAGCAGGAAGATTTAGCCCCCATTAAACCAGCCGACAAAAAAATGAGAAAATGATCCAACATTGTTGTGTTGAAACACGTTGAGCTTGTGGTTATATGTAATGTACAATGTATATATCTTGTATGTGCATGGATCATTAACAACTTTCACAGTTTTCCTTGCAACATGTTTTGCAACTTTCTCAAGTTTCTATGTCCGTTGTCTATATTTATGTATAGATACATGGATAGGTTTTATAGTGCTTTTTATTATTCATAACATATTTTTGTACTTGAAGCTTGAAATTATTTGTGTACTTTTTGTATGAAGTCGGTGTTCAGGCAAGAGGTTTCTCCATTGTTTTGTTTTTTTTCTCCCTCATATACCTTCAGGGAAAATATTCCATACACACTTAGTGGAGCTTGTGTGATGTCTGCATCTGGTGTATTTTTTTTGTCCAGGCATAGAGAATGGACCACACTTCTCGTATGGTCAGCAAGCGGTGGGCAACAAGACGTCATTTAAGCTCTTTACTGATATCTGGGTCATCTAGGTGTCGTGACTTGGGGGTGGAGAACATCTAACAACTGCATTACCTGCCTGAATAGGACAGGGTACATCAGCCTTAATAGTCTAAAATTATCTACCAGTATCCTGCTCATTGGGTATAAGAGGCTTCTGAGTATAAATCACTTTCAGTGTTACTCTAGAGACTTAATGGTGAACCCTAAATAATAACTAACTACATTTTGATTGCCGGTGTAGACCATTGTAAATACAGATTTACTGGTCAGCTCTGCAAAGCTGCTAATTAGTATAGCATCGATAATAACAATATATTACAATAGTTTGTCTTGATGGAGGGTTGGTCAGGGGCAAGTCATAACTTTATTGCACACACACCATAGATTGGTTTCTTTATTGACACTTTGTACTTGTGTACACTATGTACATGCTGTAGGTTTTTTGATATCACCGCTTTCAAATGTTGCCCTGACTATGTCATTTTTGAAGTGATTTATGTGAAAGACAAACTGCAATTATTTTCAAAGCAAATATTTTTGTATCCACTTTGAAAGATTGACGATTCTATGAAATAAATGCTACATGTTGATCTTATGAATTTTTGTCGTCCTTGTCAGTCTGCTATTCTGGATGTAACTTTGTAAAGCCTTGAGACCCACTTTTTGTGTTCTCTTATAAGCAGAATCGCCCTCGGAGTAGATTTATTGGTATGTTTACAGACCTGCAGATTTAGGATGATTACCAGATTTTACTTATCTTAAAAACCTATTTCTGGGAAATTTATCATTCAGACATTATAGACAAATCCTTAGAATAGGCCTGGCCAGCCCATCGCTCTCCAGGTGTTGTGAAACTACAAGCCCCAGCATGCCCTGCCACCTATCACCTGGTTATCTGCTGACAAATCATGCTGGGACTTGTAGTTTCACAGCAGCTGGAGAGACACAGGTTGGCCGGGCCCGGTGTAGATTAATGCATCTTATTAGGACCTTCTTTTGAGCCTGCTGCTATATAATATTTCCTCTAGGTATAAACCTACACTGGATTTTTCTGTATCAACGGCATGTTATTCAAAGTGAAGAAAATCCCTTGCAGGTTAGTTATACAAGGTTTTTAAACATATATATTTAATGTTTATCACTTGTTTCCCATTGGATAAGTGTATATATCTGGACTCCTCTTTGGTTAAGGCGCTCATTAACGTAAGTTAATGCATTGGATTTTACTTTTTTGGGTGGGGAATACATAGCTCCCACCAAGATTTATAAATTATATACCGCAACATATATAGCTTAAAAAAAAATGTAACTCGTGACATGTTACTACTGGTGCTTTAATTTGATGGAGGGGCGCTTAGAAAAAGAAAGTTATCATTTCAGCAGAGATACTTCTCTGACGTTCCATATCTCTATCTGTAATACTGAAACTGACCACTAGAGGTTGACTGCTGATCAGAAATATCTATGGTGGTGCTGTGTCTTTATGACATTCGCTTAAAGGACCAGTACACGCTTCAAATATAAAGATTTATAACTAGATTTGTTGGTCTTGTTTTTAGATTATACAAGAAGGGTTGTAGACCAGGGAACAGAAAAGAAGGGGAACACATGGGAATGAAAGGGAAGACCTAGATAGTCAATAGCACAGTGGTTCCCAAACTTTTGCAGTTCGCGGCACCCTTAGAGTCTCCATAATTTTTTCAAGGCACCCCTCCACAATAATAACCGAGCAGTTCTGTTTTATAAGTAGTTGGGGCAAAAAAACGTACTACGTATTTAGTTCAGGACAGAAATAATTATTTAGTTGTATGCAAAAATAAGAAAAATTTACAGCTGTGCCCCCTCTGCCTCTCGGCTCACACTGTGCCCCCTCTGCCTCTCGGCTCACACTGTGCCCCCTCTGCCTCTCGGCTCACACTGTGCCCCCTCTGCCTCTCGGCTCACTCTGTGCCCCCTCTGAAGCCCGGGGGCCAGGAATAAGAAGAATAAAAAAAACAGCAAAAAAAACTTACCAATCAGGCGGCGCCCAGAACCCAGCATCCTCCTCTCTCCTGCCGCTTGTCACTGAATGATGGGCGTGATGACGTCACGCCCAACAGTCAGTGAGGAGGATGCTGGGTCCTGGGCGCCGCCGGATTGGTAAGGTGTTTTTTTTTTTTGCCGTTTTTTTATTCTTCTTATTCCTGGCCCCTTGATTAGTAAGTTTGTGGGTTTGTTTGTTTTTTTTTTCTCTTCCCCCGGCTGCGGCACCCCTGTGACAGGGGTGCTGCGGCGCACACTTTGGAAACCGCTGCTCTAGCCTATATGAGAGACAGTCCTAACATACAACACTAGATCCTTTACTCCCCTGATGTTAAGAAGTGGATTGAGAAGCCTTTTATGGGTAATATTGTTACCAGCTGGACAGCCAGGTCGGATCGGTGGCCCCTCTTCAGGTACGTATATAAGTGTGGGACTGCTGGGATCGTGACCACTGAATCCTTAAGTCCTCCAGGACCTACTCAGATAAGTCCTGGGATGTAGTATGTATGACCCCAGCACCCCCCTATCTTGTATAGAGACCAGATGAAGGGAGAGCCTTCTAACCTGTACAGCCTACCGTTGTGCAGGTTCATGCTGGAGAGTGGTCCACTGGTACTATAGGAGAAGGTTTCCGCAGCAGAGCTTCTAACGGAAGACCTGCATAATGAGGAAAAGGGGGAAGAGGTCTATTTTGTTGGTGAATCGTGTGACTTTTATTTTTTCGCTAAGCCCTCCCACATCACCAAGTCAGTCCTTCATAAAAATCCGATATCCCATTAAAAATAAAGGTACGTAAATGGAACTAAGTGTGCTGCATCTCCCCCCCCCCCCAAAAAAAAATAATAATAATCAGCACCTGTGCTTATTGGTCAGCATGGGGCTAAATTTATTTCAGCAAACCAGCTCCAGGAGTAATGTGTGTATGTTCACCTTCAGATTACATTGCTGTGGCTGAATTTTCTCCCAAGTGTACATTTCCCCCAAACTGTTTACTGAACAAAACAATTACCATTGTGTGGGCTAAAGTACTGTACTATAAATGACCAAAATAAGGACAGCACCTGTGGAAATACAAAATTATTTTAGTGTCAACTAAATATAAAGTAGATATGCAAAGCCATTATTAAACTTTCATCAAACTGTTAGGCTGCCGGTCTTGTAATAAACTTACAGAACTAGCAGTAGAGGTCTTCGCCTATAGCAGTCACCTTTCCCCTACAGCTTGATG
Organism: Mixophyes fleayi; assembly: GCF_038048845.1. NCBI lineage: Eukaryota > Metazoa > Chordata > Amphibia > Anura > Limnodynastidae > Mixophyes > Mixophyes fleayi. Next base: position 14,426,725 of record NC_134407.1, on the reverse strand, counting down.
TGCTCACATTTAGGTCTTAACTCTTATTGTAGGGTAAGTTTACTAACAAAACCGCAGTGGCAGAGCCGGAGGAAGCAATTCGGATGGTAATGGATGGTCAGACGTAAGCCGAGGTCAGCGGTCCGGAGCTTGCAGAGTAGTCAAATAACAAACCAAAATGTCTGGGTCACCAGCACGAAAGCAGAATCCAGAAACAGACTAAAGGGTCACAAATGGGAGGTCCAATAACAGGAACAGAGTATCCACTGGAACAGGACAGGAGCAGGTCAGCCATAGACAGAATCCACGCTATAACCGGCAGGGAGGCTAAGCCCTCCCTGCCTTAAATACTAAATTCAGCCAATCAGGAGCAGGAGTAGGGTCATATGATTAGCCCTCCCAGGCACAGTATAATTAAACTTATTAAGCCTAATTAGCCCGCAGGCTATATGAAAGAACAAGCACGCGCCTGGCTACTCTGAATTGCCAGGACGCAGCGAACTGGTACACCAGCGTCTAACTGTTGCCCTAGCAACAGGCAGGCCCGAAGTGACGTCCCGGTCGTCAAGGAGACGGCCGGGATGCAGGAGACAGAACGGAGCGAGTTACGGCGGTGCCTGAAAAATGGATCTAATAGTGACTAATTTACCAGTCATAGTTGGATCCAGTGTATATGGATCTGTTAGTGCAGCACAGTAGTTAGCATTGCCTCTGCTCAGCACTGGGGCTTAGTGTCTAGCTCTTACGAGAGCGCCAGTTGTCATTTGCTTATATGTTCTCCCTACGGTCATATTGGTTTTCTCCTGGTGCTCGAGTTTCCTTCCACAGTCTAATAACAAAAGAGCCACCCCCTTTCTGTGTAGGTGCAGCCGGTGCCTACTTTAGAGCCTACCCTCCCTAAAATGTTCCCCTTAATCCCCTTGTTGTGCAGGGCTTCAGTCAAAAGCCCTGCTGAAGAAACATAGCTGCTGTAGTAAAAGCCTGCTCCGTTATTGAGGTGAAGGAAATCCTTGAGACGGGTGTGTAGATAGCTTATTTCATTAAGCATGTATAGTATAGATAGAGGAGTTAGTTAGTTAGTTTTAGGTTAGTATTGTTATTATGTTGGTTAAGTTAGTTGGAAGTTAGAACAGGACATTGGCGTTTAATTAGGTGAGGTATAGGCAATCAGCTGGTTAATGTTCCTTGAGGACAGTGTTCCAAACTGTTGGCGATTTATAGTTCAGTTATGTTTGTACATTATTTTAGTCAGTTAAGATCTAGGGTCACATGTTGTATAGTTCTGATTTGTCGACCTCAAAATAAAATCAGGTTCTACCATAATCCTGGTGTCAGTCAAGATATCAGAGTCCCCATATACTCACAGTTGTCTTTTATGCCTGCACAGCTAACTTACTACCTACTACTCATCAGAGCCAGACCAGACCAGCGAGCAAGGTGGGGACAGGGGAGCAGGGGAACTGTGCTTCAGTCATATAACAACAACTTCATGGTTGGTAAATCTCCATGAGGGGCCATCCCGCAGTGCTGTCGCTGGGCTCTCTGAGGCCTCTCATCTACTCTGTGGATTGGAAGAGGGATAGACAGTGAAGACTGTCTCTGTGTGAGTGTAGGATTATATGGCCGATGAGCCAAAGATAGAGCAGGCTGTAGAGCAGACACTGGGCCTGAATCATGCTCTAACGTACATCCGCTTGCGTAGCGTATCTTGGTGTGATATATCTCTGCGCATGCCCAGAAACGGACATTATGCCCATGAACACAATTCATGTCTGAACGGCACTTACGACTGCTTATGTCAGAATAAGTTGGAACAGGGGAGGAAAGGGGCGGACTAACGTAGGCCGAGTACAGTGAGGGGGCTCTGATGCTGATGCAGCTGATTCAAGTCCTGGGTTTCTCTTAAGTACGCTTCTTTTCAGCCTTATACACCCGCTACAGGTCAGGTGTAAATGTCGGATGATAATGATGACCAGGGACGCCGAGAGGGGGCGGGGAGCTCTAAGTCTCACGAGATTTTACTTCCCTGGACACTCTACAGGAAGTTCCTTCCCTGATGGATGTCAGCAGCACCAACCAGCACAGCATAGGTAGGTAAGTACGGTGGGGGGTTCTGGGGGGAAGGTCATAATGTGCCTGGCAACGGTGTTGTGACGTGTCGTGTGGGGGTCGTGTTATGTGGCTGGAGGGGTGCATGCCCAGCATGCCCTGCCAGTAATTGGCTGGCTATCTACTGGCCAAGCAGGCTGGGGGTTGTAGTTTCACAACACCTGGAGAAACACAGGTTGGCCAGGTCTGATATATTATATATAAACAACGACTTGGTTTTTTAAAGATCATAGCAGCATATTTACATTTATAAAATGATTTATAATCTTTACTCATTATTTCCAGGATCTGAGATAATAATCTAATAATAATATATCTTGATTTTAAAAAGCATAAAAACAGTGTAATGCACAACAAGCCTCATGAGTTTTACGACGGGTAAATTCAAACCTCTCGAGTCCACGGACCTGACATATAAACACACTGCACATTTCTCTGTTCCCAATAAGCCAACAACGCATCTTTACTGGATCATGAAATCTAACCTCATAAATGTCTTTCATCTCAAGAAACATCAAATTCCTTTTTCTTTTTCGTTTTCTCTCCTTCTGAATGGAGGTGACAAATTTCACGGTAACTGAATTTCTTCTCCTTGGCTTCTATGAGCTTCCAAGTTTACAGTTCGTTTTGTTTGCAATATTTCTTGTAATCTATACAGCATCTGTGGTTACAAATGGTTTAACCATTGTTCTGTTTTGCTTGGACGTTAACCTTTACAGACCCATGTACCTACTCTTGTGTAATATGTCTGTGTTGGATATTTCCTTCACCACAATGATCATGCCCAAGGTGTTGGACATCTGCTTAACGGGGAATAAGGTGATATCCTACCAGGGCTGCATGGCTCAAGTCTTCTTCTTTGTGGTGCCGATAGTGACAGAGTACTTTATGCTGGCTGCGATGGCTTATGATCGCTATGTGGCGATTTGCCTTCCTTTAAGTTATTCCCACTTTATGAGCTTCCGAGTGTGTTTCTGGATGATATGTTCATCTTGGAGCATAGGCGTCCTGGAGGGAGTTCTCTTTGTTACCTTAATATCGACTTGTACATTTTGTGGGTCCAATGAAACTAATCATTTATTCTGTGATTTGAAGCCTCTTATTAAATTCTCTTGCAGTGATACACTTACTATAGAGACGATAATACTCGGATTGGGTGCTGTCATTGGTTTTGTACCCCCGTTTATGACACTTTTGTCCTATATGTTAGGAACCCCTCCAGCCGGCACAACACAACCCGGAATCTACTCTGCCAGTCAGGTGTTCACTGGAGCCCCTGATGGTGGGGACAGACTGGGCCGCATACTGACAGAGGGTCGTGAAGTGCGTACCAGCTGGGGAGAACCCAGGCAAGAGGAGTCAGGTCCACGCAGAGGTCAAGGGCCGGCAGCAGACAAGAGTATTGATGAACAAGCTGAGGTCAGGGGTCACAGGCAAATAGCAGAACGGGTAAACAGACCAGAGATCAGGGTCACAGGAAACACGAGCAAGGTCCAAATCAAAGCCAAGGGTCATACACGGGGAGTCAAATAGCGATATCAGGATACAGGACAGGAACTAGCAGGTTAGCAGACTGGAACACAGGAGCTATAACCGGCAATGAGGCAGCAGACCTCATTGCCTTAAATACCCAGCTGAACCAATCACAGGTTGAACCCACTCCTGCAGGTTAATAAAGCAGTCACTAACAGAGCCAATCAGGGCTTGCCCCTGGCCTGCACAGTTGCAGGCTAATGCCTGTAATTGCCTCCTATAATCTGCCCATATTAATTAGCCCACAGGCTGTAGAACGCTGCGCCCGGCCTCCTCCTATTGCCGGGACGCAGCTCTGAAGCGTCTACTGGTTGCCCCGGCAACGGCCGGGTTATGGCCGGAAATGACGTCCCGGTCGTCATGGCGACGGCCGGGACGCGGGTGAGTGAGTCGCGGCGGCTGGGCACCGCCGTGGCTCGTAACAGTACCCCCCCTTGAGGAGGGGTCGAGGGACCCCGACATCCTGGTTTTCTAGGGAATTTTTTGAAGAACTCCTTCAGTTTCTTTGGGGCATGGAGTTGTCTCCGCGGAACCCAAGATCTCTCTTCCAATCCGCGATTCCTCCATTGTATGAGGAAATGCACCTGTCCTTGAACTTTTTTTAGAATCAAGGACCTTTTGAATCACAAATTTTTGTGGTCCACTGGAACCTCTCCCAGGCACACTTGAAGACTGGGTTTGACCAGGAAATAGTACCGGTTTCAACAGAGAACAATGAAATGTGTTGGGAATTCTCAATGAGGCCGGAATTTTTAACCTAAATGCGACGGGGTTCACCTGTTTGATGATAGGAAACGGCCCGATGAACTTAGGGCCCAACTTCTTGCAAGGCTGTCTGAGCCTGATATTTTTTGTAGACAGCCACACCTTCTGGCCAACCTTAAGGGAGCAGGTGGTACGATGTCGGTCCGAATTTTTTTTTTTTGCCACAAGTGAGGCTTGTCTCAATGATGAGTGAACTTTCTTCCAGATAACTCTGAGATCTCTTGCAGTGGAGCGGATCTCCTGGATACCAACGGACTGGAGTGAATACAGGGAGTTAGATCTGGGGTGAAAACCATAATTGCAGAAGAACGGAGAGATTTTTGTAGCTGAGTGACAGGAATTATTACAAGCGAATTCCGCCCAGGGTAACAGGGAAGACCAATTATCGTGGAACTCCGATGTGTAACATCGCAAAAATTTTTCTAGGGACTGGTTAACCCTTTCAGTTTGCCCATTTGACTGAGGGTGGTAGGCGGATGATAAACTGACCTTGATTCCGAGAAGGGTACAGAAGGACCTCCAGAATTGTGCTATAAACTGAGAACCCCGATCAGAGACGATGTCAGTAGGGAGTCCATGGAGCCTGAAAATATGTTGAATGAATAAGAGAGCCAAATCCCGAGCAGAAGGTAGTTTGGTTAACGGAATGAAGTGTGACATTTTGCTGAACCGGTCTACCACGACCCAAATCGTGTTGTGTCCTGCAGAAGGTGGTAGATCCACTACAAAGTCCATAGACAGATGAGTCCATGGTTTCGCAGGAGGGGCCAAAGGAACTAATTGGCCTACTGGACGGATCCTAGGCACTTTGTTTCTAGCACAAATCTCACATGAGAGGACATGCCTCTTGACGTCGGCAGACATGGATGGCCACCAGACCGTGCGGGAAAGGATTTCTAGCGTCTTGTAAATTCCAGGGTGCCCAGCAGCCCTACTGCAATGTGCTTCCACAAGAACCGCCTTTCTTAAGTGGACTGGAACAAAAAGTCGTTGCTCCGGAGTAGCATCTGGGGCTAATTTCTGGAATCTCTGCAGTGTGACATTCAGATCTTGGGTTAACCCAGCATGGATTATGGAAGGAGGAATAATAGACTCTGGGTTAGTAACTGGAACATGGTGTGCCATGAAACTCCTGGACAGGGCATCTGCCCGGACATTCTTGGAACCTGGTCTGTAGGTGATCAGGAAATTGAACCGGGTAAAAAATAATGCCCAGCGGGCCTGTCTAGGGTTTAACCGCTTGGCTGACTGTATATATTGCAAGTTCTTGTGGTCGGTAATGACAGAGATCTGATGCGAAGCACCCTCCAACCAATGCCGCCACTCCTCGAAGGCCCACTTGATTGCCAATAGTTCTCTATTACCGACGTCGTAGTTGGCTTCTGCTGAAGAGAACTGACGGGAGAAATAGGCACATGGGTGTAGACGATTAGTATGAGGATCCTTCTGTGATAGAATGGCGCCGGCCCCGACGTCCGAGGCATCGACCTCTAGAACAAATGCTTTAGCTGGATCTGGATGTTTAAGGACCTCAGCTGAGATAAAGGCCTTTTTCAGACTTTTGAATGAGGCTACTGCTTGAGACGACCAATTAGTTGGGTCCATTCCTTTACGGGTCAAAGCCACAATGGGAGCCACAATGTCAGCGAAGTTGTGAATGAACCTTCGATAATAATTGGAGAAGCCCAGAAACCTCTGTACCGCCTTTAGATTGTTGGGTTGTACCCAATCGACAATAGCCTGGACCTTTGTTGAATCCATAGAAAATCCCTCAGAAGAGATTACGTAACCTAAAAAGGATACCTTCTGCACCTCAAACTCACACTTTTCCAGCTTGGCGTAGAGATGGTTTTCCCGCAATTTTTGTAAGACTTGTTTGACGTGAGTCTGATGTGCGAGTAAAGATTTGGAATAGATGAGGATATCATCTAAATAGACGACCACAAAACCACCCAGGAAGTCTCGGAGGACCTCGTTGATCAAGTCCTGGAACACTGCAGGCGCATTGCTGAGGCCAAATGGCATGACCAGATACTCGTAGTGGCCAGAGTGCGTATTGAACGCCGTCTTCCACTCATCTCCTTCTTTGATACGGATGAGATTATATGCTCTGCGAAGGTCGATTTTAGTGAAGACAGTAGCCCCTCTTAGCTGATCAAACAATACCGAGATGAGCGGAAGGGGATAGGTGTTCTTGACTGTGATATGATTCAATCCCCGGTAGTCAATACAAGGTCTTAACCCTCCGTCTTTTTTTGATACAAAGAAGCATCCTGCTCCTACGGGAGACTTAGATGTCCTGATGAAGCCTCTCTCCAGGTTTTCGTCGATATACTCCTGCATGGATTTTGTTTCTGGAGCAGAAAGGGAATACAAACGCCCCTTAGGTAACTTGGAACCAGGAATAAGTTCGATGGCACAGTCAAAGTCACGATGTGGCGGTAAGGTATCAGCAGCCTTCTTGGAGAACACGTCCCAGAATTCATGATACTGTGAGGGAAGCCGCTCCGGAATAGGCTGAATCATACGCAGAGACAGTGACAAACAAGACTGTGTACAATAAGTACTCCACTTGACAATCTCTCCTTTTACCCAGTCTATGACAGGGTTATGACAGGAAAGCCATGGGTGGCCCAAGATCATAGGAACCGACGAACAATCGATCAGGAAGAAGGTGATTGACTCAGAATGGAGAGCTCCGATCTTCAACTGTAGTGGCGGGGTCTCCCAGGAAATCTTGCCACCAGGCAACGGACCTCCGTCTAAGCCACAGACAGTAATGGCAGAGTTGAGTTTTACCATCGGAATTCCGGCAGAGCGGGCAAACCCAATATCAAGGAAGTTGCCTGCAGCTCCGCTATCAATGAAGGCCGACAGGTCCACAGAGCAAGCCCGGAAGGTGAGCTGTGCAGGGATTAATACAGCATTTTTCGGGGAGATAATTTTCAGACCTAGGTGAACTTTCCCCTCATTCCCTAGGCATGGTCTTTTCCCGACTTATTTGGGCAAGAACGGGAGAAGTGGCCTTTTATGCCACAGTATAGACATAGACCTTGCGAACGTCTCCTGTCTCTCTCTTCAGAAGAGAGACGATATGTTCCTAATTGCATAGGCTCCTCACCATCCTGGGAAACAGGAACGAAGGCGGATGGAGGTGATGATGTTTCCTTTTCAGTTTTCCGCTCCTTATATCTCCTGTCAATTTTAATGGAGAGGTGCATCAGATCCTCCAGAGAACTAGGAGACGGGTATTGCACCAAAGAATCTTTAATCTGTTCAGATAGGCCGAGACGGAACTGACTTCGTAAGGCAGGGTCGTTCCATCCACTATCAGATGACCATCTACGGAATTCAGCGCAGTATTCTTCTGCCGACCGTCGGCCTTGTTTCAAGGACCGTAGATGAGCTTCCGCGGAGGCCACTCGATCCGGGTCATCATACAGTAGACCCAGTGCCTCGAAGAAGGAGTCTACGGACTGCATGGCCGGACTGGTCTGCGGCAAAGAAAACGCCCAGGACTGGGGGTCACCCTGTAGAAGGGAAATAATAATCCCAACTCTTTGCTGCTCTGAACCGGAGGAGCGGGGTCTCATCCGAAAATAGAGCTTGCAGCTCTCTCTGAAGTTCCGAAACAGGGTTCTATTTCCGGAGAACCGATCTGGTAAGTTCATTTTGGGTTCACAGATGGGACCTGGAGTCGGTTGTGAAGCTTTTGTGGCTTCTTCTTGAACAGACATACGCTCATCCAATCGCTGCATCATCTGATACAAGGACTCAACGTGGCCTGCTAGGGTTTGTGCCGGAGACGGTGTGGATCCACTTGTATCCATTCTAACCTTGTCTCTGTGAGTGGGCCGGTTATAATGTTAGGAACCCCTCCAGCCGGCACAACACAACCCGGAATCTACTCTGCCAGTCAGGTGTTCACTGGAGCCCCTGATGGTGGGGACAGACTGGGCCGCAGACTGACAGAGGGTCGTGAAGTGCGTACCAGCTGGGGAGAACCCAGGCAAGAGGAGTCAGGTCCACGCAGAGGTCAAGGGCCGGCAGCAGACAAGAGTATTGATGAACAAGCTGAGGTCAGGGGTCACAGGCAAATAGCAGAACGGGTAAACAGGCCAGAGATCAGGGTCACAGGAAACACGAGCAAGGTCCAAATCAAAGCCAAGGGTCATACACGGGGAGTCAAATAGCGATATCAGGATACAGGACAAGAACTAGCAGGTTAGCAGACTGGAACACAGGAGCTATAACCGGCAATGAGGCAGCAGACCTCATTGCCTTAAATACCCAGCTGAACCAATCACAGGTTGAACCCACTCCTGCAGGTTAATAAAGCAGTCACTAACAGAGCCAATCAGGGCTTGCCCCTGGCCTGCACAGTTGCAGGCTAATGCCTGTAATTGCCTCCTATAATCTGCCCATATTAATTAGCCCACAGGCTGTAGAACGCTGCGCCCGGCCTCCTCCTATTGCCGGGACGCAGCTCTGAAGCGTCTACTGGTTGCCCCGGCAACGGCCGGGTTATGGCCGGAAATGACGTCCCGGTCGTCATGGCGACGGCCGGGACGCGGGTGAGTGAGTCGCGGCGGCTGGGCACCGCCGTGGCTCGTAACACTATATATATATTATCTCCACGATTCTGAATATGCTCTCTAAGGAAGGAAGAAACAAAGCCTTCTCCACCTGCTCATCGCATCTTACAGTCATCATCTTGTTTTATGGAACATTTCTTGGCATGTATATGAGGACAAAGTCCGGCTACTCCATGTACCAGGACAAGATCCTTGCCGTTCTGTATGCAGCAGTCATCCCAATGCTCAATCCACTTATTTACAGCTTGAAAAATCAAGAGGTGAAGATTGCTCTATGCAAAATAATAAACAGATACTTCTGTAATAAATGCTTACTTATAATGTAGCTAAATTGACGTTATTATCAAATTGTATCCAGGATTCCAAACAGTTTTGTTTGATAAAACAAGTCCACCACAATTGAAAATCCTTTTCCAAATTTGGTGTATTTGTGGCTACAGAGTGTGCATAAGTTATCATGAGATGTCGCAAAAATAAATCAGCTTAGCCTTAGTATCCCAAACTGGATTCTCAAGCTATACATGGTACTTATCTTTGGAACCATTTGCTAAGCTCTTTTCCAAGTGAAAACTAAAGTAAGATATCTCAGGATTAGCTAAAATTATTGGGGATGTTTTGAGATAAGCTATGCTATGTTTGTACGTTGCAAATGTATAATGAATAACAAATCATACATGATGATTTGCTCCCATACAGTGGTGCTATATAAATAATAATAATCATAAAATTATTACCTTAAATAATATTTCAATAAAATTATACATTTTCCTCTTCACGTTGGCCAAATGTTTGGATGAAAAGTCCGAAGGAAGCCTCAATTAGCTGGAAGTGAAATAGGGACTGTGTCACTTAGAGGAACTTTAACCTCAAAAAGGAGGTTAGTGGATCGTGTACAGGAAAGTAATTATGAAAATGCTATTGTTTTTTTTATTTTATAAAGAGTTTTCTTAGGGAGACAGTAAGTTTTTTTTATACACAGCTGACAGCCCTTTCACTGTCACAGGGTGTGCACATATTTATATGGGAATATATTTTTATGTATGTGTTTATTAGCTACATCCTATAAGACAACTGAGAAAAATGTGATCGGAGTGCCATAAATTTCATCTTTATGAAAATGATTTTATGCATATTAACTAGATGTCCTTAAATGTTTAGTGTCAACAATTACAATTATCATACGTCCTGCAGATCTCTAGCCAGTCAATTCAGAAAGTAAATAAAGTCTGGTTATATAAAATTAATCCAAAATGTAGACATACAGTAAGAAAATAACGAATTTAGATGTGGATGCTTACATAGGTCTGCGTAGATGCCAATGAAACAGATCTGCTTTGTTGAAGGAGCCCCTATGATAGGTGAAACAGAGATGTAATCAAAACTCCCCTGGTTCATGTCTCCGGATGATTTGTGATTTCAGGACAGTTGTTCGAAATTCAAAAAATTGATTTTTTATTAAGGGACAAAAAGTAATTTTAAAATATGTGTTTGGGTATAAAAAGTTTATCCTGTTTTTTTCTGTACCCCTCCCTTGCTTTGGAAAATCAATAAAAATGATCAAATAAAGTATGTTGCGCTAAATGTATATTTCCATTTTTGCCATTTTTTTAATATTTATTTTAGAATTAAAACTGACTCGTTATAGAGATATTTGACAACGAACATGGGATTTATTTTATAACAATCCTTTATTTTAATCCTTTGTGAAAATGTGTTCATTTGGCTATTTCAATGGATTGGTGTTATGCTTTTTAGGATAAAAAAACAAAAGAATGATATTGTTCCACAGTAATGAAATACAATTGTGTTTGTTATATGTATTTTCGACATGTATTATTTTGTGAATTTTTTGGTAATTACTTATTCTGTGATGTCAACATATAAATACTGACTAATTTATACAGATTATTAACAACTGAAGAGTCGATACCCCCCACCAAATGGTGTATTATTTTCTGTGATTGCATAAATAAACATACCCCACATGGGGATGAATCACTGAACCTGAATGTGTCCTGATAATGATTTTTACAGTTGTTTTGGTGAAGAACATAGCACCAGTCACAGAGTTAGTTATGAGTGTGCTCGGTTTCTGAGGTAATTATCCATCTGGTGCCTGAATAGAACGTTCTAGGGGTGATTACTGTCATAACGAGGGTTCTGTCTAAGATTCCAAGTTCTTTTTCCACAGAAGTCCATCGCCACATTCTCCACAATATGTCACCTGTATATATGAAAGAAATGTTTTCTGCTAGTCATTAATCATGATCATTAATGACCATGATTTTTTTTTCTGGTAAAGTGGTTTTGCCAAGATGCAAATTTGCTCCTTGTTTTGCTCCTAACTCTAAAGTATTGATCCAAAAGAAAAAGAAGGACCCCTTAAATTTAGAGAACTACTGATCTATTTTAATAATACCAATTTTAACAGAACTTCTTGCACATTAATATCCCCCTAGATGCCCCTTCTAACCCGCCCACCTGGACCAGATAGGGTTTTGTCTGAAATTCATACCACAAATAGTATTTGCCAAGTAATTAACATATGTTGAGTGACCAGTTCCCCCAAACACTTTAAGATGGGGCGCTGAAAAGTGTTTGACGGACTAAATTTACATTATATCCCATGCTCTCCATATGGTGGAGGATTCATCCGTGTTATGATATTTCATGTGGTCTCTGTACAGCAGAGGGACCACGCTATCAACCAAAACGTCGGTCTGTGTTGACCGGCAACGAGCCAGTCTACAGGTAAAGGACCCTGATGACCAGTGAGATTCTCTACCATGCTGATGACATAGGTTTAGATACCAGTGTAAGCTCCTTAGACATATCATCTAATCGCTGCTGCTCTCCAAACAAGATCTAAACCGAGGTCTTCAAGGAACAGGACTCTGTTGTTACTAACCTTTAAAGTCAATATGGGCTTATTTGATTTAAGATATTTTGAGTGGTTTGGTTATACAACAGCTTGAGCTAACAAACACTCATAATGTTTGCCCCCTGGTACTTGGTGAAAGAGCCAGGTTAAAGGTTAAGTACTCAAATGTGTTTTCTTGACATGAGTTCTGATTTCGGTGTCGGCTCCTTGGAAAAGTCACTTAATCCCCACTATACCCCAGCTGTTAAGTTTTTATGCAATATATTCAGATCAAGGCCTGGCTACCAGTTTGTTTTCATGGATAGCAAAACGACTGGTTAATTGGCTCTACCAAAATTACAAGACACAGCCCACGGGATTTGAACCAAGGTCTTAGCAAAAAATAGGTTCCACAGGGAAACCTATGGGAAACAATAATCTCACAGCCAACATGGCAGCTGGTAGCAAATTGGCTTATTAGATATGTGAAGTGTCTCTATTTACAGCACCAGAAACTAACAAACATGACCTGAAATGTTCACGCCCATTGCTTGGCGAAGGAGCCAACCTACAGGTTAAGTACTCAAATGGCAAAAAAGTCCCTGTGAGGTTCCTTGTGACCTTGGACAAGTCACTTAATCCCCAAATGTGTCCAAACTTAGATTGTAGGCTTAGTACTGGTTGCAAGAATTTTTCAATATATATATATATCGCAGCTGTGCTCCATGAGGACAGCTGTCTAGCACAACATTCGTCATTGATGCTGTGCACATTAGTCTCAACAACTAAGACTCTAGGTAAACCTTATTTTTAATCCCATTTCTTTACAGAGAATATGGGATTTGAACCAGAATCTCTGCAAGCAGCATCACAGATTACACATCACAAACCTTACTCCAAGAGCCAACACTCAGACTCCAGTCCTGAGCTTAATGTGATATATATAAAATATTTTCTCTGAGCGTCAGCAGAAACTAACAAAATGTTTTCATCTGGGTGTTGGCGGAGACAGTTTACAGGTTAAATGATACCCTGTAAAACTTCCTGAAAACATAGGTTCTAATCTCAGTGTTGGCTCCTTGTGACCTTGAACAAGTCATTAATTGCTGCTGTTTCCCAACTTTTCAAACTTAGATATAGAGTCTGTGTTCGTGTGAATAAGTGCTTAATCTTTTTGGCAGCATATACAGCACTCTCCTACAGAACAGGAACTGTCAACTTGTCACTTGCCTTTGATGACATCTACAACATTCTCAGAACAAAACTTAAATAGAACAAGAAGGACTTAATTAGATTCACACAAATTATAAGTAAGAACCTACAGGATTTGAACTATGGGTTCATCAGGGACAAGATTTCACACAACAGAAGCCTTAATCTCAGAGCCAGCCTAGTAGAGGTTAGATGCAGCCTAATTTGATTTAAGACATATGAAGTTCTTTTTCTATTCAGCAGCAAGAACTAACAAACATGACCTGGAACATTTGCCTCTAGTGTCTAGTCAAGGAGCCAATTTACAGGTTAAGAACTATCACAGAAATGTTGCGTCTGTCAGTCTTTCTGACAACACAGGTTCTAATCTCATTGTTGGTTCCTTGTCACCTCGGAGACATCCCTTGATGCCTACTGTCTTGCAGCCTTTTAATCTTAAATTGTATTAAAGTAATTCTATTGTTTTCCAATAAGCATTGTCTAAGCGATTTTTTTTGTGTTTCCAAAGCACAAACAATTTATTTAGCAGATGCAAAAGTTTTAGCAGTTCAATACATAATTATAATACAGTACAGCCGATACCAAATACATACATACTGCAGCACTCTCGCTGCGCTCCGCTGGTACCAGCTACAGTACTTCACTCCAGAAGACTGTGGTCAGAGATGACTACAGCTGGTCCCAGCAAAGCCGTATTATTACTCAGTGTTACAGAGAAAACAATACAGATGATGTGGCTTGCTTCTATAGGTCCAGGCTTCAGGAGGGTCCAGTGTAATGCAGGTCATAGGCCAGTTCAAACAACCCACTCTAAGGGTTGGGGTCAACATTCCAGATGATTCTCACGCCCAGAAACCAGTTTAAGCTAGTCTATTTACAATACACAGTCAGTAACATTTTGAACATTTATTCCCTAACATCGCTAACTAGAGTCTGCAATGTGCGATCCCTTCGGCGAATGAACCGGACAACTGCGGATACATAGGGGATTAAAATGATACTAAACATGACATCCTCTAACATGACATTTCCTGTAACCTGAACCTTAAATATCACTAAAGTGTACATATAACCTTAATATATATAACTATAAACTAAATACCATCTGCTCATAAATCACTGTGGAATGGAACCATTATAAATATGAAATATATATATATATATATATATATATGAATGTGAGAGTGCGAGTGTATGTGCGCGTATTTTATCATGCGATCGCGCCGTGCCACGTGTTATGTGGAGTACTGATCACAATCGCACAGTAAAACAATATTAACCAATATACTTTCGTTCATCCAATTATACGACTTCGACAGTTCCACCCTTTGATAGTACAATAAACTGTCACCTTAAAGATTTTATATGCAGGATCTCAGTTTTAAGTTTCAATGCTCTGTAACGTAAGTCCCCCTTGGTGTATGACCATGCTGCCTGTAGATCCCAGACAGGTTACCATAAGAGAGAGTCTTAATCCTAGAAACAATTTTTACTTTTATTATAGACTGTATACCTCTGGAGCTTGGAGATAACCTTTTGTATTCCCTTCAAGGGTGCATTAAAACATGTAATGCATTATTTGGAATGGTACAGGGTACGATAGAACATGTATCAACAATATAGAATATTCTACTACAGTTCTTCAGGTCTAACAGGTTCATTCGTTCAACGCATGTCTCTTAGCTCAGACAACATTTAGATAGTACATGTCATCAATAACATCATCCTATGTCTATCAACAATGTCATATACGATCTCCTTCAGCTTGAGTTAGTATATACACTCTAATAATGTCATCAGTTCTTTCTTCAACACTTGTGGGGCGGGCTATTGTCTGTTCGTTCTTCTCAATCTCCCAATACTCAAGTTTCTTTGTACGTGAAACAGTGATCAGCTTACCAAATATTGGGAGATTCCAAACTAACGGACCTAGCTGTCTTACCTTTCCCCTAGTGACCTCCCACCCCATAATTCGGGTACCTCAGGAATATTTAGTGGAAAGAGAGCTAGTCCTACTTGATATAGTCTCTTGAGGCACTTGAGAGCACATCCAGCACTGTTTGGTCTACATCCTTACCCACCCAAGAATGATAATCATTCTGAAGGATGTCTGCTCAAGTCCAAATATTACTGGACTGGCATCGCTGGATGTACCTCTCTTCAACTATGGGGTCAACTTACTTACGGACGTAATACTCCTCAGACAATAGCCCCTTGCACTTTCTCCAAGCTCCAAGGTTTCCAAATTTTCCTTTACCCCTGAAATAATAGTGTAATTGGCTGGACTGATTGTGCTACCAACTTCTCCTTCATCCCCAACTCCTCAATACCACTACCTGAACCAGCCTCTGTCACCTGTCTACAATCCAAAGAATTGACTGTCCTGAAAAGAGAATTAGATGAGAGAAACACAGAACAGTAAAAAAAACTACCACTTCATGCTGGACAACTGTCTTTGCAAAGTCCTTGGCTCAGATGTTACTAACTGCAATCGGGGCCTCCCAGAACAGATTCACGAGTGTAATTGGAACCTTCTCTGGGCATTGGCTCCTCTGCAGTGATGGAATGGGTACTAGTGTCTCTCTGCTACCCATAAAGACGTGATGCTGGTAGCCAACACTTGGTACCTGTCTGTCAAATAACCCGAGCATAGGGAATTACAGTTCCACAACTTACTCTCCCAGTCCAACATCCTGACAGTTAGTGTAACTTTTCAGGAGACAGTGTTTTGAACGTTCTCGGTTGCTGTCTCACTATTTACCTTTCCTCTCAAGGTCTAGACCAGTCTCTCAATTACAAACTCATCACAAGAAAAGTCAAAAACATTTCAAAAGACAACTGGTTAAGAGGCAGCTCAGGTGTATTCTTGCTAGTGGGGAGGACTAGTGGCCAAAGCTACCAGCCACTTCAATCAAGTTTCAACCCTCATTCTATTCAATTTGTTTTAGCTAGTACCGTTACTTTATTTTCACACTGGTTTATGGCTAATCAAAAAGTATGTAATTTGTTATCATTGTTCATACATTATACATCTATTATTAATAACATTAATACCCCTATCACCTTTTATAACTCTAGGGCTATCACATTGAATAATAATAGTCCTGAGTATGACACAGTAATACATTAGAAACATTTCAATACACCTTTACCCAGATATATTTAATCGGTACACCAGTGCATACTTGAGGATCCTGCAAGGTGGTAATTGGATGACGTGGATTTGTTTTACCTAGAGAAAACCCATCTGTAGGAGGGATATGGGATGGCTCTATTGGTATCATCTTCCTGACACTCTCTCAATCAAGACAGGACATTGCCTTCCTACTAGCTTGAGAAGAAACGTCTGGTGCACCCCAATATACTCTTACCAGCTTGCACGTACCTTCTGTACCCAGCTGAGTCAGACCATGTGCTGCCTCTGCTAGGTCTGGAAGATACACTCTGAAAGCTACTGGTCTACCTTGTCCATCTCTCCAGAGTCCACCAGACTCCTGACCACATCTCTTCACCTTTCAGACTGTTTATTCTTCAGGTAACACAAATCTCCTATATTAACTAATTTGTGTGTGCGTGTGTATGTGCTCTCCCGCAGCTGTCACTAAATATCGACGTCAGTAACAAGCTGCTGCGGGAGAGAGAAGGCTGCTGGGTCCCGGCGCCCGGCGGATTGGTAAGTTTATGTGTTCTTTGGTTTTTTTTATGTCTGGCTCGCGGCACCCCAGTGACAGCGCCTGGGAGCCGCGGCGCACAGTTTGGGAACCGCCGGTTTAGACAATACAACGAAAAACAAAACAAAACATAGATTTGTCAGCTGTCCCATTAAATCCTGCTGTTATTTGACAGCCATGTCCACCCTGGTGTGACAGCCTTGTACAGTCGTGTGTGTAAGTGTGGACTTTACTAGCAGCTACTTCAGTTGATAACTGTGTCACTGTCACAAACCCTCCATGTAATGTTCTACTCATGTACTAACATTGCTATATAAAAAGTTTTTCAGTCGCCTCAACGTCGCCCCCTAGACTAGAAAAACGCTGAAGACCAATGTATATCAATTGATTTTCCCTCTGCCAACTCACATGCCATTTTCAATCCTACACGTTCAGCTACTTGGCTAAGTGAGAAGGGCAAAGGGGTCTATCTCTATAACACTTTCTTCAAATATAACATTATCCAGTACATGTCTGTCTAACAGTGGAGAAAATATAAAACATGAAAATTTTACATTTTCTAGGATTTCACATTATGTCATATCTTGTGGAAAAAATCCTACTCCAATGTTCTACACAGAAATGCATATCTATATGTTTAACCTCCAGCAATCTCCTGTCCCACCCTTTGTGCATATATATATATATATATATATATATATAAAGGCACACTTTGCACAAGAGACAAAAAAGGCAGATATGCAATCTATAAAATATGAATCATATTTCCCCAACAAAACCTTTCTGCTTAAAATCAGAAGCTTCTATACACATAAAAACAAACCCCTAGCTGCTTCTGTGACTTATGTCAATCTAGTGTGTGTATCCCTGACTCCGTCTGATGTCACAAATGTCTTAGCCCCATAAATGAGACCGTGTCTATGTCTTTTTGTATCTCTATACAAGAAAAGAGTGAGATACTAACAGAGATGTAAAGAATAAGAAATAGGAGAACAACGAATAATAAGAATACAAGGATTTGAAAACAAACAGAAAAGCAGAAAAGGAGATTTTACAGCAAACATGACAGCTGTATTGGACACTATGGGAAAATGACTCTATTTATTCCACTAATCCCCTTAGCTATTCGCTAAACTATGACCCCTCCCCATACTTAACTAGGGGGTCTTACGTCAACTGTGAAATCCAGTGTTGTCCGTCGTTAGTTCATATGGAACTCGGTATCACCATAACTATATACCTTTGTGACAGACTTTCTGACTTATAATAGAGAAGTGAAAAATTAACTCTTAGTGACTCATATTTAGTATCTCACATTTGTTTCTATCTGAAATACATAAAACGAAATTTAGAGCAAAATATACTTCATTTTTGATTAATGACTCTCAGCCAAACAAATTATCGTGAGCCACTGCAGCCTAAAACAGAGTGTTACAATGATCCATTGTTAATTAGTCTTTCAAGAGTAATTTTTCCACTTCTCCATCCCATCCTTTAATCACTAAGCCTATATTTCTTTTTGTTATACTTATCTATGAAAAAGAAAAGACAAGATAGTTGTTTTTAAACAACAAAGGAAACAAACATTTTAATTTCTTACCATCGGCCAGCGATCAGGAAAGCAAACATACGACAACATAAAACAAACAAGCAATAACAACAAAGTATACTTTAAAATCAGTTTCTATCTAAACCTGCACACTGATACTTACCACAGATTAACATTTACCCCGCCTGGTTGTAAGACTACAGGTATGACCTGACCTCTAGAGTTGGCTAAAGTTCTCCCTGAAGGAGTTTGTTGCTGTGAGGTGTGCAGGCATATGTTGGGAAACCTCTGAGACTTGTGTGTGCCTTCTCTGTGATTCCCCCTTAGGTGGCCCAAGTCTTTTTGCTTCCGCTCTTGTCATTGTACAGTCCCTTGCTTGGTGTCCTGTTTTAGTGCATCCAAAACACTTCCTCAACTCATGTTGTTTCCTTTCCTTAAACCAGGTGTTATTATACTGTGGTCGTGTGTGCAGCCCCTCTAGTGCTTGGATACTTAACATCATTAACCTATCGCTTAGTGTCTCTTTCTGTTTATTTATATTTCTATCATGTTCTATGGCTGACTCCCTGAGAGCATCTACAGTGATTCCTCTCCAGTTCGGTAATGAAGTTTGCACCCTGATTTTCAAATTTTCCCTTAGGCCATACATTAAGACTGAAACAGCTAACACCCTGTAGTGTACATCATCCTTTATGTCTGATAACCCAGTGTATTTGGCCATTGCTAACAGAGCTCTAGAAAAATAGTCTGCTGCATTTTCACTATCCTGTTGTTTGATAGTGAAAATTTTACTCCAATCCACTACCACAGGAAAGTATATGGCCAACTGAGAGATTATGCCTTTAATATTTTCCTGATTATCCTCATCTGTTAAGGGCTTCTCTTCCTCCAACATACAATCCTTAATAAACTTTTGTATATCCGTATCAGAAGGTAGACAGGCCTTAAACACCACTCGGCAATCTTTATTAGTTGGCTCATGTGCATAACCTAAATCTCTAACAAATTTCTGACATTTGGCTAAATCTTTCCTAGGATCTGGGAAATCAGACATAAATGAACGCAGTTCAGATCTAGTCCATGGACAATGCATTTCTACATGTCTTATGGGAACTACGCCATCTCTGTCCGCCTTCCCATTGGGAACTGCTATTGTGCGGACAGAATGCAAACCTACTAAATCACTACATTCTGAATAGAGATGAGCGCACTCGGATTTCTGAAATCCGAGCCCACCCGAACGTTGCCGATCCGAGTCGGATCCGAGACAGATCCGGGTATTGGCACCAAATTCAAATCTGAAACTGAGGCTCTGACTCATAATCCCGTTGTCGGATCTCGCGATACTCGGATCCTATAAATTCCCCGCTAGTCGCCGTCATCTTCACTCGGGCATTGATCAGGGTAGAGGGAGGGTGTGTTAGGTGGTCCTCTGTCCTGGTAGATCTCGTGCTGTGCTGTTTAGTTCTGTGCTGTGCTGTGCTGTGCTGTGTTCTGCAGTATCAGTCCAGTGGTGCTGTGTGCTGTGCTCTGTCCTTCTGAGGTCAGTGGTGCTGCTGGGTCATGTGCTGTGTCCTGTTCAGTCCAGTGGTGCTGTGTCCTGTGCTCTGTGCTTCTAAGGGCATAGTTATTTCCCCAATATTCCCCTGTGTTTAAAAAAATAAAAAAAAGTTATTTAAAAAAATACCAAAAACTAATTTAATTTTTTTTTAATTACCACAAAATTTGCACAACCAATCCTGCAGTATAAGCCCATTGGTACTGCAATATTACCAAGTTCACACATTCAGCAGTAAAAGTCCAGTGGTACTGCAATATTACAAAGTTCACACATTCTGCAGTATCAGTCCAGTGGTGCTGTGTCCTGTGCTCTGTCCTGCTGAGTTCCGTAGTGCTGCTGGGTCCTGTGCTGTGTCCTGTTCAGTCCAGTGGTGCTGTGTCCTGTGCTCTGTGCTTCTAAGGGCATAGTTATTTCCCCATTATTCCCAAGTTTTTAAAAAATAATTTTTTTTTTATAAAAAATATTAAAATAAATTTTTTTAAAAAAAAGTAATTATAACCAAATTTGCAAAACCAATCCAGCAGTATAAGTACTGCAATATTACCAAGTTCACACATTCTGCAGTATCTTGTGCTACATATAATGGAGACCAAAAATTTGAAGGATAAAGTAGGGTAAGATCAAGACCCACTTCCTCCTAATGCTGAAGCTGCTGCCACTAGTCATGACATAGACGATGAAATGCCATCAACGTCGTCTTCCAAGCCCGATGCCCAATCTCGTAGTACCGGGCATGTAAAATCCAAAAAGCCCAAGCTAAGAAAAAGTAGCAAAAAGAGAAACCTAAAATCATCTGAGGAGAAACGTAAAGTTGCCAATATGCCATTTACGACACGGAGTGGCAAGGAACGGCTTAGGCCCTGGCCCGTGTTCATGACTAGTGGTTCAGCTTCACCCACGGATCTTATCCCTCTTCCTCCTCCCCCCCCCTCCAAAAAATTGAAGAGAGTTATGCTGTCAGCAACAAAACAGCAAGTTCATACAAGTTCATACAAGTTCATACAAGTTCAGGGTTTTTAATATATATTGTGGTGACCCACTCCTCTACGCAGTCCAGGTACATTTATTGGTGCGAATCATACAAGTTCAGGGTTTTTAATTTATATTGTGGTGACCCACTCCTCTACGCAGTCCAGGTACATTATTGGTGCGAATCATACAAGTTCAGGGTTTTTAATTTATATTGTGGTGACCCACTCCTCTACGCAGTCCAGGTACATTATTGGTGCGAATCATACAAGTTCAGGGTTTTTAATTTATATTGTGGTGACCCACTCCTCTACGCAGTCCAGGTACATTATTGGTGCGAATCATACAAGTTCAGGGTTTTTAATTTATATTGTGGTGACCCACTCCTCTACGCAGTCCAGGTACATTATTGGTGCGAATCATACAAGTTCAGGGTTTTTAATTTATATTGTGGAGACCCACTCTTCTACGCAGTCCAGGTACATTATTCGGTGCGATTCATACCAGTTGATGGTTTTCTTATTATATATATTGTGGTGACCCACTCCTCTACGCAGTCCAGATACATTTATTGGTGCGAATCATAAAAGTTCAGGGTTTTTAATATATATTGTGGTGACCCACTCCTCTACGCAGTCCAGGTACATTTATTGGTGCGAATCATACAAGTTCAGGGTTTTTAATATATATTGTGGTGACCCACTCCTCTACGCAGTCCAGGTACATTATTGGTGCGAATCATACAAGTTCAGGGTTTTTAATTTATATTGTGGAGACCCACTCTTCTACGCAGTCCAGGTACATTATTCGGTGCGATTCATACCAGTTGATGGTTTTCTTATTATATATATTGTGGTGACCCACTCCTCTACGCAGTCCAGAAAGATACCTCGTTGCAACGTTTTGGACTAATAACTATATTTTGAGGTGTTCAGAATACACTGTAAATTAGTGGAAATGCTTGTTATTGAATGTTATTGAGGTTAATAATAGCGTAGGAGTGAAAATAAGCCCAAAAACTTGATTTTTAAACTTTTTATGTTTTTTTCAAAAAAAATCCGAATCCAAAACCTTAAATCCGAACCGAGACCTTTCGTCAAGTGTTTTGCGAGACAAATCCGAACCCCAAAAATAATGAAAATCCGGATCCAAAACACAAAACACGAGACCTCAAAAGTCGCCGGTGCACATCCCTAATTCTGAACTAGTTGCTGGAATTGCTGTTGCAGTACAATGGATATTCCACCTTCTATTAATCTCTACATTATTCTCACCAATTTCAGCCGCTGCCCCTGCTGGTGGAACCGTTCCCTTTCTTTGTCTGTGTAATGCCTCTTGCATGTTACTAGCATGGCAGTGGCCGAAATGACGGTGGGTTCACCTTCTTCTCTTGCCACATTATCCTTAACATAACTTATTATAGGATACAAGTTACTGGTTACATTTTTAACATTTTTGGTATTGAATGTACTTACCACCCCAACCGCATTTTTCAGCGGGGGCGCGCGTGCGCTCAGTTCTCCACGCTTCTCAACACTCACTTCCGCTGAGTGCGCGTTTTGCGCCACACCTACTTCCGCTGTGCACGCTCTCCCTTGCCACGTGTACCATTCTTGTTGCCACAATTTTAAACAGTCATCATGTTTAATTCTCGTTTTTGTTGGTTTAATCAACAGTACTTTATCTGTAACATTATTCAACACCTCTGAATTGAAACTACCAATCTTTGGAAAAGGTCTCTCACAATCCTTGGTCATCTTGACCCATTTGTCACAATACGCCATTGCATACACACCATATTTCTTAAACATAAGAAATCTCGACAAACCAATCGGCCCTTCTTTAACCTCATCAACCATTTATAACATTTGTTTAGAAACCTGTTCTCACCGTATACCTTGTAACACCATATACTACTCAAAATACTGTATACTACTAAAAACCAACACCGTATACTACTTAAAATACTGTATACTACTTAAAACAACACCGTATACTACTCAAAATACCATATACTACTTAAAACAACACTGTATACTACTCAAAATACTGTATACTAATTAAAAAATGCACCGTATACTACTAATAAACTGTATACTACTAAAAATCCACACCGTATACTACTTAAAATACAGAATACTACTAATAACCTTCCTTAGGCATAACATTGACCATCTCTAGCGTATGCTTAGCACCCATGTTGAACAATTTCAGGCCCCAAGAATACCGCAGTACCCTATCTATCCAGCCACTACTTTCAACACCCTATCACACGCTATCTACAATCTAGAGATCTTTATAGGCCGTGGACGAATTGCTCAAGCTGCGTCCACTATACTACTTATTCGTACCAAACGAGGAACCCCTAACACAGAAATATCAATGTGAACCACAGGAACACCAGCCCCTCGATACCCTGTCTCTTCAACAAATCTGCTGAGTATATTAAAATCAATTTTCCAAACAATAGTAATAACGTTTCAGAGGCTTTAGCAAGTCATTATACTATACATATAACAAACTATCAAAGCGACTGTTTAAATACGTGGCAACATCACCAGAAGTGCGCATACTCAATGCAGGAAGTACACATACGCTTTGCAATGCAATACATTTTAAAACGCAAAGCGACAATAAAAAAACCATTTTTTTTATTTCTTGTCCCTAGACTCAAGTTAACGCTCCTTTAGATTATGCAACAATGGACATTCGGTTTCACAACACAGAATGAACAACATGTTTTGAACACATTGCGTTCTTTCCCGTATGTGACGTGTCTTCCACCCTTTGTTGAGGAACCGAAATCCGTATGCCTTGTGTATCATCCGGTAGCGTAACCTCACTGCTAAGAGCCCCCAAATTATTAAAGTAATTCTATCGTTTTCCAATAAGCATTGTGTAAGCGATTTTTTGTGTTTCCAAAGCACAAACAATTTATTTAGCAGATGCAAAAGTTTTAGCAGTTCAATACATAATTATAATACAGTACAGCCGATACCAAATACATACATA
Organism: Mixophyes fleayi; assembly: GCF_038048845.1. Classification (NCBI taxonomy): domain Eukaryota; kingdom Metazoa; phylum Chordata; class Amphibia; order Anura; family Limnodynastidae; genus Mixophyes; species Mixophyes fleayi. The sequence goes on along the minus strand of NC_134407.1, from coordinate 14,402,910 downwards.
CCGCCACGCTCTCGCTGCGCTCCGCTGGTACCAGCTACAGTACTTCACTCCAGAAGACTGTGGTCAGAGATGAGTGCAGCTGGTACAGCAAAGCTGTATTGTATACACTCAGTGTTACAGAGAAAACAATACAGATAATGTGGCTTGCTTCTATAGGTCCAGGCTTCAGGAGGGTCCAGTGTAATGCAGGTCATAGGCCAGTTCAAACAACCCACTCTAAGGGTTGGGGTCAACATTCCAGATAATTCTCCCGCCCAGAAACCAGTTTAAGCTAGTCTATTTACAATACACAGTCAGTAACATTTTAATCATTTATTCCCTAACATTGCTAACTAGAGTCTGCAATGTGCGATCCCTTCAGCGAATGAACCGGACAACTGCGGATACATAGGGGATTGAAATGATACTAAACATGACATGTTTCCTGTAACATGAACCTTAAATATCACTTAAGTGTACATATAACCTTAATATATATAACTATAAACTAAATACCATCTGCTCATAAATCACTGTGGAATGGAACCATTATAAATATGAAATATATATATATTTATGAGAGTGCGAGTGTATGTGTGCGGATTTTATCGTGCGATCGCGCCGTGCCACGTGTTATGTGGCGTACTGATCGCTATCGCACGGTAAAACAATATTAACCAATATACTTTCATTCATTCAATTATACGACTTTGACAATGGTATAATCTGTGAATTAGTGCAGAGATTTAATATCAAATTATTATTATTTATTTATAAAGCATCAATTTATTATGCAGCACTGAACATTGAGGGGTTCACAAAACAAACAAAATGAAACAAAAGATCATTATCATTTATATAGCGCCACTAATTCTGCAGCACTGTACAGAGAATCTTTGTCACTCACATCAGTCCCTGCACCACAGGAGCTTACACTCTAAATTCCCTAACACACACAATTAACCTACTAGTATGTTTTAAAGTGTGGGAGGAAACCCACACAAACACAGGGAGAACATACAAATCACTCAGATAAAGCCATGGTCCAGTATAGAACTCAGGACTCCAGCACTGTGAGACAGGAATGCTAACCACTAGGCCACCATACTGCTCTGATAAAGGAGGACCTGCCAAAATGAGCTTACAGTCTAAGAGATGTGAGGAACAATTCCTACCTAAGGTAGCAGAATAATGATTGTAGCTGCTGCTGGGGGAAGTGGGTGTCTCTATTATAAGGCGGATGTATTATTAGCCACCAATAGTAAAGCAGCCATTGGCTACTGACCAATCTATGAAGCTGCCGCTGGTGCATTATGGTTGGAGTAAATAGAGACAGTGGCAGGTGGAGACATGAAAGTAATTGTAGAAATCTTGAGCCAGTGAACTACTGGTAACCATGACCATCCGTCACCATTTAGACTAACTGAAGTACCTTCCCTTTTCTGATCCTGGAGAAGGCGCTCACTTCTGTGCTGCAGGTCACTCTTGTGGTTATCTATCAGCTTGCAGTAGCTGTGTGTTTGATATTATCCTTTGGCAGCAAGCCCGATGCTGGGCACAGAGCCAGGACATTTGTTTAAACATATTTAATGTGAGCGCCAAACCTCAAACGTAAACAAAGAACACGAGGCACAAATTTCAAACCACAGAATCTAACTGGCGTCTATTGAAGTATTCGTGTATTGAAGTGTTGCACTACGAACATGTGTGAGATCCTCAAACCAGTGAAATTCAGACATATGTATGAATATGCTATATAATAAAAGCTGTCTGCCGAACATTTATTTTTTAATGCTGTTAACAATATACTTAGGAGAAGACTTTGCTTTTATGACAAGAATGATGGATGGTTAATTGGCTTCTCCCAAATTACTATACACAGTGCATAGGGTTCAGGGTGAAGAACCCATTTTTCAGGTCAAAGGCTCTAATGGAAACTAATGTGAGTCTTCCTGAGGACACAAGTTCTAATCTGATTGTTGGCTGCTTGGAGACATCACTTCATCCCCACTGTCATAGGCAAACGGAGGGGGGTTTCCTAGCTCCTGGAAACCCCCCTCCAAGCCTGGGGCACTGTATAATTGAGGTGGCTGGACCCTGCTCCTGCTTCACACAGCAATGCTTGAAAAGGGAGAGCTGTGTGCACCTAACAGTAGTGCACGCAGCTTTGCCCATGTATATTATGGGGATAGGAAGAGTTGGAGAGCTACATCCCCATGCATGCTGGTCATGCCCACTGGCGGCACGGTGTGGATACCCACCTCTACAAATCCTGCATTTGCCCCTGACTGTCTCCCAGCATCTTAAACATATATTGTAGAACCCGAGGTCCTGTGAATTAGGACATGTTTGAATTGTCTATAAAAAGCTGTCATGCAAATATTTATTATTGAACTTAGAAAAGTACCTAGCTACAACCTTGCTTTTACAGATAGAACAAGGTTTGAATAATTGGTTTATCCCAATTTGCAACACACAGTCCATGGAAGTTGGATCATGGTCTAACTAAGCTCCACTGGTTTTACATGAAACAACCCTAAACTCAACTTGGTGGATGTCAGAAACCAGCAAATTAGCTTTAAGATACATAAAGATTTTTTTTTATCTATACAACAGCAGGAATTAAAAGAATGACCTAAAACACCAGCATTGGCTCATTGTGATACGTAAGAATGTTCTATGTAAATGATTACTCACAAAGAGGCGACAACACAATCTTCTTATACTGTTAGTAATAGAATGAGACCTAGCTAACTGCAGCTTTAGCGTCAGGAGTACATCACAAACGTGAATACTTACACCTAATGTTAACGTAGAGAATGTGCCTTGACAGTGTTAGTAGTAAATGCTAAAGTCACATTACCCTATTTATATACAATATAATAATGTAATGAAACAATGTACACAAGTGAGAATAGTTACCAATACTAACAGTTATTAATAGGCGATTAAGCTGCATTTTCAATACAAATTGTAATTAAATACAAACATTATATATTACACAGTTGCAACACCAATGATTGATGAACACCGTTGTCATCATTATCATTTTTTCGTATTGTTGCATCAGCCATCCAGTACCAGCAAGAGAAACGCCTCGTAAATCAATAATCACTGAAATGTATGGAGATAACAGAATCAAGAAGCAAGTGTAGGAGATGATGCTTGGAGGGTGGGCACCTTTATCTGAAAGATTCCCAATCAGGTTAGGGAGAGGACACGCCTCCATTGTTAGATCACCTGACCACCACAGATGCACACAAAGTGTCCAGGAGGAATCGGAAACACTATAGTAAAAAGCATATGATCAGAAACAAGCTGGCAGATGATAAAGTGATAATATGCAAATTATATGCAGATCATAAACATTAACATGAATTACAGGGATTTTTGGTTAATAGTATACCCAAGATATATATGGAGTGTTTTGCCCATTTAATAGGGTATCGTGTACTCCGTGCTGGAGGTGTGGCATTACTTAACAAAAGTGTCACAGATTTTTCTTAATAGAGAAACCCGTGATTTTACCATATTCATCAATTTTGTTCCATAATCGGTAATAATGACAACCTAGGATTCAAAATGTATATTAAGTGTTTTGCAAAAGCAGATAATTCAGCTACTTGTTGCCCTATGGATACTTCATCAATTATATGCCAGGACTGTAAGATTCTCAGCAAAAGATAAATTAATATATTAAACAGTAGTGTCTTGTCCCCCTGCAAATATTAAATTTATTTCCTTTAAGGTCATAAATTAATGAATAATTGAAGGGTTTGTAAATAGGTATTGTGTGATTGTGAGAACTCATAACCAAGTGCACTTAGTTCAAAAAAATGTTGTATAGTATATGGGATTAAGAGACCTTGTGAACTGCTTTTCTGCATGAAGACTCAACAAGACACTTGACATTAGCATGACTACTAATATTGCCATACAAATACCTTTAACCAAATGTCTGTGATAAGCAAACTCCAAATTATGTTGAGTTAATATTTTGGGATAAATTGAATTGACACGTGTTAATTTATTTAAACTAAAATTTTAAAGTTTAGATTAAGTAAGGTAATCAATCTGTAACATGCAATGAGTTCAGGATTTTTATTAGGTTTAAGTAATCAATTCATTATGGTGTTTAAAACTTCATCTTCTGAAATTTCAGCATTCAATCTTTCCCTTCCAATAATAACGAGTCACGTAAGACTGGGTCCTCTGGAATTTTCTAGAACAGTTTAGGCTTCACATTTTTTAATTGATATATTTCCTGAAATCATTCTAATCATTATATAATGCATTTTGTCGATTGCCTCCTATTAATGCCTCTAATGAATTATGCTTTAATCATAAGGCTAATGGTCAATACTATTTCATTGATTTGAAAATAATTATGGGGTACATTTATCAAACCTTCTAAAAAGAAATATTGAAGGTGTTGTCTACAGCAACCAATCAGATTCTAGCTATAATTTTCTAGAATGTAGTAGGCAAATGATAGAATGCTAGAATCTGATTGGTTGTTATGGACAACACCTCCACTTTTCATTTTGAGAAGTTTTAAATCTACCCCTATGTCTCATTCAGTGGCTTTCAACATGCATCTTTATTAATTTAATTATAATCATGATGTAATTCATTTTGTAGTTGCCCAGCCCCCTACTAATCTTTCTAATGCTTCATCGATAAATACATTCTTTTTAATTATTATTTAGTCCAGGATCAGACTTTTAATGAGCCCTGGATCTTTAAGTTCACTCTGTTTTTGGGTAACCTTCCATTACTTTAATGCTAAAGCAAAAAATGAGTTAACTTTGAATCTTGCCCAAACCATGTTGCAATGCAAGAGGTGCAAATGAGTTTATTATTTTGCACATAAGGAAAATAGTGGCTGTTTTTTATGTAGGATGCAAATACGTGATAGCTTTAGTTTTACACTGACATTAAAACTTGATCTAGGACATGCCCTACCCAATTATAAATCTGTCCTCACATTTTAAATTTACCTCCCCCTCAAATGCAACATGGTTTTGCCAAGCTTCAAAGTTACTAATTTTGTTTGCTTTACTTTCCTTAATGAATCAGGCCCATTGTGTATAAAAGTCTGATAAAGTTTTATGTAAATTAGCAAAGTTACCCACATATATTTTGTTTTACGTTGGAAATGATGGCAATTACATGTCCATACATCACCTCCTTACAGGGTAACCCCTACAAGGACTGGATTATCCCACTGTTCAATTTTACCATCAACATATTCCATCCAACAATTACCCAAAAATATTTGGAAATTCTCAGATTGGCAGGATGTGGTGATTATGGATTGCTATTTAATCCTAAGAGAACTAGGGGCACTGTCTGATATTAAAATATCCTCAAGTTGTTTTACAGTGCAAGGAACTAGCACTGTATTGGTAATTGTCAACTGGCCTGTGCCAGAAACTAGCGCTGTATTGGTAATTATCAACTGCCCCGTGCCAGAAACTAGCGCTGTATTGGTAATTATCAACTGCCCCGTGCCAGAAACTAGCGCTGTATTGGTAATTATCAACTGCCCCATGCCAGAAACTAGCGCTGTATTGGTAATTATCAACTGCCCCATGCCAGAAACTAGCGCTGTATTGGTAATTATCAACTGCCCCATGCCAGAAACTAGCGCTGTATTGGTAATTATCAACTACCCTGTGCCAGAAACTAGCGCTGTATTGGAAATTATCAACTGCCCAGGGCAAGGAACTAGCACTGTATCAGTAATTATCAACTGCCCTAGCACTGTATTGGTAATTGTCAACTGCCCAGAGCCAGGAACTAGCACTGTATTGGTAATTATCAACTGCCCTGTGTCAGAAACTAGCGCTGTATTGGTAATTATCAACTGCCCAGAGCCAGGAACTAGCACTGTATCAGTAATTATCAAATACTCAGTGCCAGAAACTAGCATTGTATTGGTAATTATCAACTGCACAGAGCAAGGAACTAGCACTGTATTGGTAATAATCAACTGCCCAGAGCCAGGAACTAGCACTGTATTGGTAATTATCAACTGCCCAGTGCCAGGAACTAGCACTGTATTGGTAATTATCAACTGCCCAGGGCAAGGAACTAGCACTGTATTGGTAATTATCAACTGCCCAGAGCCAGGAACTAGCACTGTATCGGTAATTATCAAATACTCAGTGCTAGAAACTAGCATTGTATTGGTAATTATTAACTGCCCAGAACCAGGAACTAGCACTGTATTGGTAATTATCAACTGCACAGGGCAAGGAACTAGCACTGTATTGGTAATTGTCAACTGCACAGGGCAAGGAACTAGCACTGTATTGGTAATTGTCAACTTCACAGGGCAAGGAACTAGCACTGTATTGGTAATTATCAACTGCCCAGGGCAAGGAACTAGCACTGTATTGGTAATTATCAACTGCCCAGTGCCAGGAACTAGCACTGTATTGGTAATTGTCAACTGCCCAGGGCAAGGAACTAGCACTGTATTGGTAATTGTCAACTACACAGGGCAAGGAACTAGCACTGTATTGGTAATTATGAACTGCCCAGGGCAAGGAACTAGCACTGTATTGGTAATTGTCAACTGCCCAGTGCAAGGAACTAGCACTGTATTGGTAATTGTCAACTGCACAGGGCAAGGAACTAGCACTGTATTGGTAATTGTCAACTGCCCAGGGCAAGGAACTAGCACTGTATTGGTAATTATCAACTGCCCAGGGCAAGGAACGAGCACTGTATCGGTAATTATCAACTGCCCAGGGCAAGGAACTAGCACTGTATTGGTAATTATCAACTGCCCAGAGTCAGGAACTAGCGCTGTATTGGTAATTATCAACTGCCCAGAGTCAGGAACTAGCGCTGTATTGGTAATTATCAACTGCCCAGAGCCAGGAACTAGCATCGTACCTGAAACCACCAACTGCCTAGGGCCAGTAATTATCACTGCGCCTGTATCCATGAAGAGCTACAATTGTTATTCTACTCAGTATCTTGATGACCTCTGCACCATAACGAACACTACTCTGTTTATTATTCCCATTTCCTCCTATTGTCTCTTATTACCTGCTCCCTTTAGAATGTAAGCTCTCACGGGTGAGGGTCCTCCACCCTATATCTCATGTCTGTCCACTCTCCGTTCTCCTCTCTTTCCCTTATCTACAGATAAGCAGAATAATAAATACATGGAGGCAATTAACAGAACAAATTGCATGGCATAAAAACCCCATCATATCTGCACCCATTGTTCTTAATTTAATTTCTTACTAACTTTTTTATCAGATTTTTTTTTAAAGTAGATTGAACTGGTGTCAAATGGTTCCTTTCTGAAGAAATATCAGAATTTGTAAATAGAATTGTGGTTGTCCCTTTTAAATTTATTTAACTTTTTTACTAATTTGACATCATATACGTCGTACTGTAATATTATCTATATACAAGTATGATTATGAGATAAATTCTCTCTCATACAAATTTAAGATTACATATCTATGACGAAACGCGTTGGGTTTAATAGCGGTGCTCTGGAGCATGTGTAGCGGAGCCAAATACTTGAAAAGTAGTTAAGATATGTAGATATATATGTAGGATAGATATATTTGATTGATGCAGCCCCGTGTGTATATGACTTTTTTTTTTTAATTGTGAACTAGGTAACAGCTTTGTTTCTTTGGTGTTTTTTTTTGTTTTGTTATTTAAGGTGAGAAAACTTTGTGTTGCAATTGAGGAGTGGAAATCCATAGTGAAAATTCATTATCTGAGAGCTGGTCATTTTCCCATAGATTAATCTGGTTTCTGGGTAGTAGAACTGTTCAGGGTCTGCTCTGGATTTACTTATTAAATGATTAAAGGATTTGTCTAAGAATTTAGCAACAATCCTAATACCATTGATGAAGGATTATTGTCGCCAGGCTGGGGATAAGCTTTACATCAAGGACTTTTACAATTATTACAATACTATTTGTCTATTTTGTTATGTGCTAAGCAAACTGATAAGAGATTTGGTGACATGTAGTGATCAATATGAAATATGCTAAGTTAGAACAGATAATTGATTAACTCTTGTATTGCTTTATACCCTAAAACATTTAGCAATTTAATCATGTACTGTAAAAGTTACCACATTTAATTCAAGTCTTAAATGGCAATTATAGACTTGTGACTTGTGTCTAGCTAGCAAAAAACTAGGCAAAAACAGATACAATTTTACAAACAAGTGTAGGCTAGGTGAACTATACTCCAATGAGCTTGCAATGCAGTGATGGGCAACTCGATATATTTCAACATTTGTATAAGTTCTATAGAACCACTTTCATCTCTATTTAGTGATTCTCATGCACTGTTGCAAACTTTGCCAATATATTTCAAGGGCTACATGTGTGTCCCTCCAACCTCCAAAAATTCCATACATTACCCTTAATTTAAAAAATAAAAAACAGCTGCAAAGCAACTTGGGAACCCAATATAACTCATCCTAAATGAACCCACAAGTCCTCAGACCCACATGTACTCTGAAACTCCCCCACATGCCACATACCTCCTCACAAGACCCTTAGACCTCCCCTACATGCCCCTCAGACCTCCCCATATGCCCCTCACACCTCCCCATACAAATTGTGGCATGCAGATTATGATAACAGGGGGCCTGATTCATTAAGGATCTTAACTTAAGAAACGTCTTATTTAAGTCTCCTGGACAAAACCATGTTACAATGCAAGGGGTGCAAATTAGTTTTCTGTTTTGCACATAAGTTAAATGCTGACTGTTTTTTCATGTAGCACACAAATATCAACTTTGAATTTTAGTGTACAAATAAACTATCAAGTATTTGTGTGCTACATGAAAAAACAGTCAGTATTTAACTTATGTGTAAAACAGAATACTAATTTGCACCCCTTGCATTGTAACATGGTTTTGTCCAGGAGACTTAAATAAGAAGTTTCTTAAGTTAAGATCCTTAATGAATCAGGCCCAGGGATCTTATTTCCTTGCTTGGAATTCTGGAAGCCAAAATTGCACAGATAATGTAAATTGAGAATAATTAAATGCTTTTTATTCGAGTACAAAAGGAGGGAGTTGTAGAAATAATTATTATAGGCCTATGACTTAACTTGATTTAGCTTTACTTGAGGAGTGCAAGATGCATGCTAGTTAATAAACAAGCAGTATAACTGTTGTATGCTATTTTTGCTTGTACTATATGCTTTGAAATGATGTTTGATGTAATTTTCTTTTTATTTTGCAAAAATGTTTTGTAAAAATACTATTTATCTGTTAAAATTATAAGCATTCTGATTGTAAGTATGTATGTATATTTGCATACTATATATGGGTTTGTTATGTCTACATTTATATATCATAAAGACTATCTGTGTACAGAGAGAGAAAACCACTTCTTAATATCAGTGTATTTCTACATGCCAAAATGCTCTCTCACTATATGGATTCATTTTGTTAAGTAATAAAGCATCTTCTGATCAATTCCCACCAACATATCCTCTTGTGTGATATTTCTACGGCAGGTCCAAGCTAAACAGAAAGTGCATAAAACCCACCTCATGGAAGCTCCTCTCCTGCAAACCATGGTAGTCTGACTCATCATCACCAGCCAAACACTCTGAAACAAACAAGGTCCATTCAACCAAAGGGAAAATTAAATTGTGTCTCTACTCTACTTGTATGATATTTCTATGGCTGTGCCAGGTCCGAGCTAAACAGAAAGTGCGTTAAACCCATCTCATGGAAGCTCCTCTCTCGCAAACCATAGCACATTGACTTACCATCACCAGCCACACACTCCGAAGCAAACAAGGTCCATTCAACCAAAGGGAAAATTAAAATGTGTCTCTATTCTTCTTTTTCACCTTAAAAGTAGTGTTTTCATAAGTATTTAAAAATATCCCAGCCTTTCTGATATTATTTTAGAATATAGTTAGAATAATTTTAGAATTGTTGGGTAATCAAGTAAATAAAGCCAAAAACAATGAAAACACCAAAAATGCAATTAAAATAGTTATTTTGCTGTTTAGATACCACAAATGCTGGACTTACAATATGCAAATTACTGTTGTAAAAATGGTGCAACATGTATTTAGATGCAACAAGTTCCTTTTGCAAAATCACATTGAATTTGGCAACTGTATCAACTTATAATAAAATCACTATTTCCAATGCAAATATTGGCAACACATTTGTGTGTCTTAGTCATTGAGATAGCATCAATTCGTCATTAGAATTACATCATTAATTTAAATGAATGTGGTGCATGGTCCCTCTAGGTTATTTTGATGAATTGTTGTAAATTGTATATACAATATTCTGTCAATTTAAACTCAAAATTGATTACTTCAGCTTAAGTTATCTAACTGGGTAAAAAGTACAATTTTTTTTTGTCATTGACAGACACAGATATTTAAATGATTTATATAATTTGCACCTGAAGCACATAATTTTAACCTTGAAGACAGAAGTTGATTTTTTAAATTACAAACCCCCACATTTGCATTCCAGGGGGTATATTTACTAAACTGCAGGTTTGAAAAGTGGAGATGTTGCCTATAGCAACCAATCAGATTGTAGCTATCATTTATTTAGTACATCCTACAAAATGACAGCTAGAATCTGATTGGTTGCTATAGGGAACATCTCCACTTTTTCAAACTCGCAGTTTAGAAAATATTCCCCCACCAGTTTAACACTGAGGCAGTGAGAATACAGGAGCCTTTGTGACAATATTTAAGTCTTCAAGTTCAAAGTTTACAAAGTTTTCCCAAAGAAGAAATAATTTATGTTGAATATTTTGATAATATAGGTTAAACACCTACTTGTGTTATCTAACTGTCTACACACACAAACTCTCTCTATATTTGTGTGTGTATATATGTGTTTAATATGTTACTATTTATTTTATTATATTTTTTATAACCAAAGCAACAACACACATTCAATGAGTCATAGCTTTTTACCCCATTGTGTAAGCCCATGGAATTGATAGGGGCAAAATACAAACAGACGCCCACAATATGACAGAACTGCCCTTTGCTGTGAAAAACATTTGATAATGCTTGGACAAAACAGGAGTTGCATTAATGTAGACGCTTGTGAAGGTGTGCAGGGTGACCTACTGTTGTATTCTGCACAACCTTACTCTACGCTTGTGAAGGTGTGCAGGGTGACCTACTATTGTATTCTGCACAACCTTACTCTACGCTTGTGAAGGTGTGCAGGGTGACCTACTGTTGTATTCTGCACAACCTTACTCTACGCTTGTGAAGGTGTGCAGGGTGACCTACTGTTGTATTCTGCACAACCTTACTCTACGCTTGTGAAGGTGTGCAGGGTGACCTACTGTTGTATTCTGCACAACCTTACTCTACGCTTGTGAAGGTGTGCAGGGTAACCTACTGTTGTATTCTGCACAACCTTACTCTATGCTTGTGAAGGTGTGCAGGGTGACCTACTGTTGTATTCTGCACAACCTTACTCTACGCTTGTGAAGGTGTGCAGGGTGACCTACTGTTGTATTCTGCACAACCTTACTCTACGCTTGTGAAGGTGTGCAGGGTAACCTACTGTTGTATTCTGCACAACCTTACTCTATGCTTGTGAAGGTGTGCAGGGTGACCTACTGTTGTATCTTGTACAAACTTACTCTACGCTTGTGAAGGTGTACAGGGTAACCTACTGTTGTATCTTGCACAACCTTACACTATGCTTGTGAAGGTGTGCAGGGTAACCTACTATTGTATTCTGCACAACCTTACTCTACGCTTGTGAAGGTGTTCAGGGTAACCTATTGTTGTATTCTGCACAACCTTACTCTACGCTTGTGAAGGTGTTCAGGGTAACATACTGTTGTATTCTGCACAACCTTACTCTCACCTTACAGTGACTCTGCTCTCAGATGCTGAAGTAAAAGAATGTGTCAATCCTACACAGTGATGTTTACATGTAATTAGCCTCATTCTCCACATATAGCTTGAAACAGCTTTATCAAGTGAATGATGATTATTTCAATATTGTATTGGTGAAATGGTAAACATAAGTCATTAAAAAAAATTATGCAAATATAGTGATCAGTGTACAGATGAGTGAAGCTCACCCTGCTTTACTGTATTAGGCAACACATGTCACTTTAGCTGTTGTGGAACTACAAACCCCCCAATGCTGCACAGTCAATAAAAACTTTATTTTTTTAAATGTAAAATTGACATTAGGTTCAATACAAGGAGGACGATTAACCTGATCCACAGTATCAACACCAGAAGAACCCAGCTATTACTCTATCCCTCGATCGCTTGGCAATTTATGTCCGAAATGTTAAACATTTTGGTCTTTCTGGAAGCTCTCCGACAGGTGTCACAGGTCTTTGCTCTCAATCCTCTTCCAGAGTCATAGTCGATGGTTCCCCCTAAGATCACATCCTTATTAAATATGGTATGAGACAAGGTTGCCCCCTCTCCCCTTAAATCATTGCCCAAATATTAGAACCCCTGACTGCAGCTATCAGAGCATCCCAGGACATACAAAATTTGAAGGTCGGGACCTATAAAGCAAATTATTCCTCTTTGCAGATGATGTTGAATTAAAGCCTCAGCAGCCAAGAGCCCCACTTCCCAACCTAATTAACCCAAATTATGGATATTTACAGCAACCTATCTGTTACAAAATTAAGTTGGAGGCTATGTTATTTAACCTACCTGCCCAGGATGAAAAAAGCATCACCTTCCAATTCAACTTCAAAAGGTAAAAAAAAAGAGAATTGAATATCTCAGGGTCCACATTACGCGCTCCTATAAGTCCTGTACCTGGAAAAAGTATCAAGATTAAGTCAGATCTTTATTCTTGGCGTTCCCTAATCATCTCATAGCTGGCCACGATTGTTGCCCTCTAAATTAATGTAATCCCCAAGCTCCTCTACTATTTCCAAACTCTCCTAGTCTAAAATTATAAAATAAAGCGTGACTGATTATAAGGAAACTTTAATCAGTGAAAGCAGGAAGATTTCCCTTATAGGATTGGGTAAGTGAAGGAAACAAAAAAGAACAGGGACTATTCACTATGTCAGTGAGTAATTAATTCCAACTGCAGTTTTACATAACTGGCTATTGCCCAGGTTTACCAAGCCCAGATAATGTCCAAATTGTGTATTGCTGAAGGGCACAATGAGATTCACTGATGAAGTAAATGCAGGATTGTGAGACAGAACAGTTTAACGAATGTATGAGAATTAGCAGAGAACAAGGAAGATCCAACACATGATGAGTATCAACACGACAGCACAAGTATGGGATAGACATAATAGCAGCCCACATCGATCATTGTCACCACACCTGTTAAATTGTCTTCTCTATGTAATTGATAACAGTTTAGGTGCAAAATAAATAGGAGCTGTCATTCTGCACAATGGCCACAAGATGGCAGCGGCATATGATTTGTATTCAATGAAGAAGAAATAAAATGTTCCGCTGCAGGAGTGGTTCAGGAAGGAAAAGCTACAAATACTATAAATCCCAAAAACCCTGTCCTTCTAGGTTAGTCATATTGTTTATCTGATTGCTGGTTATGTACTCATGTTAGTCACAATGACAATATAAATAAATTACTATACAATTGTACAATCCATTTTATTATGATTTAACTCAATTTAGCTTTACTTGTGGACAGAGCAGTAAGAAGACATTTTAGTGCCATGGGCAGGAGTATTAGGACCTTACTTGTTGAGTTGATGAGACCTCGAATGCGGCTTTATCGAAGTTCTCACATGTAGCAGCCCCCTTTCTTGTTAAGTGTGATATGCCCATGAACTTTAGTAGTAGGGCCTTATTATCTCTGTATAATGTAGGATTAAAGATGGACAGAGCATATCATCATCATTTATTTATATAGCGCCACTAATTCCGCAGCGCTGTACAGAGAACTCACTCATCAGTCCCTGCCCCATTGGAGCTTACAGTCTAAATTCCTTAATGTACACACACGCACAGACTAGGGTCAATTTGTTAGCAGCCAATTAACCTACCAGTATGTTTTTGGAGTGTGGGAGAAAACCGGAGCACCCGGAGGAAACCCATGCAAACACAGGGAGAACATACAAACTCCACACAGATAAGGCCATGGTTGGGAATTGAACTCATGGCCCCAGTACTGTGAGGCAGAAGGCAATATGAAAACTAGAACATTGCCCACAACTGAGTCCCATATTCAATTAATAAACCCTCCAAACAATCACAGCAATAAATAATAGTCCCATCGTCCACCTTATAGGCCACATCATTAAATAGCCCCCTACCATCACCCCAATAATAAATCAATAGCCCCTACTCTCACCCCACCATTACATTAATAGCCCCCACCCTCATTACATTAAGAGACCACAAGACTTATCTTTGCCCATCCTGAGATGCACACTGTAGGACTTCTCTGTTGGCCGTACTTGCTGTCCTTGTTACTTGTACATATGTGATTCCAGAATGCATATATACATAGCAAATGACATGAAATGTATACACTAACAGACCGATGTATAGAGGGCTATCCTGAGGGGATCCTGTGTCCTCAGAGGTGGAGAAGGAAAACAACGTGAATTTGAGGGGAAAGGGAAGGGCCTCAGACCCACCCACAGCCCAGGACTTTACTGCTCTACTCCATATGATAATAGCTAAGCCAATAAGGGAACTAGGGATGGAGCCACCATATAAAAATAATTTGTAAAATATCCAGATTCCCATGCTGATGCCCCTATGACTTTTTACCCTGGGCTGTGGCACGTTGCACCTCCCTAGTTACGGCTCTGACTGTGGAGTGCAAGTGTCACGGTTCAGAAGGCTGAATCCTATGGTTTGCCTAGATTTGCACTACTCAAGAAAGGCGCGTAGTCTAACCTGGAGACGGTATTCACCAGGGACCAGACGCAAGGCAATTTGGCCTTTGCTGCGTCTATCTGGCAGGTCGCGGCCCTTACTAGGAGTACCAGGCGAAACCCCTTAGAGGAACAAGCAAAAGATGGTCAGCAATGGCAGACAATACGTGGAGAAGAGTAGAAGGGATCGCCAGGTCCTGTTGGGATAGCGGAGAAAGACTGAGTGGAGTGTCAGCTCAGCGGACGGCAGGTTACCACTGGAATGGCGGCAGAAACACTTAGGAAGTGTCAGTTCTGAAGTCAGCAGGTTACCACTGGAGCGGAGGTGAAGCGCAGAAGTTGAGTGTCAGCTCTGCGGACGACAGGTTGCCACTGAGATGGCGGCTGGAACACTTAGGAAATGTCAATTCTGAAGTCAGCAGATTACCACTGGAGCGGAGGTGAAGCGCAGAAATAGAGTGTCAGCTCTGCGGTCAACAGGTACAAGGAAGCCACATCTAGCACCAAGGGGGTAACTAAAAGAACAGGCACCAAACATCCAGGGGAGGTGCCTTTTAAACTTTGCAGCCAAAATCATTAACCAATAGGAGAGGAGCAGAGAAAATGAATAGAAGGGGTCTGCGCATGTGCAGAAACAAAGATGGCGGCGGCCAGGACGGAGCGGACGGACAGCGGAGACAGGTAAGAGTGCCGGGGATCGCCCGGCGTGTGACAGCAAGATATATGAATTGATAAAATAATGTATATAAAATTCTATTTTAGAATAAAATGTAAAAATATAAATCTTGAGTTTAAGCATGTTTGTGTATTAACATAAATGGATTTGCCACCAATTATATCTTATAAAGACTGTCTGTGTAGAAGAAGAACTAGAGAGAGAAAGCCAGTTCCTACGGGCATTGTAACATGCCATTATGCTCTCTCTCTAAATTGATCCATTTTGTTAAATAATAAAGTAACTTCGGACCTTTTTGAAATTATTTTAGAAACTAGTTGAAATGATTTTAAAATATTGGGTAAGTTTATGTTCAACCACCCTTACCATGCCATGGCACCAAGTAAATAAAGCCAGCAACAATGAATACACTAAATAACGAAGTAATAACTTGAGTTGTATTGTTAGGTATCACACATGCTGGGATTATGAGTCAGCAAATTACAGATGTCAAAACAGATGAAAACTGTGTTTAGTTGCAACAGGTTCCTTTTGCAAAATCATTTGATTTGGCAATAATATCTCTGTTCCAATGCCAATATTGGCAACGCGTTTGTGTGTGTTGGTTATTGCTACTGCATCAGTTGGTCATTAGGATAACATAATCCTCACTTTTGCGGATTGTGCTTAATCTACGTTGTAGAGCAACTTCGTAGAGTTAACATCCAGGTTATGTAAGTGTTTATAATTAAAATGAATTATTTAAACATATCATCATCACCATTTATTTATATAGTGCCACTAATTAGGCAGGGCTGTACAGAGAACTCACTCACATCAGTCCCTGCTCCATTGGAGCTTACAATCTAAATCCCCTAACATACACAGACCGAGAGAGACTAAGGGCAATTTAATAGCAGCCAATTAACCTACCAGTATGTTTTTGGAGTGTGGGTGGAAACAGGAGCACCCGGAGGAAATCCACGCCAACACAGGGAGATCCAGGCGCGGGCTGAACTTTTCCAAATAGCTGTCAGACAGAGCGGCCCGGCCCCCCTGGCCCAGCCCGCCCCTGGGGAGATCGTACAAACTCCACACAGATAAGACCATGGTCGGGAATCAAACTCATGACCCCAATGCTGTGAGGCAGAAGTGCTAACCACTAAGCCACCGTGCTGCCCATAACTGAATAACTAATTAACTATCAATTAATAAGTATAATTTGAATTTGATAGACACTGACACATCTAAAGCAAATATTTCTTACCTTGTATCCAGAGGTTGTATTTGTAACATAACATTGTGGCACAGTGAGTACACAGATGCCTTCATGGCAATTTTCTTAACATAGCATTTAAATTCTAAGTTTGTAATAAGCCCTAAGAAGAAATAAGATTATTTGATTATGTTACCAATGTAGGTTACTGTTTACTTATTTCACCTAATGAATTTGTTAGTAGGTTCAAGATTGGTTATTAAATTAGTTACGGTAAAAAACAAATGTAGGTCCATCTCTACCTGAACACTAATGTGTCTAGAAATATTAATGTTCTTTTTCAAATATGACTTTTTTTCTTATAAGAACCAACTATACACAAACATGTTTTAAAGTAGATATTGAACATCAATTTAAATCTAATCTGATATTATTGGTAAGTAAAGACAAAAAGTTCAATATGAGACTGTTGTAAGTAATTAAATTTTTAGGGGTTTATGTATGAAGACAAATAATCAAGAAATTCCATTTTATTCCTCTATATTTATCTATGTTATTCTTTTATAAATTGTAACTGTGTAAGCAGGAAAATCACTGAACATGTTCTATAATAATAGATAATAATAACCTACCGACAGTTCTCAGACACTATAAATATATATTTTCAAGAGGCCTGTTGTATATTTACAAGTCATTAACTTTATTAAATGTGTAAAAACGGTGTCAACAGACAAATTAGTATTGTGTATGAGCAATGTAGCCAGGGGTGGATTAGGACTTTAAAGTGGCCCTGGAAAATATTTTGAAAGTGGCCAAAGTGAATGTGTTAGGTGTGGCCAAATTATCAGTCGGCAGGGTAAAATCAACAATCGGTGGCCTAGGCTTCAATCAACAACCGGTGGCCTAGGCTTCAATCAACAACCGGTGGCCTAGGCTTCAATCAACAATCAGTGGGCCACCGGTGTAGGTGCTGCCATGCAGCCAGATATGGTGGTGACGAGCATGCAAGGGGTTAGTCCATCTTCCAACCCCTTCAAACACGTTGGCATCACTGCACGTACCACTGCTAAGTCCATGTGGCTGCCGCGCAGTGGGTGCTTACCTTTTATATGTTTAATGTTTGTATGTGTCGTGGTTTGGCGTACTGGCGGTTCCTCAAAGTGTGCGAGTATGCATGTAGCCTTTCGGCATCTCTTGGCATAGGTGTGAAGAGTCCCTTCTTAACGTAGAATTCTGGCGGTGCTTAGAATACTTGTTTGATGTTATTCTGAAAAGTAGCTATGGAGAGAGAATGACCAGAGACACAAACACTTGATCCAATTGGCGCACAATATGGCACAAAGAATTTTAAATGATGAGTAATACCAAATATTAAATTTAAATACCCAGTGAGTGACGCAGCTGTCAAGGGCTGTGCGGCCCTACCATGCAATGCATACAAACAACTGGAAAGACTAAGACAGCGCTGAAACTGATTGAGATCAAACAAGAGGCTGAATGTATAAAAAAGATTTAGTTCACATACCAAATATATACAATATACAAGTAACTAAATAAAATGAAATAAAAACTCTGTCCCCTACTGGGGGATTGAATCTATCTCGAGCTGAATTGTAGGGGACAGAGTTTTTATTTCATTTTATTTCATTTGTTTTAATTGCTTGTATACTGTATATAATTTGGTATGTGAATTAAATCTTTATTATCCATTCAGCATCGTGTTTGATATCAATCAGTTTCAGTGCTGTCTTAGTCCTTCCAATGGAGAGAGAATGGTTGGGGAGAGAAAAATGTGGCTGAACCTATCTAGTGAGCATTGCAGATCCCTTCCCCTCTGAGCAGATTCAATGATGTGTCAGCGTTCACACAGCAGGGAGCCAAAGCTCCTGCTGCGGACACCGATGATTCCAGGGGGGTGAGTAGGGAGGGAGGCAAGGTGGGAGGATAAGGGGAGAGCAAGGAGTGGATCAGAAAGGGGAGGTCTGATCCATGCTGTCCATGTCACTTTATGTCTGGTCCCTGGGGAGGGGTCAGCCACCATAGACGGACTAATGTCAGGGGCAGTCATTATTAGGACAGGTCCGTCTGCGAACAGATAAAAAGCTTTCTTTAAAAACTCATTAAGTGGCCCCATGATGTCATGGGGAATCCAGCCTACCAGGGACTCCTGGTGAGGCCTATGGCCATCCACCCCTGAATGTCGCTTTGCAGTGTGCAGTGTAATGTACAAAAAATCTATCTAAGAATACTAAGAGAGGCTTTCATGTCACACAACCATAGTAATTATGGCATAATCTGGAGTTAAGAAAATACAATATATAAATGAGGATATAATTTCTCCCAATGATATGATGTGATGTGCCTGTGTGTAAGCAAACCAGCATATAATGAATGCTAAATCTAACAGACCTGAGTCCTGTCATATAGAGGATCATTATATGTAAATATGCCTGGGACCCAGCTATAAGGTATAGCTGGGTCCCATACCCAGCTATACCTATACCCAGTATATACCATGGCCTTATCTGTGAGGAGTTTGTATGTTCTCCCTGTGTTTGCGTGGGTTTCCTCCGGGTGCTCCGGTTTCCTCCCACACTCCAAAAAAACATACTGGTAGGTTAATTGGCTGCTAACAAATTGACCCTAGTCTGTGTGTGCCTCTCTCTGTCTGTCTGTGTGTGTGTATGTTAGGGAATTTAGACTGTAAGCTCCAATGGGGCAGGGACTGATGTGAGTGAGTTCTCTGTACAGCGCTGCGGAATTAGTGGCGCTATATAAATAAATGATGATGATAATAAGGTAAGATCTGCATGTCATCTATGGTTTATGGCCAGTCTAGACGCTGTGCCTACAGAGGACAATGGTTGAAGATCTCTTCCGGTGTTTAAGTTAACTCCTGTAGGGACAGTACATCAAAGCAATACTTTTTATAATCCATATTTGGAAAACCGCTGTATATATTTGTAATCAGTGAAGTGAGTTACATGACATGTGTTAACCATAATTATCAGTCTGATAGCTAAGATCAAGAAATGTAATATCTTCCTAAGGAATCCATATTTCATAAAGATGTTTTATATACCTCTGTGCATAAATTTATATTCTGTTTCATGAAATTTTTATTAAAACTCTGCTAGGTTTTAGGAGAGATATATCCTAGTTATAGAATTCATCACTAGAGGTGGTTTGGGACAAAAGCAGTCATAAAACTGATTATAGACTTTGTTAGTGACTTCACAGGGAAATTATTTTGGTCAAGAGATATTGCTTTCAAAATCTAACATGATGTTAGAAACATGTCAGTTCTTTGGGCTCAGTCATTCTATCGATAAATTGTTCATACTTTCTAGCCTTCCCAGGCAACAGAGTATGTTAATAAGAAATTTCTAATTATATTACTGTTTTATTTTAAGAAAAAATTGCTTTCAGTGGCATTTCTGTATGCCATTTTACAATTCTTTTTTATACTGTTACTTTCTTTGTTACCTTAAACTCCATTTAATAACATTCTGCTTTTGTGTTCTTAAAGCATTCATGTGTCAGGTAGGTTTGGTTGTTACAACACTGTATTTAATATATAATTGTTTGGTCAACAGTAACTGACTAAATTAATTTGTGATTGTATTTTGGGATGTCAGGAAGTAACTGAAGACTTCCTAAGGAGTGTCAGCTTTTGAACCAAGTCTCAGTGGTGGCAGAAGTGTGTGTTTATTAGTGATTGTGAGATAAAGCTTTGCAAGATCTCAAAAATACTAGACCAGGTGCTTCTTTTTTGATTAACCATTTCACACCCACACGTGCCCAAGTGGGTCTAAATGGTTAAATGCAACATTTGTTATAAAATATTTTTGTGTGTGATTGCTTTGTTTCTGCTATGGATGTTTAATTCCCCAAATTCTGATAGAAATAAATTCAACAGATCAAAAGCAGATAGACGTATATCATGGGGTTGAGCAATTGAAGTTAACAAAGAACAGGACCTATTGTCTATGTCATTGACTAATTCATTCCACACCCTCAATATTTTAGCAATACTACAGCTTTGCATAACTGGTTATTGGCCATGTTTACCTAGCCCAGATAATGTCCAAATTGTGTGTTGCTGGAGGGCACCAGTGTTCATGCAACTTCATTGATGAAATAACTGCAGGATTTTTAGACAGAACAGTTTGACAGATGTATGAGAATGAACAGAAAACAAGGAAGATCATGTGAGTGCCAACACACAAAGTAAATTAACAAGACAGCACAAGTATGCAAAAAACATAATAACAACCTACATTGATCATTGTTACCACACAAGTTAGAATTATTTTTTTTATTAATAATGTGAGACTTTTAACTAACCAATTCATATTAAAGAAAGGTGATGCTGTAGTTTATATGATCAAAAAGGATATTCATAGTGCATGATATTGATTGCAAATATACAGTATACTTTTTATGCACAATATGAGAATAGACTGTACTTACATATTATGCAAAAATAAATTAGTATGTGATGTGACAAAAATTAAGCAGACTTAGTTGACCATTGTATACAGTCCAATGTCCAGCATATATAGTAAATACCTATGACCAACACATACAGCCCACTTACCATCATATACAGTTTCACTGCTCCATTTTCATAGTATACAGTCCCATCATGTCACTATGTCGTCCTTTATTACAAACTACGGTAGCTGCATTATAGCTACACCACAGTTATATCATACCCCTAAATGGCATAATTAAGTCTAAATACAGTTCCATAAAATTTCTTTATAATGCCACCATATAGACACAGTGCTCCTCCTCCAGGTATGCTGTGTGGCTTCTCTACACTGTGCAGAGTAGGTCATGTGATGCGGAAGTCAGCTGCCCCATTCTAATAAGATCGGGTGTTGAAGTTTAGTAATTGGATGAAAGTGGTAATCAATATTTTCTGTACACTAACATTGGTTGCGTTGCGATTAGTACGTAATCGACTAATTATTTTAGCAAATACCAACATGCAAATAAGTTTAATCTATTTATTTTAGTTAATATAAAATATAATGTGGTGAAAAAGTTAATTAATGTTTCCTTCTGTAGGAGGGTGGCCTAGCGCATTTCACCGAGATAGAGATAGATAGATGTACTTGCTCAGTGACCCTTGAAGGTTTTTTTTGCAGGTTTTTTTTCTTTTGCAGGATTATTTATTCTCATTAAGAGCCGTGCCTATGGGGCCCCCTCGCCCGTGGGGCCCCCGGGCAGCTGCCCATCGTGCCCAATGGAAAAGATGGCCCTGCTGGTAGTCACGCCCAATGATGAATAGCCACGCTCCCAATTGTATGAACACACTCACTAGCAACTTTTTTACATTATCAACAATAAGGGGTACCCCATGAAGTTGTTGTTCCGTGGCCCTGAATTCCTCTTGGCAGCCTTGGTTATATGTGTAGTGTTCATACATTGCGAGCACTAGTTATAACTAATATTACTTTTTATATAACAAATAGCAACTCCAGTGAGGTCATAAAAGAACCGGTTTTAACAGGTCCAGTGGTGGGAGCCTGAGGAAGGACACCTGGCTATCTTAAGGACCAAAGACCAGAGGAATCAACCAGTGGCACATTGAGTTCTTGGGAGGTCATGACTCATTGATCTATGAATGTGGACCTTAATACTGTAACTTTGTGATGTCACTGTTTTTTACAACTGTACAGTGTATAAATTGTTCACCTCTGGCTTTGAAAACCTGAGCGCTCTGATAGAAGCTTGTGTTCGTGCTAATAAGCGCATATATATGCGTTCCAAACTTTGTCTTTTAATATATTTTGCGAATAAAACCTTTGTGCTTTGGAACCACAGCGATCGCACTGGAGAATCTTTATTTCAACCGATACATAAGGACATAAGAGGGGAGCAGACAATTGGGGGGAAAGGGGACCACAACAGATGGCTCGGTGGCTACAGGCGGCCCATGGTTATATAGACTGATAATGCCACAGCAGCCCCATAATCCAGAGAAACCAATACCAGGGCTGCACACCAGCTGGGAGTGCAGCTATCAAACACCTATAGCTCATCATCATCATCATCACCATTTATTTATATAGCGCCACTAATTCCGCAGCGCTGTATAGCTACTACAGTATGTCCACGAGTGGGAAAGGAAGACAACAGAGAGAGATGTCTTGGGCTCCATCACTAGGAGAGGGCAATAAGACATGGTTTACCCTGGTGTCAAATTGAAGGGGAGTGGTTTGTTAGTTTTTATTTTACATCTTTTTGCTTTATTTTGTCCCTCCTTGCACAAACATTTTACCCCTCCTTGCAACAGAGGTTAAGATACTGGCCAAGATTCTAGCAACCAGAATTCACAAGGTTATTTCCCAGCTTATCCACCTAGATCATGCCCGGGAAATCCATGACATCCAACCTTATATATCTCTTGTTACACCTGTAGATGCCACATCCCGCCCACAAGAAGGCAGTGGTGGTTGTTTTTGGACATTGCCAAGGTGTTTCTCTCTTGGAAGTGGGTATATTTGTGGAAGGTTATGAGGTGTTTTGGAATCAGCTTTGGTTTTATCAGTTGGGTCAAGTTCTTTTACTTCACCCGAGCAGCCAGGGACTTGGTTAATGGCTATGTTTTACACCTTTTTGATCTGGAGAAGGACACCATTCATAGTTATACCCTGACACCTGCACTGTTTACATTGGCCATTGAACCTCTGGCATGTGTTATTAGAGCGCATCCTGATATTTTATGTTTACCAGTAGGTGATGTCTTCATAAATAAAATCTGGCTGACGCGGATAGTTCGCTTGATGATCTCCTTAGGGTCGCAATTGAATTTGATCTGTGTTCAGATCTCAGGATTAACTGGTGCAATTCCAAAATATTTCTGCTTCGTCTGGCAGTTCCAGCCTGGTAGCCCCTTGGCATTCCTTTCAATGGACCACAAAATTCAAATATCTTGGGATATGGATCACCAACAACAGATTATGTAGTCTTTAATATAGACTTGGTATAGACTTAAAAATAAAAATTGTATCCTGAAAATCTATCGCTTACTGTTTTGAGTTAACCTCAACAAAA
Organism: Mixophyes fleayi; assembly: GCF_038048845.1. Lineage (NCBI taxonomy): Eukaryota > Metazoa > Chordata > Amphibia > Anura > Limnodynastidae > Mixophyes > Mixophyes fleayi. The sequence continues at coordinate 14,379,134 of NC_134407.1, read as the reverse complement.
TGCTCATCAAACCGAAATTTGTTTACCCACTCCAGCACGCCCCTGTATATATCCCATGCCGTGTTTTTTACAACATTAATAAACATGTGTCTTTTCTGGTTTTGGAGGACAAGAGTAGAAAACTTTCACTCATCAAACAGGATGGTTATGATTTTGAGCAATGTTCAGAAGTTGATAGGCTTCTGATCTGGACACTCCCCGTTTGGGCTAATTAAAAATTCCCTGAGTTAGCTAAACATCAAGGTTTTGGCATTTGGCACAGTTGGTTTGGGTATTTCCCTTGTTTGTACAAATTTAAACTGACGGATATCTAAAGTCCTTTGACCAACTAAAATCAGAATTATCTATTCCAAATGCTCTATTCTTTATGTATTTTCAGCTGTGCCATGTACTGGTGTCTCAATTTAGAGGCAACCACTTATGATTAGTAACACCCCACTGAAGACTTTTCTCCAGAAATTGGGTTCTCGCAAGCAAATCTCAGCTATTAACGCTTTTCTTCGACCCTTAGTATTATCAGATGGCCTTGCAATCCTAGGATGTAGGTGGGAGAAAGATGTGTTTTCTGAGATGATTATTGGGATCAAACATTTAGCAAAACTACATCCTGCAAAGGGTGTACCTTTTTTTACTCTGCCTGTTTCAGATGGGTATAAGAGCTTCCGTTGAGTGCCCCAGGTCTGGTTGTTCCAATGGTTCTCTTCTTCATATGATCTGGGAATGTCCCACAAATGGAAGTTTTTATTTAATATGGCTGATATAATATGTAGCTCTGACACGTAATGCACTACTGTCTGTTAAATAATAACGTAAATTACTTCGCCTACTGTTATCACATGATGCAAAACCCTCTCTGGCAGTTTGTAGTCCTATTTTGGATGGGTTTATGTTGTTTATTGTTGATTTTGTTTGTGTTATTCAAAAAGCTCAATAAAAAGAAACAATATTAAATAAAATCTACTGAATTTTAATTTATTTTTTTTCAAATGTTTCCTCTAATGGAGACAAATGAACTTTATAGATAAAAAAAAGAATCCATGAGCATTTTAGATTATTAAATAAAGTCCACACAAGGTGAACAATTATGTTTGATGTCTCTAAACTGTGCAAAACTAATATTATGAATCCATGGTATATGATGTTGAATTTTAAAAGGAAAATAATTACTTGTATCCAGTGATTTGCAGGAGATTATAGTAGAGATAGTTTTTCCAGGTACAGCAGAAAATATAAAAGCAATTGATTAACTGTAATAATTAGAAATTAATATTAAATTGTATGAATTGTTATTTATATGTGCAATTGACATAGTGATAGACTCTAAATCCCTCATCACAAATGAATATCAAATTGGCTATGTACCAGCTATAATATACCAGCTTTCTCCTGAAATAACAAGCAAATGTACTTCCCTTACAATGGCTCCTATGTACACTTTGGCATAAGCCAGAGCGAACCTGGAGCCCATGACAGTTCCTTCTCTCTGTAAATATAGTTGCTGATTAAGAATTAAATAATTATGTGACAAAATAAATTTAATTGAATCAAGAATAATCCCACAATGTCTTTCTGATAAAATACAAAGCTTAACAAGAAACTTCAACACAGATTTTATACTAATATCATGAGGAATATTGGTATAAAGGTCTGCACATTACAGTTCATTCAATAATAAATTATTTGTTATAGTATACCTTTAATAATATTAAGTAAACTTGTGGTAATCTTATGTAAGTGGCAAGATAAATTTGAACAAAGGAATCAACATATTGTGAACTACAGGAGATAAGATATAGTCACCCCATCGACCAAAACACCCTCTAACAATACCCACAACTATGAATAGTTGTGAGATGAAGGATCAGAAGACATCATATATAAAATCAGTGTTTCCCAATATTCTATAAGCTTTCCTAAGATAGTCTTTATATCTTGTACAATGATACCCCCATTCTTATCAGTGGATTTTATAATTAGGGTGTGATCTAACATAATACAATTTAAAGTTAAAAGATGTTACATTGTGATCTACTATTTTTTATCTAAATCAGTTGTGATGAACAGATATTTCCGTAAAAATATCCGACGCAAAGTGTCTCCAGAATGCCCATAAAACACTTTGCGGCTAATTAAATTCCCCCCTTAGTCTGCCAATTTTTTTTTTAGCCCTGATAACAGTAGACCTTATTTGATCCGTAGCTTTTATTAGATTTAAGATAGCCCTATGTCTATCACATGCATGTTTAAATTCCCCTACTGTCCTAGCTACCTCTGTTGGAAAGCTATTGCACCTATACACTACTCTTTTGGTGAAGTAATGTTTCTTCAAATTTACCCTAAACCTACTATCCTACAGTTCTATCTCTGTTTTATCAAAAACAATCAGAATGCCATTTGTTTCTTGTTTAGATTCTGTTGAAAAAAAATATTTCTTAATGCAAGGTCTTGTTAGATATCTATTAAGATCAAGAAATAATAAAATAAATATTTGGACCAAAGGAGGGAAAAAGGAAAATACATTTCTCTGCCATAGTTAATATACAAGATAACAAGTTAAATACCCCCTTTATATTGTTATGCCTCTTTTTCCTGTATATCTTTTGTATGAATTTGTATGTATGGCAGGATCTAAGTGATTTGGGTTATACCTGCCACTCCCTAAAAAAAAGAAGAAAGATCTTTAGTATTTGTTTTAGGATGTGCAAATATATATTTCAAAGCTGCAATATTTACAATAGGATTTCCTGTATTACCTGTTATTTCAAGTAATCTACTGTATTTAGTTAGTCTAGGTTTTAATCTCTCATAATCTGTAATCTTTTTGGTATAATTATCTTTAAATCATAAATCCCTATTTGACCTAATTTCCCCCAAATCATTATTAGAACTATAAGAAGAGAAACTATGTTGTCTATAAACACAACTGACTACAAAATTGTGTATTTTCCTCAAAGATTATTTTCTTAGGATTCCTATGATATCCATGTTGATAATTCTCTCTGTTCCCAGAATTGGTTTTATTCTTATTCAGAAGTTTTTCTCAAATTTCTCAATTTTTCATTTACTTTTAACTCTTTTTGTTTTTTTTAAAAAAAGGTTAATTTTTAAAATGCTGAAAAGGAGCCTTTACCTCCAGCTATGTTCACTTTTAATGCAGTTATCCAAAGTGTTATTCCATTGTTCTAACAATTCTTTATCATCTGTTAAAACAACAGATTGTAGAATCTGAGATCACGGGGCTACATTTTTCTATCATATTAACCAAGTCATATGGATATTGAAATATTAACCAAATGCTCTGTTCTTTATGTATTTGTATTGGTTGTAACATTTGTGAGTTAATTTTATATGTGCTATTGTTATGTATATTTGAACGAAATAAATGCAGTGTTTCAGGCATTCCTGTTGATATGTTATTACCTCTAGGTGTCTCTTTCTTTGATCAAATGTATTGTTTTATCTTATTACTGAGATTAAGGGTAATGTGCGGCCCTTTCGAAGGTTAGAGGACCGCCAATGAGGTCCTGGAAGTGTGTCCATTTGCCTATGACTGACTTAGAGTGTATATTGTGACAATATATTAGATTTAATTTTTAAGTTGGTGATTTATAGTAATTATATACATTTGATTTATTATTTGTTATTATTGGCAATCTACATTTAACTATATTTCGCTACATACTATTTTAGGCATCTTTGTATATTTCAATAATTTGCACTAAGATGGTGTCTTTTGCAGAGGTGTGAATGGTGCTCTGGATTAGAGATGAGCAAAGTGATGTGGCCAAATTCAAGAATCTCTTATTTGGTGCTGGCTCGTCAGTTTATGAATATCCCACAAAACAGTAGCATGTGTTTCCTATAGACTATAGAAAAGGTTTTCATCCAACAGCTTCTAGGGTCTGATGGAAAACCAGACCTGCTGTTTGGGTATGGTTACTTTCATGATTAAATGGCTGGTATTAGCAGTGGTTAGCCTCCTTTGGTCTTTAGAAAGTCTGTGCAGGAATCAATGTGCCATTTTCTTGGGTGTCCTTTGATACTGCCACAGGTCCATGCAACTTAACATGTCCATGCAACCCAACAGGTCCATGCAACTCAACAGGTCCATGCAACTCAACAGGTCCATGCAACTCAACAGGTCCATGCAACTCAACAGGTCCATGTAATTCAACAGGTCCATGCAACTCAACAGGTCCATGTAATTCAACAGGTCCATGCAACTCAACAGGTCCATGTAATTCAACAGGTCCATGCAACTCAACAGGTCCATGCAACTCAACAGGTCCATGCAACTCAACAGGTCCATACAACTCAACAGGTCCATGCAATTCAACAGGTCCATGCAACTCAACAGGTCCATACAACTCAACAGGTCCATGCAATTCAACATGTACAAGCAAGGCAGCATGGAGTTGGAGAGATGAAGGAGCAGGGAGTAAACTAGGCTCGTAGGCAGATGCAGTACACAACGAAGAGGAAATCTAAAATACCCCTGAAAATTACCGCCACTACCTTATGTGCCCAATGATTACAAAAATTACCCTTTTGTTCCCCAACATATATTGATGTGAAAAGTGGACTATTCCATTAATAATAATAATAATAACTTTCTCAATGAATGAATTGTAGTAAAACTACTACTACTACTACTAATAATATAATGGCTACGTTTAGGGCAGTCTTCTTTCTTTGTACATCAGGACTGGAGAAGGAGTATTTCTCCTGGCCTATTATTGAGCTATGCAGTATATGACATCATAACATATAGAGGGGGTAGAGGAGAAGATAACAAAGCCAAGTATAATTGGTGTGTATTTCAGATATATCATCTACTGGGTACGATGACTGTGTGAGTGTCGTTACACTAAAACAAAATATGTGGGGAACTATTTCCTGGAGTTTCAGATAGAGGAGATAACAGTTAAATCACTTTGCATTTGATGTACAAAGCTGGTGCTTTTCGGAATAGGTCAGACTAAAGAACCATTAATAGAAAAATGGAAGTATATATTTTTTTGTAGCTGGAGGGAAATATAAATGGAAATATAAGGTAATTGGAGTTGGAGAACATGAACGATGACAGATAATGAGCATAGTACCTGGGAATTGGGAGAGAAAAATTCTGAATGGAAGACGAGGTGTATTTACAAGCAGATTATACAACAAGCAAACATATGAACAGGAAGAAGAGGGTTTAGGGGCAATCAGCAATAAAACACAGATTAAAAAAAAGGGGCTTTGAAACGGCTTTGTCTGGGTTTGCTGTATCAGGGGATAAACTTTGTCTTCCCTTGCTGCACCTTGTTTCCCACATTAAATGGACTGTGAGCAATTCCCCAACAAACACATACACAAACCGAGTTAGACTAAGGTCAATTTGATAGCAGCCAATTAACCTACCAGTATGTTTTGGAGTGTGGGAGGAAACTGGAGCACCTGGAGGAAACCCACGCAAACACGGGGAGAACATACAAACTCCACACAGATAAGGCCATGGTTGGGAATCGAACTCATGACCACAAGCACACTAGAAAGACTCGATCGCATCACCTTTCCAGGATGCGCTAAATGGCAATCGACCCTATGCACGAAGATGGCCAGCTAGCACCCGTAGGAAGTGACATTGAGTATAGAGCTCATGGGTCTCACAAAAAGACAGCAAGAGTTCTGACTTGTGAGGTCACAGGCAAACCTTGTGTGGGGCTACATTATTTTGCAGCAATCTATAAGCAATAAGAAGAACACTCTTTTTCATTAAGAGAACAAAACTCCCTTCCACTTCAAGGACAACATTCTGCTTTTTGTTTTATTAATTTAGACAGTTTCTTTGTATGAGATATAAAAATGAGATAGACAATAATAATAATATTCATCCTTTGGGTTGGGGTTGTCACTAAAATATAGTAGACAACTAAGTGAACTCCTTCACTTTCCAACATTTCCCCCCTTTCATCTTACCTCGTAGTGAGAACACAAGCTTGTGTTGTCTAAGGGTCCTTGCCCTTGGACAGCCATGATGGTTTCTGAAGGATATCCACATAGAAATTGGATTAATAAAGTCTAAAGAGATTGTAAAAAGCTGTCTTTTGCTCAAGTAGCACCAGATATTACTGAAGGGTCCTTATAGACTTGCTAACAGAAACAACAAGCAATAACTCACATCAGTATCATGAACAACCACATGATTATTGCTGCAGCTTTTATACAATTACTGAACATCCTATATCCTCGGTTGAAGATAGAATCCCCCACTCCCGTGGCACAACCTTACCTACATTGTCATCTGCTTCATAAGCTGCTTAGTAGAGGGATACATTTGGGGCAAACACCTTTAAAGGGTTAATTACCCACAGTACATGTTTAAAACTTGCATTCATTATTGTAGAACTGATAAGAAGACTGCCTCTTTAAAACTATTAATAAAAAATAAATAAACCAACTTGAGGACCTTGAGACAATCTGAGATTGAAACTTTCAGATAAATATAGGTATAGATATAGGGCCTGATTCATTAAGTAAAGTAAAGCACAACAAATGAGTAACTTTGAACCTTGGCAAAACCATGTTGCATTGGAGGAGGAGGCAAATTTAAAATATGATGACAGATTTATAGTCGGGGTAAGGTATGTTCTAGATCAGCTTTAAATTTCAGTGTACAAATACAGCTATCAAGAACTTGTGTGCTACATGAAAAAACAGCCAGTATTTATCTCATGTGCAAAATAATGAACTCATTTGCACCCCTTGCACTGTAACATGGTTTTGTCAAGGAGAAAACTTTTTTTTTACCTTACTTTCCTTAATGAATCAGGCCCATAGTATTTATCATCTACAGTGCAAAATACATATATAAGCAAATGCTTTCAAAGCATATTCATCATCATCATCATCACCATTTATTTATATAGCGCCACTGATTCCTCAGCGCTGTACAGAGAACTCACTCACATCAGTGAACTAGGTTAAGGGAACATGTAAATAATATTAAAAAAGGTTTGGAAACGCACACTCTCTCGAAACATTTCAGACAGGTCCACCAATGTAATCCGAAAGACATTGTTAACTTTTGGGGAATAGAATGAATTATACCCCACTGGAGATATAAAAACACTCTCCAAAAGCTAGCACAGGCAGAAATGCGGTGGATCTATAGATTAAAAACTTTAAAACCTGGTGGGCTCAATGCGGATTTTGAGCTTAAATGGTTCTTGTGACCTGTTACTTACTGCATATTTAACATCCTACCTTTATAATACAATTATTACTGTTGTACATTATGTCTACAATAGTTGATATATAATGATCTACTATTTCACTGCAGCATACTGCCCCCCCCCACTGCTTGACCATGTCCTCTCTCCCCCCCCCTGCAGCACCATGTCCTCTGTCCCGTCCCCCCCCGCAGCACCATGTCCTCTGTCCCCCCCCTGCAGCACCATGTCCTCTGTCCCCCCCTGCAGCACCATGTCCTCTGTCCCCCCCCCTGCAGCATCATGTCCTCTGTCCCCCCCCCCCCCCTGCAGCACCATGATTTTATTGGCACGTCATGCTCTATATTTGACTTGAAGCAAGTCAAATATAGAGCATGGAGTGCAATAAAATAATTATTTTATGCACCATAGTTTTTAAATCAAACATAAGGCATAAAGTGCAAAAAAAAATCAAATACCACCCCCAACATTTTTTTTTACTCCACACTTGGGCTTTGGGTACCCCATTTTTTAGAAAATAAAATTAATAATACCCCCCCCAAAAAAAATAATTAAATATACTTACCGTTTTTGATGCTGAAGGATGGTCAGATGCAGGGAGGCTCTTCCTTAATGGCTGCCCACCGCTCCTCGTCTTCTTTACAGCAAAGGAGAGGGGTGGAGCAGCCGGTGCATGCTGGGAAGAGAGGGAGGTGTTGGGTAAACTTTAGTCAGTGACAGACAGTGTGATACTACAGCACAGCAGGCGGCGCCGGGTAAACACATGTCACCTGATTATTGACATCAGTGATCAGGTGTGCAGCCCGGGCGCATCGGAAAAAAGTGACAGTCGCGTCGGACATTGAAAAAACAGCGGCGGCGGCACCTCTCACCCACTTCTCTCCGCTGACTAGATTTTCAAATCTAGTCAGCGGCAGCGGCGCCCTGCAGGACCCGGCGCCCTAGGCAACTGCCTAAGGTTGCCTAATGGGAGCGCCGGGCCTGTGTGTAGGTGATACTGAAGACTGAATGAAGTGATGAGAGCACCTAGGGAGGTAGTATAGAGTGAGAAGAGTAGAGGGCCAAAACAGAGCCCTGAAGGACTCCTACAGGAAGGGTGGAGGGGGGGAGGATGAGACGGACATGGATACAGAGAAAGAGCGGTTGGCGAGGTATGAGGTGAACCATGTGAGGGCAGAACCAGAGAGGCAGAGAGAGTGAAGGGTCTGCAAAAGGAGGGGGTGGCCCATGGTGTCAAATGCTGCATATAGGTCCAGGAGGATGACCAGGAAGAAGTGACCCCTGGATTTAGCAGAGAGGAGATCATTAGTTACATTGGTCAGGGTGGTTTCAGTGGAGTGGAGCAGGTGGAAGCCAGATTGGAGAGGGTCAAAGAGGGAATTGTCTGAGAGGTAACTGGAGAGGTGGTTGGAGACAATTCACTTGAGAAGTTTAGAGGCATAGTGGAGAAGTGAAATGGGGCGGTCGTTAGCGAGTGAGGTGGGATCAAGATTACAATTTTTTAGAATGAGGGAGATAAGGGCATGTTTGAAGGAGGAGGGGACAATGCCACTGGAGAGAGAGACAGGTTGAAGAGGTGAGCTAAATAAGAACAGACAATGGGGAAGAGGGAGCGAAGAAGGTGAGAAGGGATGGGATCCAGATGGCAGGTAGACGGGGGAGAGGAAAGAATGAGGGAGTGGACTTCTTCGCCCGTAGTATGGTGGAAGGAGCACCAGGGTGGGTTGTAGGAGGAGGGAGGAGTGAAGAGAGAGGCAGGAGAGGAAAGGGAGGAGGAGATGTCAAGTCTGATGGCCTCAATTTTGGAGGAGAAAAAGGAACCTATGCTGTGAATTTCCCTGTTACAGTGTCACCAGCCCATGCTGCCATAACTTAGCGCTAGTTGCAGGTTTTCCAGCGCTGTTTGACCCCTGATTGTGCCGCTACCATCCCAAGCTTCGAGTGCTGGCATCTGTTTCTGAGAGGCTGCTTTTAATTTTAGGTATTTAACACTTAAAAAACCCCCAAAACACTGCATAAATCCTTGCTGATGATCATCATGTAAAGACGTGCATGGTCAGATGAGAGACAATCTGCATTCCCGTCAATTTACGCTACACAAACAGTTGTAATTCCAACTCTGTATCACAAAGTGTAGGAAAATAACAGCTGAAAATAACAATGATTTGGGCAGCTACGTCATATACTGTTCATCTATTTCCGCTGATTTGGATCTAACTCTTCCCCTCTGGTTCATCACTAGGTATGTTATCTGATTGAAACACATCTCATTACACTCAACATCTATCATTTTCATGAATGTACTCACAATTAGTCAGTGATTCCTGTTACCCATGTTAAAGTATTGATCAGTGATGCAAATTGTATCACTCTACAGTAGCAGGGTGTTATCAGCTGACCAATCAACTCACATGTGGTCTTTTTGCAGTAAAGAGTCTCAGTATATGGGAATAAAATTGCTTAGGCAAGATGCAAATATGCTCTATAATTGTAGGGAAATCACTGCTGAACAAACAGTGAACACCTGAGATCTAGAAACAACATCTACTGCTGTTATACGCAGAATTTGCATTTCTTGCTCACTGCTTGGGTAATGTAACATATCTCTCTCTAATTACTATGCTTATTTGCGTTATTCCCTTGCCAAATATTATCTAACCCATATAAAAGCTCAAAATATTTACCTAAGTTCTTACAATCCTTTAATGGCATTATTGTTCACATTACAACTTACTTTACACCCTGCGCTTCACCTTCCTTTGTTCATATTGCTTCCTCACTACTAAACTTCTCGCTAATTAGCACTCATGAACTATTTCCTACTTGCATTCCTTAACTGTAATATCCTCATACTGTCAGTAAACAATCAAAGCTCATTCATCTAACAATCATCTTCTCATCTCTCTTTCTTCTGCTTCTATTAGCTGGTGATATATCACCAAATCCAGGTCCCCCAAACATCTTCTATCATTCTTTTTCAGACCATTCTTTTTCAGACCACTGTAGAAATCCAGCAACTCCCAATTACATCATCTGTCTCTCATCATTTTCAAACTCCTTTAAATGTCAATGCATACCCTGTTTGTAAATATGGCTCATGCAATCATACATTGCCTCACCTGCAGCCCTTTCACATGGTGGTCTCCATTCTACCCACATCCCCAGGACTGGAAGCAGACAAGGAGGTGGGGTGGGACTATTCCTTTCCCCCAACTACACATTTAGTTATGCCAACTGGTCCATTAATTATTGCCAAATCTTTTGAAGCACATTTTATTCTTATTTTAACCCCTTCTCTCTGCATGTTGCTGTGATCTGTGGTGACCTGGACAACACCAACAATTCCTTGATCTTTTCTCTGCTTGGCTCCCTCATTTCTTATCCTTTGACATCCCCACCATCAATCTACTCTCTCTACTCTCTCTAACTTGTCTCTCTGTGGACTGACCCTTCTACTAGGTAGATTGGTGGTTAGAAAATTCAACAACAACAAACCAAATCTCTTGGGGCAAAAAATTGAAGAAGGACAAATGTCTACTGCCCGGGGTCTGCGTCCCCGTCAATTGAATAATATACAACAAGCAAAAAATGCAGTAGTACTATTTAGTCCTCCAATTTACCAGCAGATGCAATGTGGATTAATTAAAACTTTAATACACCTTTAAAAATACATATACATACTCATATTACATGCAGAGGCATATCTAGTATAAGTCAGAGGAAACTCATACATTAGGTGCACCTATGTGATAACGATGTTTCCCAAACAGATATGAATATATATGAATATTGGTTAAAAAATTGTTCAGGTGAGCTCACAGCAAATGATGTTAAACCTCTAGTGACGAGATGAATCCAAACTTAGTGTAGAGTATACTGGATACGGGATCCGTGGTATCTCAATGGTTACATACTTCCAATAGTCAATTAAGGATATAAAATGTCTCGGACCGATCCGTTAGATATTAAGCAATGAATATAGCCTTGTCCAGCATGTCATATAAACATATAGATGGATGCTATTGTGCTCTATACTGACAAGACACATTATTTTGTCATTACTATTGGGCTGAGGGGGTCAGTGGTGCGGTGGCCTACCAAATCTATCCGTACCGCATTCTCAATAAATCCAAGTTGTTTGACCAATCTTTGTCCCTTTCATTGAAGTATTTATCTCCTGACCACCGGATATCCGAAACAGAAAAGAACCTGACTCGTATCTGGAAGACAAGGTAAGGAAAGACTTCCCATCGAGTACTCGACCACCACACTTCCATTCCTCACACAACCTAATATACCCTCTTTAATCAGGCTTTCATTCCCAACACTCCATAGACTGCACTGACAAGGTGGTCAATGATATCACTGCTAAATCTAAAGGCCATTACACAAGTCTAATTCCCGGCTAACATGTTCTTTTTTCTCCTCTCTCAAGCTCTGCCATTCTTCTTCCCAGCATCCCTTGCTCACATTCCCACTATGCACCATCCCTGAAAATTCCAAGGATCTTTTTGATTATGCTGACCACGTTATGTAAGCAATTGCCTTACTACTTCAGGAGAACTCTAGAGGTCTAGAAGTGGGATTTTAAGGCGTAAAGAATTAGATTCAATGTCACAATCAGAAGTCATAGCATAGCCAGAATGCATATACCATCTACAATGTAAGAAGATCCATTAACAAGTAATTCATGTTGAAGTGGTCAAGAAAACCCTTAAAACATAATAACTGGACGTGGAGTAGAGATCTGCTAAGGTCCAAGATACAGTGTAACCAGACCTGTCTACTGACAAGAAACACATCTGCCAAATGCACAGTAACAGGTAGAAGAGAAAGGTGAAGGCAGGAGATCTGCAACAGACTTAATGGTAGTAGACTGTTAAGCTCCAGTGTTACTCAAGAAAGAAAATTCTCAAACGTTTGGCTTGAGGGGCAAACACAAGCAAGAGACCTAGGCTCTTCTACCTTCCCTCAATAGCTGTTGGTGGCAAAATCAGACCCCAGATCTTCGGTGCTGACCTAAGTGAACCCCTTCTGTTGGCCCACGCTGTGTGCCAGTGCGCTTTAGAAAACGTTTGGCTGTGCTGGAGGACACATAGCAGACAGCTCTCAGCACTCTGATTGGTGTCTAGTTTCAGGCATCCACCAATCAGTGTGTGAGGACATCCGGTGACACCTGGCTATACCAGGTTGGGTTAGACACAGTGGGCCTGATTCATTAAGGAAAGAAATGAGTAAGGTTTCTCGTGGACATAACCATGTTACAATGCAAGGGGTGCAAATTAGTTTATTATTTTTGCACATAAGATAAACGCTGGCTGCTTTTTATGATAGTTTTATTTTTACACTGAAATTTAAAGTTGATCTAGGACATGCCTTACCCCAACTATAAGTCTGTCCTCGCATTTACATTCCCCTCCAATGCAACATGGTTGTGCCAAGGTTCAAAGTTACTCATTTTTTTTGCTTTCCTTTCCTTAATGAATCAGGCCCAGTATATCAGGGAGACTTGTAATATGGTCTCCCGAAGTCAATGTGCAACCAGCAACCAGCCCTCTGATAAATAGAATTGGGTACTACTTGTATGTCAAAAATAAATACTGTTCTACTGCTGTGGAACTTGAAGTGCCAGCAATGGCTCCCGTCTGTGAGCCACTATCTGCTTGGAACATGTAATCCCAGTACGTCATACAAAAATTTCACACAAATTTTAAAAACTCACAAACCCTTAACTTTGTATTTTTTATTAAACTGCTAAATCCAAAATGGGATCTGCTTCCTGGAGTAATCCATAAGGGATCGTCATCCATTGATATATTCTCAAAGGGTAATAAAATAAAGAATCTAAAAAAATGACTGCAACAGTTCCTTATGAAGCCCCGCCTCTAAATGACATGCAGCTGAATGATGACGCAAGCCGCTCGGTCAATCTCAAACAATTGTCCCACCCAGGTCGCTTGTGATTGGGTGAGCAGCAAAGAATTGTCCGGGTCAATTCAGTTTAAAGTCATTTTCCAGCAGCTTGGAAAATAAGTTGGTGATGACAGACCTGCATCACAAGTTATATAAGACCCCTTAGCATCACAAGTTACTTTTCTGGATACTATCACATGACCTGCAATTGTTTGTCACTTCTAATTATTTTACTAGATATAATTATTTTATAGAAATCAACTTTGAACATAATCATGTCAATGTAATTGGCTTACTGGCTAATCAAACTTTGCGATATAACTAAGCTATTGAAATCGGGTTTGGATATAATTAGGGTATTACAATTGGCTCCATGGATGTTTTAACTATTGTGTTATGAATAAAGGCATGTATTGTATTTTAATTCCATGATGTTTTCGATTGAATCTCTATCTTCTATAGAGCACACTCCCTTAAACTCCTGGGGGTAAATGTATCAAGCTGAGAGTTTTCCGGATTCTAGCTATCATTTATTTAGTACATTCTACAAAATGACAGCTAGAATCTGATTGGTTGCTATAGGCAACATCTCCAGTTTTCAAACCCACCGGAAAACTCTCAGCTTGATACATTTACCCCCTGGTCTCCTGAGTAATATTGTTCTAGAATTATATGATATAATGAACATATTCCAGCTCTGGATTAATTTTTCAGTTTTTTAGTGAGCGTTCCTGCTTCTCAATGCAATTTTTCAGTCCGTCAATTCATTTTCCTTCTTTTCGTAAGGGAAAACCAAAATCTTTGACGATCTCTTGCTGAGAAAAAGTCGCCTTTTAGACAGGACCTACTGCGCCGAATGCTCTATCCAGGCTTGCTGGTAACGGTTTTTATTTTCTGGTTAATTTTTTTCTTTTTTGGTTGAGATTCACCAGATTACACCGTAATGTTTCTGGAATCTAGAAAACAAAACAAAACAATAAAAATACATGGCAATCTAAACACTGACATTGTGCAACTGACTATGCATGACTCATAATACTTGTTTATCCTGTTGAGTAATTTTGATTTTGGGAACATTATTAATTCCCTAGAGTATTCTATACTTACTTTGTATAGTACACATATTGCATTGCTAATCTTATTATAAAATGTCAGACGTAGGGACGTAGGAATGTATGGAATCCTAGATTCCCGGCAGATTCTGTGATCACAATCTTACATAGAAACCAGGAGGTTTGTTAATAGTGTGACAAATCTACTGCCTGCCATGGGAAATACATGCAAGTCTTCAGCACTAAGCCCCACCCAGGCAGTTTTCTGTGCCACTTGCTCCAACATGCAGAATGAAATACTAGTCATTAGCAGAAAAGGGAAAACCTTTGTATTACATAATTTGCTGCATATTCCATGCCAAATTAACCCCTTGTTCCCTGACCATGCAAGTTAGTTACATTTAAAAGCATTAAGGGCTAGATTTACTAAACTGCGGGTTTGAAAAAGTGGATATGTTGCCTATAGCAACCAATCAGATTCTAGCTGTCATTATGTAGAATGCACTAAATAAATGATAACTAGGGCCTGATTCATTAAGGATCTTAACTTCAGAAACTTCTTATTTCAGTCTCCTGGAAAAAACCATGTTACAATGCAAGGGGTGCAAATTAGTGTTCTGTTTTGCACATGAGTTAAATACTGACTGTTTTTTCATGTAGCACACAAATATCAACTTTAAATTTCAGTGTACAAATCAGGTATTTGTGTGCTACATGAAAAAACAGTAAGTATTTAACTTCTGTGCAAAACAGAACACTAATTTGCACCCCTTGCATTGTAACATGGTTTTTTCCAGGAGACTGAAATAAGAAGTTTCTGAAGTTAAGATCCTTAATGAATCAGGCCCTAGAATCTGATTGGTTGCTATAGGCAACACCTCCAATTTTTCAAACCCGCATTTAGTAAATATACCCCTAGAAGTCAAAAAGATCAATGGTTACATTTTTCTTCAAAAACACGCAAATTCTAAGTTTGAGATTTCATAGTTAGGATTCATTATAGTCTTCATTATAGCTTTGTTTAGTTCCCTTTTCTATTTTGGGACAAAGCCGCTGAGTTTTGCATTGATTAACCACTCTAAATCTGTAAATATTCAGATAACACCATAAGGATCGAATATATTATTCAGATTTGCTGCTATTTCACCCAGTACAAAATGGTGCATTCCTGATTGTCCTATTTATTATCTGCTACACAAAGTGGGAAGCTCAGGAGCAGAGCATTTTGTACTGAGCATCATGGTTCACATCACGCTGTAGGGACTAGTCCACCATCTAAAATATTAATTGCGGTACTCGCCTCTGTGTACTTTTATATGTCAAAAAACCTTGTCTGACACTTATGGAAAAACTACACATTATGTCCCTTTAATTGTACGCGTGATGAAATAACTTGTTTGAGTCGGAGACCCAGTTTATACACCCTCTCGGAGTGAGTAAAGACTTGCTCAGCTCATTTTAACTAGAACACTGTGTGTTGCAATATGTGTAAGAAGCAGATAAACTAGTTGAACACAACTATTTTTGTTGTTGTTGAAAGGAACAGCAATACTACAAGCTATGGGCTGCGGCAGAATGCCGTGTCCATTCTATGACTGTACGTGTCATTGCTCCATTCTCCATTGGGATCAATGCCGTAGATGCTCTAAGCTCTCATCGAATTTAAGGAGACCTTAACAGTTCATTAACGCCTTTAATGTCTCTTTAACACCAAGGGCCTGATTCAATTCCCGACGGAACTTGCACATAATTTGCATTTGTAAAAGGAGAAGGGAACTTGTGTGTAGTTCTGTTTGCATCCAAATCCAAGAGTTTTGCATGACCACTCCCCTAACCTGTGCCTGTTGGTAGGTATGAAAATGGGATTTTTAATTGGCTATACCCAATTCATTGCAAGCTGGGTATATAGCAACTGACCATGGGATACATATCATGGTCGCACAGCATAAGGGTCAACTCACTAACATCTCCTGCTTTGCTCAAGTCCTGTCTTATCTTGACACTTCAATAAGAAACAAAGTAAGTAAAGTATTTTATTGCTGGCATGCAACATCTGCTCTCACAGGTTAGGAACGTTGCCCATTTAAAATGGAGATCCCCAACAGATGGGAAAAGTGCTTTGATTATGTTCATGCAGATTCATGTACATAGATTGCCGGCAAATACACGCGTTTCGATTGTAAAAATCTTTGTCAGGGATTTTTACAATCAAAATGCGTTGGATGCAAGGCCATCTTACCAACATCATGGGCCCCCGGGCAAAGCAGTGCATTGGGGCCCCTACCTACACAACCACAGAAAGAAAAAATATATATATATAAAATCCCTTTTTTTAAAGTACTTGCTCTGCCACCCTTGAAGTACAGCAACTAAAAAGTCAAATCCCCCCTTCACTTCCCTTGTTCTCCGGTTGCACCCCCATCTTCTCTTCTTTTTTGTTATTTTCTGATTTCTGCTTCTTTGAATGTCGCTTGCTTTTCCGTTTCTTCTTGCGTCATGGCTCCTCCATGCTGAACTCCTCAATGAAAATGTCGGGCGTGATAACGTCATGCCCGACATTTAGTGCGAGCGCATCATGGAGGAGGGGAACAGGGAGGGATCCGGATCGCCACCTGACCTGACCGTGTGACTGCAAAAAGGTAAGTTGTTTGTTTTTTTTACAGGATTATTTATTCTAATTAAGAAAGATCCCTGCCTATGGGGCCCCCTTGCCCTTGAGGCCCCTGGGCACTTGCCCATCATGCCCAGTGGAAAAGATGGCCCTGGTTGGCTGGGAAAAGCTCCTCTGCCCAATTACTCTGTTGCCTGTTTTGATGTACTGTGTATTTGCCGGCAATCTATGTACATCTGTCTGTGTTTTACAACCAACATCCCGGGGGGCAAAAATTTAAGTTCATTTGTTGGATGTTACTAAAGAGAGCACTATGATGGTTTATGCCTTTTATCTTTTATGTGTTATGATGAGATAATGCGAGAACTATAGCCAGCAAATCTACCTCTTCCATTTCCATTGAGCACACCTTAAAGAAAATTGGGATTCATCGGCGAAGAAGTCATTACAACCATTATTGAAACGCTCTACTGTTGAAAACTGTGAGACTTCTGTTTCGGATTATCCCTGTTTATTTTAGACCATTGAGTCTCTAGTGCCATACCTCTGTTTTATGTTGTTTGTCATGTTATTTAGCCCGATTCCTCTTTGTGGGTTGGAGGTTAAACAGAGAGGGCAGCCAGAGACATAGATCTGCGCTGACATTATTGCCTGTATTTTTTTTGTTATTATATAACAGTACTCCTTCCTCTTTTTTATTTTTATATTTTCACTTCTGCTAAATTTTTCTTTCTCGGAGCGAACTCGTACACACACACACACACACACACACACACACTTTATTGTTCACTTGCACTCATACGTACGGATTTTGCTATATGATATTTGAATGGAGTTCCTTAATTATGGACCACTGGCTACATACGGTTGTATCAACACAATTAAAAGATTTAATATCTTTATTCCCTTCGAAACTAAAATTGTATCTTTATATTTTGCGTCATTGCAATTGCCCAAACACAGGTCAAAGGTCCATGCAGATGGTGATGATGATGTACATGGTTATCATTCTGTGGCTGAAACATCCCTTGATGACAATGGTGGTGTGAGCTGACAGTTCTAAGTCGTCTCTTCATGTTTGTAACAATTCCACATGAAAATTCCAAGATAGCCTCGGCTATCACAGCCAACCATCGCTGCTGGAAGTATTCGGCAAAGGGGAAAAGTACAACAGAACATCCTCGAGCAATCACCCTAATTGAACACATACCAAAAATTATAGCTTTAGAATAGATACCCTAATTCCAAGAATATCTTGTGCAAAACCAAGCTGACCAGTGCCTCTCACATCAGGAACATGTACAAATTTCACTGGAAAAAAAGAGGAGTAATTCCTAGGATAATAATAAATTTACACTACGTAGACCCTGTTAACTTTATTTAAACTTTTATCCCAATGGTTTGGCTCATGTCTTCTTGACAGACCTGTGTACATCCATAATGCAAATCTGAAACCTAGGATGACCTGTGTTACTCACAAGCCATATATTGTTATTTTTGTTTTTAGACTAAAAATAAACATTAGCCGTCGCCTCTTTAATGAGCAGAGTTTGTATTTTTTTCTACTAGAAAAATATACAGGTATTTTAGCCTCATGCTAGTGACACTAGTCATACAGTTCTGTAACAACCTTTTAAGTGTGTCATATTGTTTGATGATGTAATAAAAACATGTTAGTAACTCTTAAATAGAATCTGTTCACATGATACAATTGTTGTGTGTTTTGTTTATTACATGGTAACATGTGCACATAAAAAGGGGTTCCTGCAGTTTGTTATAAAAGTGTTAAGCTAGGTACACACTACAGAAAATTTCTCCCAATGCAATATCTTTAAAGATTTAACCAACAACTGTAAGTTCCGATCATCATGCCGATTCCTGTGTACACACTGTACGCATTTTACACAATTTACCTTTAGATCTGTGCTCTTCATCTGTCATAACCATCGGCTGAAAAGATGTGAGTGCATGCACACTGCAGAATCTGCCCAACATCGCTCCATTTATAAAGATTTTTGGTCCAGTTATTAAATAAAATGAAAGGATACAATATGCTTTGGTATGATAAAACATGATCGTGGAAGCGTACACACTAATGCGATAACAGACCTAATAGTTGTTTATTGTGTGATTGGCCCAATAATTGGGTGAAAACCTGTAGTGTGTACCCAGCTTTAGTGTCTACTTTAATGTATCTATACATTGATCTTACACCAATAACAACTACTTTGTAGTTGCCAACAATGGAATAGAAGTATTAAAGCAGTCTGAATTTTTATTTGGGTCAGAGGTAGTATTCCCGTAATGAGCCCAAATGGTCAGTATGGACTTTGTGTTACAGACTGCTCACTAGCAAGGCATACGGGTGTATTTCACTTATTATTATTATTATTATTACCATTTATTTATATAGCGCCACTAATTCTGCAGCGTCCCTAACACATCCATAGACACACACACACACACACACACACACACACACACACACAGACTAGGGTCAATTTGTTAGCAGCCAATTAACCTATCAGTATGTTTTTGGAGTGTGTGAGGAAACCGGAGCACCCGGAGGAAACCCACACAAACACGGGGAGAACATCAAACTCCACACAGATAAGGCCATGGTCGGGACTTGAACTCATGACCCCAGTGCTGTGAGGCAGAAGTGCTAACCACTAAGCCACCGTGCTGCCTACTTAGTGTTTAAGAGCACATTCAGTTCCTCTACTAATAATTGAAAGTTTGTCATGAAAGTCTGGAGTTTGCCTCTCCAGAGCCTTTTACAGAATATTATTATTATTATTATCATTGATTATATTACTTAGCACTTTCCAGAAAATATTCAGTAATTCACATTTGTCTCTGCTTCATTGAAGTTGTACTCTTAATTAGTCAGAAGCCAATTAACCTACAAATATGTTTTTGGACTGTGAGAGGAAGTCCACATAAACACAGGGAGAAGATACAAACCCCACACAGATAATGCCCTTGTTGGGTTGAAGCCATGACCCCAGTGCTATGATGCACCAATGATAATGACAGTGTCATAATTCATGCTGGGATTTAAGCCCTGGGGATTAAGCTCTAAGCTTTTCAATGTCATATAGTTGTGCTTTCTTATTCAGTGAATCAATTTGAATTAAGACCTCATGTATATCACTGTATTATGGGCATCCCGTACTGTGAAAGGAGACAACTTGTCGGTGTCATTAATTTGAATGGGATTAGCTAGAGCCATCTTGCGCCTCTCCGAATCCACCGGGTCATTAAGGAAGGAATGTGAAAGTCTCCAACTGTATCTACTTCACCAACCACTCCGGTCTTGGAAAACCACATGTGCCAAGGAGTGATTATAGACAACTCATAAGGACGACTGGTGAAAATGTAAGAAAATTGTATGGTAGGAATCGAAAGGATGGATATTGCACCATGTCAGTCAATGAAGAGCTTTCGAGATTTGTGGTAATTAAGTATGGTAATCGTCTCCCATAATAATGCTCCCATCCTGGTGTTTGAAAAGATGGCTTTAGATGTGCTCAGGACATATACTGCTGCTAAAATAACATCTTGGCCAACTACAATTACTCATAATGTTCCATCTACATTGACATAACAGCCATCTAAGTCAATGTGCTTAGAGTGTAAAGTGAATGGTGTGCACTTATGTAAGAAAATCTCTACAGATTTAAACTTTGAATCAGAATTGGAAAAATAAGCATGTG
The DNA here is from genome assembly GCF_038048845.1 of Mixophyes fleayi. Taxonomy (NCBI): domain Eukaryota; kingdom Metazoa; phylum Chordata; class Amphibia; order Anura; family Limnodynastidae; genus Mixophyes; species Mixophyes fleayi. Next base: position 14,358,625 of record NC_134407.1, on the reverse strand, counting down.
GGCCGTGTGTCACATGTATAGGAAACAATGTTTTATAGAAATTAGTTTCCTGTAAACACCCCCCAAAAAAACAGACAACACTGTGTGTATAATATGCTGGTATGTACAGAAGTCAAAGTTACACTTTGACGGCTGCTTAGGCCTTGTACATTGTGCTAGAGCCATTGTAAGGGCAACGATATATTATGACTAGCAGAGCTAAAGGGCGCCTGCAGATGACAAGACTTGCATAGAGTGTCGAGCCAAGTTTAACCCAACGCTGAGGAGAGGAAGAGGGAGTGAGGGAGAGAGGGAAACTGAGAGAGAGGGCGAGAGAGAGGGAGAGAGCCAGGGGGAGAGGGAGAGAGGGAGAGAAGAAGAGAGAGGGGGAGAAAGAGGGGGAGGGGGAGAGGGGGACAGGGAGAAAGGGAGGGAAGACAGGGAGAGGGGTGAGAGAGCAGGAGAGAGAGCGGAAGAGAGACGGGGAAGGAGATAAGGGGAGAGGGATAGAGGGAGAGGGGGAGAGGAGAGAGAGACAGCAGTGCAAGATACTATGGTACAAGTAGCTAAGACGAGATGGAAGAGAAAAAATAAGAAACAAGAAAACCCATGCAACAGGCATAAATAAAGGAAGAGGAACTAAGACATGGCATAAGCTAAATAGAAGCTTGTAAACATAAACAAGAGCTTTGCAAAGGAAAAAAAAAAAAGCATGCGTGAAGAAAAAAAGTCAGCACAAGTGCTCTGTAAATTAGTGAACTGAAAAATCATTCCTTGCGCTGTATTGTCAATTTTTTTCTATATACATAAAAAAACTTCATTAAAAAACCAAGCATCCTGCAACACTGAATAAAGGTGAACATTATGTTTTGCACCATGATAGAGCAGGGATAGAGTTCGGAAATATCAAAAGCATGGGGTAATATAGGTGATCAGTGCAGATTTGCAAGTTGTCATCCTGCCACAAATGGACCTCTGGACTTATCGTTCATCCACTGGTGGCTTCTTGTGTTGAAAGAAAGGACAATTTACCATGCATTAGGCAAAAAATGATGTCATCAAGTGTAGACCATGGTTCGGTAGTCTAGAGGTGGATGGCTGTGCTATAAAGTCCATGTGACAAAAACGGAAAATTTTTGAATTTAAACATTACAAAAAATGAATGGTGAGGGCTACTTCAAGGCAAATGTCTTGTAACAAATATCCAAGAGTAAGCAACTGGTGCACGCAAGGAAATGTCCAGGTAGAACCATGAATATTGGGTATTACATTGCAAGGAAGATTGCACCAGCAGCAAAACAACTCCCTCATTCATATCACAAAGTAGAAAATTAGACATCTGAAAGCTCTTTGATAATATGTAGGGCACCATTCCTAGCTACCTGGAGTTTAAGAATAAAGCACCATAGTACTTTATGCCACCAGGATGATTAGCCTATGTTATTGGGGATAGAAGCCAGCAATTTTGATGAGTTGAGGAACCAAGATCTGCAAACAATTGTGACACCCTCATATAGTATAGGATTGTCACGGGCAGATTTAATGAGTTCTACCGCTACAACAAAATAGTCCAAACCTACAATTACATCACGCATCTTGTCAGCAGCCTCTAGCCTAAGGCACTAAGCTGTGCTCTGCCCAATCACAGTTCATGTGGTAGTTCGTAGAACTTGGGAAAAGTAAGACATATAATACTCAATATGTATGTTTTCTGGTATAAAGCACATCCTAAAATTATTTAGCCTATGGCGATTCTCCAAGTTGTCATAGAAGTCTTGTAAAGCTGTAAGCTGTGCTTGTAACATACTCACATCACTTTGTAAAGTGGAAATATAATCAACATAAGAGTTTCTCTTTTACTATAACTGTCATTTTACTTGTCAAAGCTGTAACGTGTCATGGTTGACAATACTGGAAATAGATCCCTAGGTCCTGCTGAGCATGGCTAAGCCCACCCACGGGTGCGGAGTCAAGCAGGAAGGTAGTTTTCAACAGGAGTCCCTGCAAGGAAGTATGGTCTTAGTGGCACCAAACCAGCAGGTCAAGGTCCCGAGAGTGAGTGAACAGCAGAACGATGTGGAGGAGCCAGGAGATGCAAAGAAACAACACTGGTACCAGCAGGTGAGTGGTAGAGACACTAGAACAGTGGTAATATACTGATGGTCACAGAGGAGAATGCAGCAATGGAGACTAGGGCTACAACGGAGGAGTCCTAGGAACAATAGGAGCTTGAACGGCAGTAGAGAGAGAACCAATGCTGACACTGTGTAGTATTCAGGAGGTGATAACTGACATACTTGGAACAGCGGTGATTCTATGCAGAGCAGGAGCTGAGAAGAGTCAGAGGTAATTATGGTAATTTGCGGACAACAGTTGATGAGTCACAGGATTAGTAGCGGCTCTGAGAGGTAGCGATGAGAGAACCGAGGCTGTCACGATAAGGTACTCTGGAGATGGTAATAGAGGTACTGGAGCAGCGATAGTTCAACACAGGCCACGAGCTGATAGCAGACTGAAGTAGCGGTGATAACTCGGGACAACAGCTGATGAGTCACAGAAGTAGTAGCGGCTCTGAGAGGTAGCGATGAGAGAACCGAGGCTGTCACGATAAGGTACTCTGGAGATGGTAATAGAGGTACTGGAGCAGCGATAGTTCAACACAGGCCACGAGCTGAGAGCAGACTGAAGTACACGCAATCCACAAGGAGAACAGGAACCAGAACCACAGGCTGCAGGAAGTGAGCTTGAAGAACAGGCATCAGACAGGTGTATCCAGGAGGTTTAAATAGTGCTCCAATAGCGCTTAGCCAATAAGGAAAAGGGAGGAGGCCCTGAAGGGAAACAGAGTCTGCACCTGCGCAGATCTGACTGTAGATCAATGAATGGTGTGAGCCTGATGCCAGGACATGCCGGTTTCATGATAAGTGAGAGGCAGGTAATAAGACAGGTGCCCGTTTGTGGGACCGGTGCGTTACATAACGTTAGCTATTTATTCAGCTAAAGTGCTCCCCATCTTAGGCCATATCTCAGTGTGAAATGGCTGCACAAGTTCCGTTTAGTGCAGGGCATGGCCCCTGATTCCTCTTGCACAGTCTCGGGGGATAACGGGCAGGCTCAGGCTTAGGCTTAGGTGTCGGGGAGCAGGACTTGAAAAAGTCTCCGCTCTCTAGGACAGCTGTTTTCTTAAAGCAGCTCATCATTTACTAGTCCTATTCTGATGAATGCAGTCTGAATAGCATGTGATGTTTATAGTTGATTATAGTTGTTTGTTGGTGATTTCCTATGCTTGATTTTGGAGGGATTGTGGCCATCTCATGGAGTATGCGAGACTAGCACTTAAAAGGGCTAATCTATTTCTACCCCCATCCCTTGTAATGCAGCGCACACTCCTATTTCCTCGGTGGGGCTCCCTCTACAGGCTGCCCAGCATAGGGACATACTTCCCAACTGTTCCTGCCTTCGTGAAACATTTCTGGCTGTGTGGGACTGAGTAATAAACTGTATGTATGAGTCTATCTCCCTGGTTGTTCATTTCTCTCTCTGCCTCACACCCACTCCATGCAATTACCTTCCTATACAGTGTACAGTGTATATAATACTATAGGTATTATGGCAAAGGGAGTCATTTTCCACAGGCATCTAAGAAAGCAGTAAGGTGTTCAGCTGATATTGTGCAGGAGAAGGCTGCAGGCCTTGCACAGTAAAACTCCTCGGCTGAACACACACAGGTGGTCTAATGAAGCAATTATACCACAGGGAGGGATTTCGTGTATTTAAACCTGTCTTTTTTATTTGCACAGGCCGACCGATGTCAGATAGTGGCCGGTGACCAGACAGGAGAATTATGTCTAGTCAGTGTTAGGTCGCCTAGTGTCATCCTGACGGAGGTGTTTGCTGTTTATTGTGATGTAACAATAAAAGCACCGTTTATACAGCAAGAAGTTGTCTGTGTGTGCATCACCAGAAGAATGTCTATGTCACAGTATTTACAGATTAACCGTCTCGAACAGTACACAGTTTATATAATAAAATATTAATATATAATACTATAGATTACTATAGTATTATTTGAATAGGAGATTGATCTGTATATATATCAATTTATCTGTGATAAGTGGAGGCAACTTCAGGACCCGGGGATATAGGCCATCTCCATGATTCCTCTGCCCTAAACGCTGATTGGTTGAATGGCCAGGAGATAGCAGCCTCTTACACTAACTTCTCTCCACTCGACCAATCAGTGGTTGGAAATATGCAGAGGACCATGTCATTGGAGCCGGGAAGGCGGGGGGGGGGGGGGGGGGGGGGAGAGGTATACTGGACAACTGATCCCCCACTGCATTGTGCACCTGTCCATAAAGGACTCATGTTCAGTAACAGAGATTCATTTGTGTCAGGTCTAATTCAGACTGGTTCATTAAAGTTTCTTCTGTCATTGTGTTGCAATACTAGAAACCTCACACTTCCCTATCTGGTGTTAGTTACGTAAGAAAACCTGGGATTAGTTGTTGAGTTAGCTTATTATAATGAAGAAACATATGTCGCAATTATTATGATTACAGTACATTAAATGTCATTGTTTTCTTGCACAACACAAGTTATAACTTGAATTAGGGCCATAAAACCTCCAACAGGGAAAGTTTTATGTAGATCAACAGCCGAGTCTTTGGTGAAAAACCTCAAAAGTATTAACATTATCTGTAACTTGCATTTCTGATAATAAATAATGCATAATAGCTTCAATGACTATCAAAACATTGGTACATTGGGAACAAATAATAGTGATAATATAATAATATTAATCAGTCAGGCTGTAACACACTGCACTGACTGTTCCTGGCGCCGTTCCGCCCCTGTAATGATTGCAACTGGTTATAGTTGTAATTACACATGTTCTATGTGTAAAACCAAACCCTTGTATCCAGCACAGGTACTATGCACTGCACGTAACAATTTAGCTGCAACTAAATGAAATTCCTGGCACCGGTACAGCAAGTTCTTGGGGCCCCTTCCATAAACACTGGAGAGGCGGAGCCACATCAGATCACTGACTCCTCCCACCACACAGGCAAGCCTGGGGTCCAGTACTTTGTACCAGGGCCCTCTTAAGAACCTCTTGGGCCCCCGGGCACAGCAGTGCACCGGGGCCCCTATATATACAAAAAAAATAAAAAATGATTATATATATGGGCCCTGCAGCCCAGGGGGGCCCTCCGGGGGCAGGAAAAAAAAAACCCTGCAAAAAAAGAAGAAAATACCGTGCTGTCAGCTGGCGATCCGGCTCCCTCCCTGGTCTCCTCCTCCGTCGCGCTCCGCAATGGATGTCGGGCGGGCGTGATGACGTCACGCCCGACATGCACTGCCAGCGCGATGGAGGAGGAGACCAGGGAGGGAGCCGGATCGCCAGCTGACAGCACGGTAAGTATTTTCTTATTTTTTTGCAGGGTTTTTATTTTTCTGCCTCCGGGGGGCCCCCCTGGGCTGCAGGGCCCCCGGGCACCTGCCCAGCGTGCCCAATGGGAAAGACTGCTTTGTACTCCTCTCGGCGCCACTGGCTGTAACTCCACGCTCCATTGCTTTAAACATTAAAAGATCTCCAGAACACAGCAGAGTGCGCTACACTACAATATACAGGATGGTAGCACTGTGCAAAGAAAAGGTAGAAAACTGGACAGGCATCTGACGTCTGATTACTAGTGGTTACAATAAATAAAACAGACCTTTTAGTAAGTAAAGCTGAATTTAAATACAGTAATTAGCCTTCAACTGAAAAGTCCCTGAGTTTTGGGATAATGGAATTGATATTCAAGTTCAGAGTATGGTCTCTATAATAAGCAAGACTTCAATAACATCTGTATCCAATATAAATTCATAGCTAAAGTTGAAAGAAAGTGGATGTAGGAACTTCGTGCTCTGCATTGGCGTGTTACACACGTGTTTTTTTATGCAACTAAGTTCATACTATAAGAGGAGAGAGAGGGAGAATTGCATAAAAATTTGCATGCCTTTCTGATGCACTTTTCAATACATTCAGTTGAATAGAATAAAAAAAATGTATGTTCTTTTCATCATCATCATCATCATCATCATCTATTTATATAGCGCCACTTATTCCACAGCGCTGTACAGAGAACAAACTCACATCAGTCCCTGCCCCGTTGGGGCTTACAGTCTAAATTCCCTAACACCAGTGTCGGACTGGGGCATGAAGGGCCCACCAGGGGACAGCAACGCTAGGGGCCCACCAGAGGGGGTGTGGCCAACCATCAAAGAGGTGAGACCAGACACTAGAGAGGGAGTGGTCAGCCCACAAAGGACAGCTAGCACAATAGTGTAGTATATAAAGCATGCAGTGTGTATATAAAGAGTACAGTCTTGATCTGCACCTTAGATTGGGCAGAACAGTCACCAAAAATCTGGATTATCCCACTAGACCAGGCTTGACTAACCTGTGGCACTCCAGGTGTTGTGAAACTACAAGCCTCAGCATGCTTTACCAATATATAGAAGCCTATTGCTGGAAGGGTATGCTGGGACTTGTAGTTTCAGAAAACCTGGAGTGCCACAGGTTAGCCAAGCCTGCACTAGAACATTTGACAGACTGTCCTACCTGTTCTTGTCACCACCTGTGGCTGCTGGTTTCTTTAGCTGCGGCTTGTCTGGATCCTGGAATGTTGAGGGCCCTATTTGGAAAAAATAATGGGTACATTTAGAAAATTCCAACCAGCCCCGGCGTTAAATCAATAGGAACCACATTTAATACTTAGGACTTCCTACAGCCCCAACATAAAAGTAATAGTATTCCCATTTAATAAACCTATTTCCCTCCTAACAGACAGCCCCTGCAATAAATTAATCACATTTACATATAATAAATATACCTATTTCCTGCAACCGTCACTGTCATTAAATAATTCATATTCACATTTAATAAATATACCTCATGCTCCTCAAACTCAGCCCCACATTCAATTAATAGCGCCCAAACCACCCCATCTTAAATTAATAGTCCCCTATATAAAATATAAAATTAAATTGCCCCATCTTCACCCTACAAAGAAAATAGCCCCTATTATTTAGCCACCACCTACCACACACACATTACATTGCCACAAGCCCGTTGTGCCATCACACACACATTACTGCACCCCTTCATCACCATGATGTGCCTCCTTATAATCACACTGCACCCTCCATGCTGCTTTTGCTCCATCCTTCTCCTGGCTCCCCTCACACACTGCCATACTGTCTGTGCTCCCCCTTCACTCTGCCATGCTCCCCCTTCACTCTGCCATGCTCCCCCTTCTCTGTTCCATGCTCCCCCTTCTCTGTTCCATACTCCTATTTCTGTTCCATACTCCTATTTCTGTTCCATGTTCCCCCTTCTCTGTTCCATACTCCTATTTCTGATCCATACTCCTATTTCTGTTCCATGTTCCCCCTTCTCTGTTCCATACTCCTATTTCTGTTCCATGTTCCCCCTTCTCTGTTCCATACTCCTATTTCTGTTCCATGTTCCCCCTTCTCTGTTCCATACTCCTATTTCTGTTCCATGTTCCCCCTTCTATAATAGTGATAATATAATAATATTAATCAGTCAGGCTCTAACACACTGCACTGACTGCTCCTGGCGCCGTTCCGCCCCTGTAATGATTGCAACTGGTTATAGTTGTAATTACACATTACATTACATTACACCTATTTCTGTTCCATACTCCTATTTCTGTTCCATGTTCCCCCTTCTCTGTTCCATACTCCTATTTCTGTTCCATACTCCTATTTCTGTTCCATGTTCACCCTTCTCTGTTCCATACTCCTATTTCTGTTCCATACTCCTATTTCTGTTCCATGTTCCCCCTTCTCTGTTCCATACTCCTATTTCTGTTCCATACTCCTATTTCTGTTCCATGTTCACCCTTCTCTGTTCCATACTCCTATTTCTGTTCCATACTCCTATTTCTGTATCATACTCCTATTTCTGTTCCATGTTCCCCCTTCTCTGTTCCATACTCCTATTTCTGTTCCATACTCCTATTTCTGTTCCATGCTCCTATTTCTGTATCATACTCCTATTTCTGTTCCATGCTCCCCCTTCTCTGTTCCATACTCCTATTTCTGTTCCATGTTCCCACCAACGAAGAGGGGAGCGATTCAGGGTCGGGGCCTACCGGTGGATAGTCCGGTCCACCGGTAGGCCCCGGACCGGACTAGTATGTTTTTGGAATGTGGGAGGAAACCGGAGCACCCGGAGGAAACCCACGCAAACACAGGGAGGACACACAAGCTCCACACAGATAAGGCCATGGTCGGGAATTGAACTCATGACCCCAGTGCTGTGAGGCAGAAGTGCTAACCACTGAGCCACCGCGCTGCCCCACTGTACTTTTGATGTAAACTTCAAGTACTTTTTATACTTTAGGCAGGGCCTGAATTGGAGCTGTGCTGAAAGTATGAAACATACACATAACTCGCACATATGTAGTTAAAAACGGCGATGCACAGACTTCACCAACCTTAAAAAGGCACTGACCCTCTAGTGCAGAAGTGCTTAAACCCAGTCCTCAAGAACTGCCAGGTCATGTTTTCAGGATTTATGTCTATAGGAACAACTGGGGTAATTACTCAGCCAGCCAAATAGATTAACTCACCTATGCATGATTAAAGAAATCCTAAAAACATGAACTGTTGGCAGCTCTTGTTGAAGTTAAATAATTGGATGAAGGTGGTAATCAATAATTTCTGTACACAAATATCGGTTAATACGCAACAAAATGATTATCTTAGCAACATGTAAATAGGTTTATTCTTTTTCTTTCAGTTAATGTAAAATATAACGTGGTGAAGAAGGTAATTAATAATCTCAACTTGTTAATTACATCGAGTTTGATATCCTTCTGTTCACAATTGCATTAGAACGTTTTCGGTAGTATTTATGTTTGCAAATAACAACTCCAGAGATGTCATATAAGAACCGATTTATAGAGATATAGAGGCGGGAGCCTGAGGAAGGACACCTGGCCACCCATGGAAAGATGACCCCCACCTCAAGGAACAATGACCAGAGGAATCAGCCAATAAGCCATTGAGTTCTTGGGAGGTCATAACTCATCGACCTATGAATGTGGACCTTAATAAGGTATTTGTGTACCTTTGTGATGTCACTGCTTTTTATGACTGTACAGTGTATAAATTGTTTTCCTCTGGCTTTGGAAACCAGAGCTCTTTTATTGAAGCCTGTCAGTGGCGACAGCGCAGGCATATATATGCGATACCTGTTACTTATTTTTCAAATAAAACTCTTGTGCTTTGGAACCACAGCGATCACATTGGAAAATCTTAATTTCATATCATACAACGGATGTATCACTCTCAAGGACTGAGTTTGGGCACCTCTGCTCTATTGTAATATGCCTAAATAAAGGCAAACAATGTTTAAATAGATGGTTTAAAAAACACGCCCTGACTTATTTTTTTTTAAATTACATTTCGCACCGCACTGCGTGGTCCATTGCCTGCCACACTGCCCAGCCGCATTGCAGCACAGTGGCTTAGTGGGCAGCATGGAGGCTTAGTGGTTAACACTTCTGCCTCACAGCAATGGAATCATGAGTTCAATTCCCGACCATGGCCTTATCTGTGTGGAGTTTGTATGTTCTCCCCGTGCTTGCGTGGGTTTCCTCCCACACTCCAAAAAAACGCACTAATAGGTTAATTGACAGCTATTAAATTGACCTCAGTCCCTCTTTGTCTCTCTCTGTGTTGTTAGGGAATTTAGACTGTAAGCTCCATTGGGTCAGGGACTGATGTGAGTGAGTTCTCTGTACAGCGCTGCGGAATTAGTGGCGCTATATAAATAGTCAGGGCCGCCTTCAGAAAAAATCGGGCCCAGTACGGGCCCCTGTGCCACCCAGCCCCCCCCCCATGAGCACCCCCCCCATGAGCAACACATATTTACCTGGGGCTCGCTGCTGGTCTCCACTATTCTGTCTTCAGCCTGGCTGTCACCGTGACAGCCAGGCACCAGGATCCGATCGCAGGGGTGGAGGAATCATTCCCCCTGCGATCATGTGATCTGTCACAGGCAGAGCACATGATCGCAGGGGGAATGAATCCTCCACCCCTGCGATCGGATCCTGGTGCCTGGCTGTCACGGTAACAGCCAGGCTGAAGACAGAATAGCGGAGACCAGCGGCGGGCCCCAGGTAAGTCTGTGCTAAGCTTTTGTACCGGGCCCCCTGGTGAGCCCGGGCCCGGTACAACAGTACCCCCCGTACCCCCCTGATGGCGGCCCTGTAAATAGTTGATGATGAGGATGGTAAGTGCAGGTATACTGTTCATGGCAAAGCTGCGGTGAACGGGTGCCGTTGCACACGCCAATGAAGAAGTTTGGAGGGGAGGAGAAAATGATCAGGTATGCCCTCATGGTGTGACCATGCCCATCATGTCATGGTCGCGCCTCTACCATGCCATGGCCACACCCCCTGCCCCACTGCTGCCTGCCCAAATGTTGGGAGATAAGCAATTGCTGGAACATGGCTAATTTGGTTGCTCTGTTCTGTATGTGTATTTGAATATATCGATATGTGCAATTATATTTTACTTCTGTTTAACTGTACAAGAGCATGGTGCTCTACTGGCAATCCGCCAGTCCTTGACCTGTAGGAAGTGTCAACAGAAAACATCTCTGGCAGTGGAAGAAATGTAAGAAATCATTGCTGTGATGTGCAAACAGCATGAAGACTTTCCAGTGCTATGGGAACTTTCAGCTCATGTTTATAGGTGCTGTGTAATGACAATCCATGCTAACGCACAGACCACTGACTATAACTTCACAGTCCCTGGTTTAAAGGCTGATCCCTGGAAGATTTTGTCCCTGGAAATGTCAATATTTGTATTTTATGACCAACTCCCAAGTACAACTTCTTATTCTGTGTTTTTAATTCAATTATCACTGTCAGAGCCTGATAAAGACCCCTGAGGCCATAGGCAAGACTTTGCTTTGGGCATCCTCCCCCCTCCCCCTATTTGTGAAAAAAAACCACACATATAAAAAATGGGTTAACCTGGACCCCACAATGCCCACTGAGCCACAGAGAAGAAATTCCTGATTCCAATGCGTCAGGGTGAGCAAGTCGGGGGGAGAGGCACTAAACACATATCATTAAAATATATAAAACTAAATTTTGATAATGGCAGCAATTGCCCATTATTGACGGTGATTGTTGTCACAATGACCTGTGACCTCCGTATTGTTATTACTTGCTTTAAAAGCACTTGAATTTAATAAATATATGTGAACAAAGCATATAGACCATATAAATTATGTTCAGGTAAAGGCACGGGAGTATCCCCCCACTGCAGACCCATGAATTAAAGTGATACCTTTATAATTAACTTATATTTTTTCTTACCTTTTGGTAACTGTAACCTTTTTAAAGTATTACAGGGCAACCAGACGGTTAATAAATGTAATGTCTTAAGCTACAGGATCTAGCAGAAATTTTCACGTGTGCACCACTCCCTCTCCTGTGCACTCATTCTTACTGAAATGAGGAAACAATGCAATTAGGAGGTAACTCCTGCCCAGTGTGTCAGCTGTATAAAAGCAGAGCTCAGTAGCTGCAGAGACTTCAGGATTCAGCAACCATGGGGCTGAGGAATCTGCTCCTGAGTGTCTCCATTCTGTGTCTCATCACTACGGGGTGTTCAGCGCTGTAAGTCATAGATGTTATGTCCCAGGGCCGTAACTAGGGCTGTGCGGTAGGGGCGACCGCACAGGGAGCAATGCTGAAAGGGGGCGCAGTTTAGGAATATTTTAGGTCTGTTTGGTTAAAATTTGGTTAAAACATGAGAGTTGTACATGCTGCCATATCTGCTGTGTACTGTACACTCTGCTGTATTCAATGACCAGCTGCACATTAACCAGTCTAGTTATTTAATGTTACATCCAGGAAAGTACAAAATATATACTATGCCGCTCAGTGTTTTAAGGATGTTTAATAGTTACTAATTCAGTGTTGGATTAATTTGACTGTATATAACTGCAGAAATCCTGAAAACCTGCCCTGTTGTGGATATTTAAAAAGTTCTAAGACTCCATTAAATACCACTGTAGCTGCTAGCTAGGGTGAAACCTGCAGATGTTTATAATGTTACAAAAGGCAATTTGTATAAAGGAGAATTTCCCCTGCCCCCAAAATGTAAGTAGAAAATTAGAATACTTATTTTGCAACACCACTATTGGAACACTTTGTGATCCACAACAGATGTGGGTTTTTTTTTTCATGTGACACAGAATTGATTTCTCTTGTATCACAGCAATTATCTTAAATATTCTGCATATTTTTAAATTGTGCAAATAATCCAAAATATAGTAAATGTTTAGTACACAGCTGATGCCCTTGGAATCAAAGTAACATTATTGTATTTCTTTAAATATCTGAATTTAGGTGTAATTTTTATGACCTGTATGTACTTTTGCTTGTCTTCCACATGGCCCCATCTTAAATGCATTTAATGTTGGCTTATTGTTGCCAAATCAATTGTAATTATACTATAAATGGGATCAGATGTCCAATGTTAATATTGTATGTTTAGATAGTGCCACAATAATACACAGCACTGTACAGAGAACTTGTTATTCACATCAGTACCTACCCCATTAAAGGTAACTGTTTTTAAATTCCCTAATACATACGTACACTATAGTGCTTTTGTTTTTTGTTTTTTGTTGGCAGCCAATTAACCTTTGTATGTTCTCCCCATATTTGTGTGGAGTCAAGAAGTGATCTGATGACCCCAGTACTGTTCTACATTAACCACTGAGCCACCATGCTGTCCTCTGTATACAATTCACAGCTTTTTTGTTTGTGACAAATGCATGTCCCCATGCATAGTCCCTGGATACAAGACATGCATGCAGGGCTGGATAAACCATAGGGCTAACTGGGCTACAGCCCAGGGGCCTATGGCATCCAGGGGGCCCTTGAAAGTGCTCAGCAGCAGTATTGATCGGTCGGGAGCAGGGGCGCCCCCGGCGCGATCAGTGCTGCTGAGCACTTTCACTGTGGTCCTTCCCTGGCGTGCTGTAGTTTCCTTACTGAGGAGATCTTATGAGTCTCACTCTCACGAGATCTCCTCAGTAAAGAGCGTACAGCGCACCGGAGAAGGAGGTAAGTGCCGGGGGAGGGGGGCGCGGGCAGCTCGCATAACCGAGGGGGTCGGGCAGCTCAGATCACGAGAGGGGGGGGGGGGGCGGCCCACGGGGGAATGGAGGCCCCCTTAGCCCAGGGGCCTCCATTCCCTTAATCTGGCCCTGCATGCATGGAAAACCATCTGAACTGATCTAGGCTGTGCCCCATAGTGCATTGAGCCAGAAAACTGTTTGGCTATATGTTTAATGCACCATATATGTTGCTTCATGCCAATAATTGCATGTGTTCTTCACTGCAGTCCTAGACTGTGTGAAAATAATGATCAATACAGTATTTATGATGTTGTGTAAATTTCTGCAGTGTTCAATGATATAAGGTTTTAACTTTGTAAGTAAGAAGCTGTTCAGACCATTTCCCATCTTACAAAGTTGCTGTAGTCTTGCTTGTCTAGAACTTCTTGGTCAATTTGGTTAGTTTGTTGGTGGTCCACCCCAACGGACGGTTTCAAACAAGATTGTATCTCGTATTTTGAAATGGAAACTTGGGTGGGTCAATTACCCTCAACACGTGTGTGTGTGTGTGTGAGGCCATTGTCCAGCTGGGAAGTGGTATGTGTCCTCTTCATTGTTTGTTTTTATTTGGCCATAGATTTTCTGACTCTACTGTTAAGGTTAAGCAGAAACAGTGAGGCACCTACTTTTGTCTAGTCCTTGGACAAGAGCCAACAGGGAATGGCTTCTTTATGGGTAAATGAGCAATTACAGGTCAGGCTCTGTATTGTGTAATGTCCACTTGAGCAGGATGGGCTCCGAACTGGCCACTGAAGTTGACACCAGGTCACTATGGTGGTATATTGTGTGACACACCACTAGGCTTAATGTGCAAGTGGTAAATCGTGAGCATGGTAAACTGGACCAACTTTGTGTTGGGTGTCTGAACACCTTGTCCCCCCCACTGGGGAAAATCTGGATTGCATAGTATTTGCTCAACATTAACTCTGTTCTAAATGTGAGATGACTGCTAAAGCCTATACACTCAAGTTCTCAGATTACTTTTTTCAATAGCGTCTGATAAAGTAGAAATTGAAGTAGTTATTTATGTTGCAGTGTATAGTCTGTTATCTGGAATAATGGAAGGCTTCCTGCTTACTTTGGCGTGTCCTTGTGTATTTGATTTCAGAAAAAATAGGCTGAGCAAGTAATATACAATCTAACTGGTTGTGGTACACGTGTGTGTTCTATGCCCTTACCGTGGAGTGTAATGCAGAAAGTGGTTTGTTTTTGGGTTTTTTTTTGCACTATAAAGTCACACTTTGGCTTTCAGTTCCTCTGAGCCCCATAGCTGCTTCACCCACTACAGAGGTGGTTCCTTTGACACTGGGCAGTGCTGCTCTTGGAGAACAGACTTGTACATCCTCTGTTTTATTTGAATCTTATTATAATTAATCTACTGCCTTCTTTCTAGTGTCCCTATGTGCATTCTACTAATGTATTTATAATGTTGCCTATTAATGATAAAACATAAAAACTCTCTATATAAAATGAATCAGGAGCAACTGTAAAATGTAAACGCATGTAATAGCAGCATACACAGCCGTTGTCACTAGTAATCGGCACTCAGATTACACCTGGAGCAAGAGATGCGGCTGAAAAACAAGTACCTGAGATGCCCAGAGCTAGAATCAGAAGCTGCGGCTGCACTTGAGACTAACATGCACTTAATGTACACTGACTATGGGAATCTGTCCCTTCATGAAATCATAGGCTGTAGTAAGTGTTCTTTGCGCTTGAAGAGTAATTGAACGTGGCTGTGTTCTGTTGTGTGTGTGTGTGTGGCCCAGTTCCGTGCATGCACAAAGTGATTGTATTAATTGTAAGCACACAATCTCTGTATACGTGCCTTAATGAATCAGCCCTGTGTGTGTGTGTGTGTGTGTGTATATGTGTATATGTGTGTGTGTGTGTGTGTATGTATGTATATATATATATATATATATATATATATATATATATATATATATATATATATATATATATATTTGCAACACAACTAACATCAGACTTGTCCCTGCTCAGTGTAATGTTTGTATATTATGCTAATATTGAAGATATTTACTCATTGTTACCATTGGTCTTGCCTGTGCTAGCCCAATGTGTTGCTGTTTTCTCTCCCTTTCCTTGTATCCACCCAGTGTTCCTGTATTTCAGGTCTGTCTTGCTATGAATGATGAGGTGAGAACCCCACTTCAGTCTATAGAAATATTTCCAATCTGGGCAAAGGGGAATAGCGCCATCTACTAGCTGGTTATTGCATACATCCAAACTGTCCTGTTTAAGTGGGACAATCTGAGTTTTAGGGGATTGTCCCACCATCCAGAGGATCAGGGATCCTGGTCTAACAGTTGGGATGTTAAATGCTGGCTGCTGTGTGTTGCTGGTATATATGGTATTGAAGGGACATCCATTTTTAGTGGAGGTGAAGGGAGCTGGACATGGGAAGTGACAGGCCCCAAAAGTGACGTGACTTAGCCCTGTTCTCACACAGGCATCAAACTAACTAGATACATAAATGTAATTGTTATACCATAGCCATGAGAATTTATTGTGTGATTTCTGGCTTGCTTTGGTCAGTATGAATTATTTGATTAAACTAACCTCTTTCCTTACAACACCTGACTGGGTAGATGTCCTGTAGCAGAAGGGGTTTCTGCAGCTGAGTAGGTGAACTGTCTTCCAATCAGTCATAGCTGACCACCATCTAAACTTAAGTTTCTTTGTAAAATCAGAGGATGTGGGCATGGAATGGTGTTCAGTGATATACCATATCACCACTTCTATTGCCTACATTGTAAATGGAGTTGGATAGCTTTACTTTCCATATTCCATATAGAGGACATGGTACTAACCATAATGGTACAAATGTACTGTTCTTAAATATCTGAATGTACATGTAAAAGTACTGCAATATTGCGGCCCAACATGTATATTGAGTTGACTATCTTAAGAGGCAGTCGATGGTCACTGCTTGTGTTCGCTGTTCCTGTATGAGGTTCTCAGTTTGCACATCCTTACTGTGAACAACATTCCTGATGGCAATCAAACTGCTCTTGACTCAGAATTGCACTGTTTTACTGTGCAATCCAGAAGGTAGTTGGACTTGCATTGAAGTCTGAATGCTTCCCCTTTTCTTCCTACAGTCACTGAGGAGCACTGCAGAACAATGAGCAATTTAGTATGTCTTCTAGCCAGAAGTCTCAAACCTTTCATATAACGGTTCCTTTATCTGAATTCCTCTGTTAACAGAACTGCATGCCCTGTCTCCCCACTGATCTTTGTTTGAGCAATAAAAATCCATTCAGTTTAAGACCTAACCATAAGACGCTAAACAATACTGTTTTTCACAGTCCAATTCTTCTGTGTTAAATTGCTTATGACCATGTCCGTGTAACATGTTCCATGTTTCCTATGATCCTGGATGTCTGCAATAACAATGGATACTTAAGGCAATGTAATCTATTTATGTTCAGTGAGGTGATACATGAGTCGACACACTGGTGTAAATCAGTCAGTGCATCTATAATTATAGGAAGGAAAATAGTATGTAATATGGACTGACCCCCTTCACGCAATGTAAAATCCCTCTGAGTGTGAGTGTGAGTGTGAGTGTGAGTGTGAGTGTGAGTGTGAGTGTGAGTGTGAGTGTGAGTGTGAGTGTGAGTGTGAGTGTGAGTGTGAGTGTGAGTGTGAGTGTGAGTGTGAGTGTGAGTGTGAGTGTCATACATTGCTCTATAGCCTGCCTCAATGTCGTCTGCCACTTTAGAAGTGTTAGGATGCAGCTAGAAGGGTGACTGCAATTATGTGGCAAAAAAAATCACTTGTTGCTGTATGGTCAGGATGAAATAGGCACTTTAGATGGCTATAGCTGTGACTTTACTGCAGTCTATTTAGAGTTCAGTCTGCTAGAATTGTGTGATCACTCGGGTGTCGGTGAAGAGGAGACAAGCAGTAGTTACTGGTTCTTGTTGTGGTATGTGTGTAATATATACACTATACGGACAAAAGTATTTGGACACTTGACCATTACACCAACAGGACTAATGACATTGTATTCAAACACAAACTTTAATATGGCGTTGGTCCCCTGTTTTGCAGCGATAACAGCTTCCTCTTCTTTGAAGGTTTTCCACAAGATTTTGGAGTGTTTCTTGTGGGAATTTGTGCCCATTCATTCTATAGAACATTTGAGGTCGGGCACTGATGTTGGATGAGAAGGCCTGGCTCGAAATCTCCGTTCCAGTTCATCCCAAAGGTGTTTGATGGGGTTGAGGTCAGGGCTCTGTGTGGGCCAGTCAAGTTCTTCCACACGGAACTCATCAAACCATGTCTTAGTGGTTCTTTCTTGGTGCACTGGGGCACAGTCATGTTGGAATAGAAAAGGGCCTTCCCCAAACTGTTGCCACAAAGTTGGAGCCTAGCATTGTCCAAAATGACTTGGTATGCTTAAGCATTAAGATTCACTTGACATAAGGGGCTTAGCCCAAACCCTGAAAAACAGCCTCATACCATTATCTCTCCTCCACCAAACATCAGTTGATATAATGCAGTCAGGCAGGTAACATCTGACTGCCAAACAGAAGCGTGACTCGTCTCTCCAAAGAACTTTTCCACAGTCCAGTGTTGGTGTAAAGCACACCACTCCATCCAACACTTGGCATTGGTCTTGTAGATGTGAGGCTTGCATGCAGCTGCTTGGCCATGGAAACCCATTCCATTAAGCTCCCGCCGCACAGTTCTTGTGCTTACATTAATGCCAGTGGAAGTTTGGAACTCTTCAGCTATGGAATCAGAAAGCCTTGGTGACTTTTAAGCACCATGAGCCTTAGCAGTCATTGAACCACCTTCTGATTTTACGTGGTCTTGCACTCCATGGCTCAGTTGCTGTTCCTAAATGCTTCCCCTTTCTAATATCACTTAGAGTTGACCATAGAATATCCAGCAGGGATGAAATTTCACGAACAGTCTTATTGCAAAGGTGACATCCTATCACAGTACCCGCAAGCACACGCCTAAAGTTGCTGAGATCTTCAGAATGATCCATTTTTGTATCACAAATGGACATTTTATATTATAGCAATTAAAAAACTGGATGCTGGACTGACTCTCAATGCAATCAAACACTTTCTATTCTACAGCTGTTGCTGGAGGTGATGCATCTATATAGAAGGGGAGCAAGGTCAGTAAGCATAGGTTTGAACAACAATTGTCTGAAGCAAGCATTTGTAAGAGAAACCAAGTAGGACAGTCTGCATCCTGTTGCACAGCGGATCACTAAAGCCATGACTGGTGTTGGCTGATTAGTTGAGGTCATGTGGCCATGTTACTAATGCCATCTCTATTGCAAATGGCACTCCATTCCTGACCTGGCCTTATCTGTGTGCAGAGTTTGTATGTGCTCCCTGTGTTTGTGTGTTTCCTCCAGGTGCTCAGGTTTCCTCCCACACTCCAAAAAACATACTGGTAGGTTAATTGGCTGTTAACAAATTGACCTTGGTCTCTTTGTCTGTATGTTAGGGAATTTAGACTGTGAGCCCCAATGGACAGGGACTGCTGTGTGTCCTCTGTACAACATTGGAATTAGTGGCACCATATAAATAAATGGGGGTGATGTTCACAATGGAAGGTCTACCAAATCTATTGCTTCAGGAAGAGCAGGGGTTGTTTCCAAGCAGCTGCTATTGCACACTTGGTGGCATTAAGTATGTGGTCTTCTAGCGCCACTGTGTACTTCACAATGTCAGCCACAGGTCTTTGTAGGAGGGAGCTGCAGGGAGGTAACATTACAAATCAGATTGTGAAAACTTTGCCAGAGCCTCATAATCTTGGGTTTGGCCACCAAATGTGGTGGAATGAACTCCCATCTCTATTCCATTTCTCCATGAACAGCAATTCCTCAGCTGCACTGGGAGATTTAAAATAAATGGAATTCTGTCCCTAGGAAATGCCATTGTTCCAACTGCTGGACAGATGTCCTGTAGCAGAGCAATAAACCTGTCTCCCAAATCTGTCTCAGCTGACCACTATCTAGATTAAAGTTATTTGTAAGCATCAGAAGATGAGGGCATGGAGAGGTGTTGGGCTTGTCAACTTATAAAAAGGTGTGACTCCGAGAAATCCCTATCCTTGGTAGTAAGACTTCAGGTAACTCCAAAGGATGACGGCTGCATTCTGTTCCTTAGAAAATATAAACTTCATAACAGACATATATTTGAGAAATAATTGTGCCAATTTAAACTGTGCACCAGAGTAACTGTATATTTTGCAGAATAAGATAATGTCATAATACTAAACTTGATATGCAATTGTGTGGAGTTTGAATTGAATGGGGAATCAATTGTGTATGAATTGTCAGAGGAAAGATCAACATCTTCTCCCCATATTGGCATATACAGTGCCCCTCTTGGGAGCCTCCAGGAGAACATGTTCATAAACCCCCTGACTATTATGGAAAGTCAGCCCTGACATACAGACAACATGAACTATGTAAGGGTTCATATTTCTGTTTATGTATCCCTTTATTTTGCAACTATTGCTTTTGTCACTGTATTTTATCCAACATTCTGTCCAAATTTTTTTTTATAGTAAATTGAAAATTTAACAGGCTGTCTTCGACACGCTAACACACCCATAAGCCTTCTTATAAAGAAATAGTGCTTGACTTTGTTCAGTTTGAATGGTAGGATATGGTGGCCATTTGTTGTTAAGGAGAAACTTGTATGCAGGCTCCACATTTTAGACCATATACTTAATTTGACAAAATCCAATGCAAACATTCTCTTCCAGGGTCAAATGTATAAAATATCTACTACATATCTGAGGTAAAGTAGACTGCAATCTTGCTGTCTTGACATACATGTAAAAGTACCAAAAAATTGTCCTACTCTTGCATGTGAACACTGCAGAGCAATGTACTGATAGGAATGGACTGTGTGGGGTAACACATGGGCAATTTAGTGTATTTTATTGTCAGGAGACTCGAGCATTTCATATTACTCCATTACCTTTTTTCTTAATGGATTCAAGGCTAGCAGGACTGCATGCCCTGTTACCCCACTGTTGATCCATGTTTGCTTAAGCCACGTAATCCGTTCCGTTCCATTAAACACTACAAATACCAAAGGCATTAAATACTCTCAGTCCAATTCTTTTGTATTCAATTATATGAAACCATGTCACTGATATGTTTCATATGTTCCCGGATGTGTTGGTGATAACAATGAATATTTTAATAGGGCAATGTAATCTATTTTAATTTTGTTTATATTTGGTCAGGTGGCTCAGGAGTTCTGAAACATCTGTGCTAATTTGAGTTTAAATCACTCAGTGAATCTAATTATAGCAGGGAACACTAAGTACAATGACCCACCGTAACACAAAGGCTGATGTCTTTGTTTTCAATTACAAATCTACTGAACACTGTAGTAGCCACTGGGTTGGATGGCTTCTTGGAAAGGGTTCACTACATACCATAGCTTGAGCCTTACCTCTTTGTGCTGGCTATGTGATGGCCCAGGGTTGGCAGAGTGTGATGGATAGATAGAGATCACACAAGCAGAGCAAGTCTTCAGTGCCCAAAAAAACGTGCTGCCAGCCTTACTCGGCTGCAATTGGGTTGTGCAATCTGGTAAATCTGGGTGTGCAGTGTATAAAATGTCATGTGCAGAACTCCAAACTTCCCTCTGCAGGAACAGTCCCTATCACTGAGCATATATTCTTTCCCCTCCTTCAATCTTGACTATATTTAGGATCACATGTATGGATTAAAAATGTACTGAGCTTGACTGGTCCTAGCTTGCCACCTGAATTCTCTATGCAAATAGCAAAGCTTATTTTGATGGTTTGGAGGGGGGGGGGGGGGGGGGGGGAGGGCATAGCCTAGCGTGGTGAATGCAGAAATTCCCAATTGGTCCTTTTCCATACAGGAGTTATATTCCAGTTTGTACTTACTGAGACCCAGATATCACCACATTCTAACATAGAGGACCATAGGAACGCTCATCCATAGATGCCAACAGAGGGAACTAAGCGCAATAAAAGCCCCAATTGAACGAATGATAAAACAAAAAATATCATGCCAAGTCTAGACCAGTCACAAAGGCGTGCATATTGTGGGAAAGTAACATTGGGTGTAGCTAGAATAAATGTGGAGTATGGTGTAATTGAGGGTGAGGCTACTATACATAATGAACATGTAGACAATGAACATTTTCTACATAACCTTAATTTATTACAAATAGTGCTGTCATAGCAGCATAGAGAACACTCTGCATCTGAGATAGTTATTATGAATCGGGTCAACAAAATGTTGTTCTTGTGGTGTCATACAAGCAGTACGGTCCCACACAGAGCATATTCGTAGTGTAGTGATTGATGTTGTGGGGTTTTTGTTTTCTTTTCCACACCCCATCTGCCACCTTCCTTATAAAAATAGAGTGGTGTTGCGCATTCAGTAAGAGCAGAAGTCGGGTTTCAGTGGCTGCGATTTGGTACATAAACTGTAATGTACTGCTGTTTGCTTGGGTCTTGTAATTCTCCCATAGATCCAGAGATGCACCTTATTGTACTTTATCTTCTCTGGGATGTTCCCAGTTTTTATCAAATCAGATCATTAATGTGTTCACAGCAGCACTTAGTATTTCAGGGCATGTTTTTGGGAGTGACATGTCCACTCATGTGACTTGTGTTTAGTGAGGGCAAGGCTCCAGGTGACTGGAGCAGTGTCATGATGTGAGGAGGGGAAGGAGGTCAGCAGGAAGCTACATACTGAAAAACCGGGGTCCCCCAAAAGCACAGAATACTAGTGATGTCAGGCAGCTGTCATACTGATGGAAGACTATTGCATATACAGGTTCAGTTGATGCCACAGTTCACACTTGCAAATGTGTTTTTATTTTTTCAGAAAATATGCCGTGATAACACCTGCAATGCTGCCCGGTGGAGATACTGGGAGAGTGTCTGTACTTATTGAACACTTCACGGAGCCGCTGGATCTCAAAGTTGTGCTAGAATACAATGGGAAGAATTTCACGATTGTAGAACAGAATATCGCACCACCTAAATACTGCGATTCCCATGATTATCTGGTAAGAACCTGACTGGGTGAACAATCCACAATATTCAAAATTTAAATGCAAAAAAAAACCCCAATTATGGTTACGTCTTGTACATTGTTCTGAAGAGTACGCTGGAATCCTTGGCTGATCTTGCTTCTCTCCTACTCAGATTCCGGAGGTCCCTAGTTCCGTGCCTGTGGCGCTCATCCTTTCTGCTACTGGAAAGAGCACAGACATACGTGATCGTAAGGCAGTGGTGATTAAGCCCAGTTCAAATAGCTGTGTGTTTCAGATGGACAAACCCATTTACAAAGCTGGCCAGAAAGGTGAGACTAGAACTGGTGGATTTAAGAGCATCTATTAAAACAATACCTAAGCAAACATATTAAATTATTAATAACATGGGGGCAAACAACCTAAATGTGCTGTAACCCACAGCAACAGATTAGATCTGTTTTTTTTATAGACTAATAAACCAAGACGGCTTGATACACTTCAGGGGCGGCCCTGTTGTCTTCAGCAGGGCAACACTTTACGCTTAAACTCTAAGTTAAACAATACACTTAAGATATCCATCTGTAATAACATATCTGCAGGTATGTTTAGTGGCAGATATGTTTGTTGTAGCCTGTAACACTTAAAGTAGGAAGCTGCAGGTGAAGGCTGAGGGCTGAATGTGGTCCTTGGATCACCAGATGTCCATCACCAGCCTAGTACAAGGTGGACTAATGAAAGTTAATAGAGTAATATCAAGTTACTATTGGTTATAGAACTTCTGTACTGTCTGCTGTTTTCAAATGTTTGTAAAAATTACAGTTTTGACATAAACCCAATCATGGGCATCACGGTGGCTCAGTGGTTAGCACTTCTGCCTTACAGCACTGGGGTCATGAGTTTAATTCCCGACCACGGCCTTATCTGTGAGGAATTTGTATGTTCTTCTCGTGTTTGCGTGCGTGGGTTTCCTCCGGGTGCTCCGGTTTCCTCCCACACTCCAAAAACATACTGGTAGGTTAATTGACTGCTAACAAAAATTGACCTGTCTGTCTCGGGGCAGGGACTGATGTGAGTGAGTTCTCTGTACAGCGCTGCAGAATTAGTGGTGCTATATAAATAAATGGTAATAATAATGTAGTGCGCAGAATCTGGAATCGGGATGGACACTGAAAGGTGGAGGTACCTTAAGAGTTTAAAACTGTACCACCACTGGTAGCTACTGATTCCAGTCGCTAATAGCTGCTTTAATAATGGTGGCTGCTGCTGCTGCCTTACAGCAGACACACACTTTCCCCACCACCAGCTACAATTCCTCTACTTCATGTATCTACTGTTCACCTTGTTGGCTCACTTGGACAGGGCTATGTTTACTCTGCTTCATGACCTAATGCCATTTATTTTGTCTAATACACTTTAATATCTAAGACATTCCCATAGAGCCTTTGCAAAAAATAGCATGCCCACGATTTGCCTACAATGAAAATGCATTGAGTGCCCCTTCTAAGCCTCACCCACTCACTCTTGCATTTGACTGCAGCAAAATTAGAGACAAGGGCATAACTGCCATTACTGCGACGGGGTCCTGAGCTGAGGGGGCCCCACCTTCCCTGACAAAGCCCCATGTGTATGAGATTTTCATCACTTGGCAGTGCATGGGGGCCCTTACCAAACTTCTCCTATGGGGTCCACAAACATGTAGTTGTGTTGCTGATTAGAGCCATCCAGAGATGGCGACAACATAACATGTATTTGCAAAGGTACATGTACCGCCACTATCTGTTGAATAGGCTTTCCCATACAAAGGCATGTGAAAGCTTTTAGCCAACAATTCTTACAGCAGTGACATAGGACAAACTGAAAACAACCAGATCTAAAAAAGTTTTCTGGTAAAAAAAAAAAGGGTTGGTTTTTTTTTTTTACCAGAAATGGGGGTTATCACTCTTTAATTGGCTCCCGTGAAGCTACTGAGGATAAAATGTGTAAGCACCTCTTCAACACGTTGCTATAGGGCTCAAACTTTGTAAAGCCCTGAATTTAGATTAAACTGAACTGTTGGCCAGGTTTCCAGGTTAACATGCAGTAGGTATAAACATCTATAGTCAAAGTGATACTACTTTAAATTTCACCTGAAGCCTTCAGAACAAAACAAACTTTATTTTTTTTTTCTATTGCAGTACAGTTCCGCATTGTCTGTCTAACCGCCCAGCTAAAGGCATTTGATCAGAAGGTGAGTGACTGTCTACCTTGTTTGTGGAGTAACATAAGCCTCCACGTTCAGTTGGTCTCTCATTGGTCCTTCCTCCTTTATACAATGTAGTCCTTGCACAACACTTGTATGTAGATTGTTGTAGGAGAACTCTCGTGGTCCAATGCAGTGGATGAAGTAATAGGTAGTTCACTTAGAGGCTGCCTCTTTGTCCCTTCTCACAAGCAATGTGTCTGATCTGGAGTCTTCATGCTCTCCTGCAGGGGGTCAAAAAAAAAGTTTTGATTAACTTGGACATTGCATAAAATATAGGAGCCCCCCCCCCCCCCCTAGCATAGTGTACTGGGGGAACTTGTATTGTGTTTTGGGTGTTGGTCTAGTGACCAGTTTTCTATTTAAGGAATGAATAAATCTGCTGGTAAATGAGAACCATTTTGTTTACATTTTTATCCTTTGCAAGCAAAGGAAGCCATAATGAGCCCTCTTAAAATTATTTGGTTTTAAAACATTGCAAAATAACTGCATTGACTTCTGCTTACACCCCCTATTTCACTAATTGAAACAATTACTTTTTGGAAAAGCCAAAATGGATAGCACCCCATATGAACTTTTTGGGAGGGATTTAGGGATTTACTGTTTTTCTAAATGAATAATGTACAGGTAAAAACCTGAATTTTAAATTTTCTGGAGATTTTCATAAACTTCATGAAAAATATATTTATGATGGGCAAATGACCACAAAATTCATTTTCAATCACTTGGATAATTCATCTATAGATCCCTTAGGGAGGTAGATGCTGGCACAACATATGCTGGGAGCTCACTAAATAATACATGACCACGTTTTGGCTGAGCCGTATTCTGTACAATCACGCTGCAGAAGTAACACTGAGAACATCATTCTGCTGAGTGGACAGTTGTGATTTGAGTACATTAACCTTAGCGGCAGTATTCTTGGAGTCTATTCTTTGATCTTTTTTTTTTTTCTCTTTCAGTTCAAATCGGTCTACCTGCAGGTAAGCAAACTGGAATTGTCCTTCCATGTAATGCTTGTATAGAGCAATCACTTTCCTGCAATCACATTCAAGATTAAATTACTACTGTATGCTGTATAACAGATCCTGAGGGCCAGGTTTAATTGGTGACATACTCTTACCGCTATATCTGTGTACCTGTAGTCTGTAAAACCAACCAGTGTAAAATCGTTTGAAACATCTCTGGACTGATGGCGTAAATCCCATTGTAGGAATCTATCTCTCCCTAACTGAGGCTTAAATCCAACTAAAGTAACACATTTTGATTCCATTCAGTAGTGATTGGTTTTAGACAAATTACTCTTTTAGGGTAGTGTTTACATGGATATAGGTGGCCCACTGAGATGGATGTCTTGTAAACAAAGCTTAATGAACTTGACTTGATGCAACTACCATGTACACCTATTAATCTCCCCTCCAGGAACCTTCAAGGGCCAAGATGGCTCAGTGGTTAAACACAGAAACCGCACGTGGGGTGGCTTCCATGGAATTCCAGCTGATTAGTGATGCAAATCCTGGTTCCTACGTAATTACTGCAGAAAGAGAATCCAGTTATCCTATATCTCAGTGGTTTACAGTGGATCAATACGGTATTTAATCTGATAATTATGTGGCCTAAAATTGAACCTTATCTAATGGCTAGGGAATAATTTTGGTTAAATTATTTTATTTTTTAGCACGTTGATGACATCAAGAGAATTGCTCACATTGGTTAATTGCATATTCCCAATTATCTTCCCATGAAAGACGCTACAGCACCAGGCTCATGATTGTGGCAGTAGCGTATTGCTGCCAATACAGCTGTTGGCGACTGCTCCATTATAGCATTCATTATGCTTGTAGCACTAACAAGCAGACTAATTGGGACCCTCTCTATGGGGAACCGCAGTAGCTAAAGTTTTTGTTGCTAAACATGGAGATAACACAATTCATGTATAGGGTTTTTCACCCTGTAATAAGTTGTCCGCTGAGCTCATATTCTTCTAGGACGGAACAATCTACAAAAAGAACAGGAAGTGCTAGGGTTCTTCTCGGGCTTCTCTGCAGATTTCAGTCATAGAATAGTCAACTTATGTATCTACTAATTCCTGCATTGTACAATTGACAAAATTAAAATCTGCCTAACAAATTGACAAATTTTGAAATTAAAATCCATTTAAAATTAACCATAAGAATACAAACTATAAGGAGCCCCATAAAGATCAGTGTTGCTGAACATTGGCAATTTTATTAGTATTTTTAGAAGAACAAACTATGAACATTATACGTGCATGTTATTAAAACAAATGAATAAATCTGTTCAATCTTGAGGATAAGGCTTATTGGATATTAAGGGGGTTAAGAAACCCACAGAACAATTTTGTAGGTAACTTAATAACTTGGCAGGATATCCTACTACTTAGGTTTGTAAACTTAATTTCAACTAGGGAGGGGGATTAAAGCTTGAAATATGTTTAGCTGGTGGTATAAATTCTTAAGGACCCTTTTTTTAGAAGGATGGTCCAGAGTCTTGTCTCCTTGCCTTTCTGTGGTATCACAAGCCATTAATAATGAAAACCTTTACTGTTTCAGTGCTGCCCAGATTTGAAGTTAACGTGGACGCTCCAAACACTGTGTCCGTGATATCAGAGACTCTGACTTTCAATGTATCTGCCATGTACGTAGTTACTTTATTTTTCCAAAACAACTCGAGTGGCATTGTGTGATGGCAATTACAGCAAATTTATTCTTTCTCTAATGAAATTTCATTGTTCAATTACATTTTATGCGACACAGTACAAAATGTATCCTAATTTTTCTTTACAAGAAATCCTTAAAATGTAATTTTATTTTTTTTGTTAGCTCCCTGCACTTGTATGAACATTTCCTTTTTTCTTTAACCAATATCATCAATTACCTGTATTTTGCCTCTCCCCCCAGATACACATTTGGTGAGCCAGTGGCCGGCTCTATCACCGTTAGGTATTGCAAGCAGCCAGAGTTTTATGGCAGACGACAAAACTGCTTCCCAAACAAAGGTGGTTTCTGCACTAATATGACTGGAGAGGTGAGTGCAGAGACCCTATGAGATGTTCAAGTAGAAATTGGATATAGAATAGATGGAAGTGAAGCATTGTTCAATACTTGACATGAATTGATAGATGTGTATATATTAGTGTGTGGGTTGTTTTTTTATTTTTATTTTTTTTTTGTTTTTATTTGTTTGGTAGTGTCAAACCATTATTGCTTTCACTCTGACTTCCTCTCCCCAGTTTATTTTTTCCCAAATGTCCTCATTTACCCAGTGCTCTTGTTATGCATTGTCAGTACACAGGATAGTACTAATGTTCCCACACCACCTAAATCCACCATCGTTTGCAAAAACCAGTCAAATTGCAAATCATTGTACCTATTTGTGTATCTGTGCTTGTCTTGAAATGTTATGAAATTGTGTAATCAAATGCCCCCCCCCCCCCCCCCCCGTGGTTATATTTAAAACTCAATGACAGTATATTGAAAATTTTCCCCCAAATGTCTAGTATATCTTGGAGCCTCAGTTTATTGCACTGTAGGGTGAACATAATATACATTATCAAACCACAAATGCACTGGACTGATCCCCCCCCCCAAATGATCAGTATTTAGCGCAATTAACCAACGTATCAATTTTATTCTAGACCAGTATAACAGCAGTCCCTAGGAATAAATCTGCATTTAATGTATTGAAAGCATGTAATTGTTAGTCATTTTGATATGATAAAGCCCCTTTCAAATGAACATACGCAGTTAATCTAGGTTTTCTATTCTAAAAAATATTGTACGTAAATGTGTAAAACTACAGAATTGTAAGAGGTTAGATTTACAATTAAAAAATATTACTATACGTTTATTGAGGCTCATCCTATTTCTCCCCTGTAGCTTGGTCCGGATGGTACTTACAGTGGTGTCATTGACATGCTTACACCCACCATGAGGACAGCGGGAAGAGGAACGTCCATTAATTTTGATATCACTGTGACTGAAGCCGCGACAGGTAATAACTACATCAATCACTGAGTGTTCCATTCTAGTCATTTTACTTAAACACTTTCTCTCAAGCCTAAGCCTGCAAACCATTGTCATCCTGCCATTTTTTCCATAGGCATTCAAGTCACTGAAACGCGTTATGTATATATCACCAGTCAACCAGCCTCACTTCAGCTCGACTATGAATCGCTGAACCAGTATTATAAGCGTGGTTTGAATTACCCTTTTGGGGTGAGTGTCATTTGTGGAACTACATAATATAAAAAAAATCAGTGGGGCCTCTCTCACAGCAAATGGTAATATCTGATTTCCAGCTACATTTTAGACCCAATTGCAAGCATGCACACCCCCCCCCCCCCCCCTATTGAACGGTTTTCATAGTAGTCGAGCTATTGAAGAACATATGCACAAGCTTCCCTCCGTCACTTGTCGTCTGCTTTGCTCTGCATTCACTAAACTGACTGCATGTACCTGAGCAGCCGCCTCCAAGTTCAGCTCCAATTAAACAGCTAGCAGGATAGGCTCCCACAAGCACTTGTGACTATAATATAATATGCTGATCCATATGTGCTGCCAAGTATTCAAGGTCAAACCATCTGCAGAGCGATGACTTGTGCCAAGTATGTATGCAAAAATGGGCAAGATCTGCCAATTATATGTACAGCCATGTCTGCTGTTAACGATAATATGCAACTCCTGGTTTACTTGCAATTTATTACTGCTGCCTGCAAAGTCCTGCTAATAGCAGTGATCAGCCTACTGGGTTATGGTCTGATCACTTGCCCTGTGATCAACTCTGATAGTCAATCACAGTCCAGTTTGGAACCCCCAGCGGCTATCAAACCAGTTGTGGCTGCTTTGGAAACCGTCCTTGGTGGAAAGGATAGAAATAGTTCTTCCTTCCTTGAAGAGTTGTAGGAAAGGAATTCATTCAAATGTATATCTAATTCTGCATGAGATATTTGACCTGATGGAAATGTACTATATTGGTCTGAGAGATATCTTATATCTATTTTTATTTTTTTTCATTCCAGGTAACCTTAAAAGATGAGAGAGGCCAACCTATACCTAACCAAGAGATTGAGTTAGAGCTTGATGGGAGAACTATTCAGACTTTGATCACTGACTCTGATGGCAAAGTGGAGTATGAGATAGATACATACAATATGGTAAAAGAGAATTTTACACTCAAGGTGAGTAATCTACCAACATAACTTTATGTAAGTGTAATGAAACTTAATACCAAAATACCTTAATACCATTAAACTGAACAGTTTTGACACTATCTAGCAAATCTAGGCGCCCACATGATTAGTGTGTCCTTCTACAGTCTCTAAGATGAGCTCTGCTAAATAAATGGCCCCTAGAAATTGGGGGAGGTGGACAAAAGAAAAATGTGCCCAGAGTGAGTATCGGGCAATTTATCTGACTCGTCTCTCATAACTTACATTCTCGGTTCCTAGTGGAGTAATCCTATAAACTAGAGAGGGAGTACTTGAAACAATTGGTCATGTGAGGTTGTGGTACCTTTTAATCTCTATCTGGATTCTAAAATGTGAAACATTTTTCCAATGCACAGATCTGTTTAATGTCTGCAACGATTACCTTCCACCTAATGAATGCCCTGTCTGCCTCTTTCACAGGCCAGTTACAAGAATCCCGATCAGTGTTTTTATGCAGAATGGAGAGATGCAGATTATCCCTACGTTGAATACACAGTGTACCGCTTTTACTCCCAATCCGGCAGTTTCCTGCAGATGAAACGCCCCAAAGGAGAACTGAGTTGTGGAAAAAGCCATTCTATTGATGTGCAATACATCGTGACCCCAGCAGGAGTTGGAGAAGGAGCAACCAAAGCCACTTTCTACTACGTGGTGAGTGGTGAAGAGGAGTAAAAGACAAAACTAAGCGAGTGAACATTGTATGTTTATATAGAGTGCAGCTAAAGACTTAACGTTTTCAGACTAGAAAGTTCATGGAAGGGGAGTCTGTCTCTAGGTCAAGAACTCATTACTTAGAGGAAAGCCTGTGTTGAACAAGCTATCTTTGCAGTGCGTGTACCCTGTAATAAAGAATAATGTGAATACAGGATACACATCATTTGTACAAAGATTAACCAGCTTCCTTTCAGCCTATTTGATCTATAAATGTACCTGGGTTGCTCCCACATGGAGAGGTTTCTGAAGTTTTCTTTAAATTGTAGAACAATAACATGAGTTCCATAAAGAGTAAGGTTTCTACAAATATCAGTCTTTGATTTATTGAGGTTTTTTTTTCTTGCATTTTAATGCACCATTTAATATCTCCTTTAGATGTTATCAAGATCAAAGATTGTACAGAATGGTCAGATAGAGGTTGACCTGCCCAGCAGTAAGTATATTCTTTTGTATGATAGGTAACATTGAAGAGGTGTTTAAAGTGCACTCTGTCTGCACGTAGGGGGTGGGTGCAAAGCATTCTAGTGGATTGGACAAGAACCATGTATTTATAAGTCTAGATTATTGCGTAATGGTGTGGGGTATCTTACTGGCTATATAACTTGTAAGATGTTTGCTTATGTACAGAAGTCTGTATAACAGACCAGGTGGGTTCACTAACTTTCTATCTCCTTGCAGCTATGAATGGGTCTTTCTGCTTTGATGTCCCTGTGTCCTCTGATGTGGCCCCTAATGCAGATATGGTTGTATACACTATCCTGCAGAAAGAGTTCATTGCTGACACCACCAATCTCAATATAGAAAAGTGCTTTAAAAATCAGGTATGTGGATAGTTTGTGGGTTGAAAACATTGGCGATGGCCTGCTTTTGAGCTTCATCTGCCTTAATTTCATTAGGTGACCTTTTGAGTGTTGCATTATTGTGTTTTTTTGTTTTTTTGTTTTTATATGTTCCCATTCTCTCAATTGTCAAGAATTGGAAGTTACTTATTAAAGAGCAAGCTGTCCAAATACGATGTTCTCTTGTAGATTAGATATCCATAGGGCTATATTTACCACTAACTGAAATACCCAGCATTGCCCAGGTTTAAATTGAAGTTATCAATGAGATGGATGTAACTGTCAACCTTTTACAATTAGCCACTTAGCAGCTCTTCCAATACATCCATGAGGTGGTTGCCCAATTTTTTTTTTTTTTGTTCTGATATTGAATATCATCCAGTGGAAGGCCCAGAACAGGCTCCTCAGGTCAAAGTTCTGCCTAGCATATACCAATGGGAGGTCCAGGGCTAAAACCTGGCCAGGAACCAACTGGACCACCTCATGTTTGCTTCATTCGGTTGGTGCCAGGATATCTGAATGCATAACCAGACAAACAGAACAATGATGTTTATATCAGATATTGACCTAGGGTTTCTCAGTTATTGTGTTTTTTAATATTTGGTCACAGCAGAACACAAGATGGAAAATTTTCTTTGTTGTTCCCCCCCATATAAGACACAAAGGTTAACTGCAATATGATATGTTGTATAATTGTGGGTGATTACTGGGCACCTTCAGTAATGCTGTTGCATAGACAAGCTGGCACATTGGCTAATATTGCTGCCACACAGAGCTGGGGCCCTGTCTGTATGTTGTCCCCATGCTTGCCAGGTGTCTTAGTTTACTCCCTGTGTCCAATAACTTTTTGGTAGGTTAATTGGCTTCAGACAAAGTGTATTTGTATTGCATTGTGGGGAATTTAGACTGTAATCTCCACTGGAGCAAGGACTGGTGTGAATGATTAAATATTATAAGGTGCTGGTGGAATATAAATCAAATGATCTAGGTATAATATCTGGCTGAGGTGGGTCAAAGACTGTATAAACTGTCACTGTTTTGCTGTCTGTTCGTGATAGGGGTACAGAGATTAGTCGCCTATAAAAGTGTACAGATGGTCTATACACCCCCTCAATCTCAGGAGAGCTGTAGAAAGTAAAAGATTAGTGTGTTGTCCATATTTAAGATCTTAATCTGTGGAATGGTAACGGAAGGACCTTTTTTCAAAGTTCAATCTGTCTGGGGGGGAAAGTATGTGGTGAATTATCTAGAATTACTAGATATGCGCAGGCTCTGATTATCACAATCCGAGCCCACCCGAAGAGTGCGGATCCGACAGCGATCCGAGCACTGTTCGGGTATTTCCGGTGGGGAGAATCAGTGAAAGCGAGGCTGAGACTCCAAATCCCGCCGTCTGATTCTCACGAGACTCGGATAGTATAAATTCCCCACTTGCCGCCGGCATCTTCAGTCGGGCTAAGAACAGGGAAGAGGGAGGTTGGATTTTTTAGTGGTGCTGTGTCCTGTCACTCTGTCCTGCTGAATCCAGTGGTTACTTTATTCTTTGCTCTGTCCTGCTAAGTCCATTGTTATTAAAAACTTCTTAAAAAATTATAAAAAAAAAAAAAAAATTCTACTGCAATATATAAATACATTCACTGTTCCTGCAGTCCAGAAATATTAGTACCAGAGATTAAACTATAATGGAGTACCAAAATTTGGAGGATAAAGTAGGGAAAGATCAAGAACCACTTCCTCCTAATGCTGAAGCTGCTGCCACTAGTTATGACATAGATGATGAAATGCCATCAACGTCGTCTGCCAAGGGCGATGCCCAATCTCCTAGTAGAGGGCATGTAAAATCCAAAAACCCAAAGTTCACTAAAATGAGCAAAAAAAAGAGTGAAAATCATCTGAGGAGAAACGTAAACTTGCCAATATGCCATTTACGACACGGAGAGGCAAGGAACGGCTTAGGCCCTGGCCCGTGTTCATGACTAGTGGTTCAGCTTCACCCAAGGATCTAAGCCCTCCTCCTCCCCCCCCCCCCTCTAAAAAATTTGAGAGTTAAGCTCTCATCAACGACACAGCAAACAATTCTGCCTTCTAAAGATATGGCATCACAAATCCCCAAGGCGAGTCCAAGGGTGTTGGTGGTTGCGAAGCCTGGCCTTCCCATCACTGTATGGGAAGAGGTGGCTCCTTCCACCATTTGCAGCACGCCCTCTGCATATGCTGGAAGGATCACCCACAGTCCAGTTACAGATTTGGCTAATGAAGGTGTGAATGTTGTACACCGGGAGAAGGATATTGATGTAGCTGGCGCTGAGGAGGAACTTGACTAGGAGGATGCTGATGTGGTTATCTTGAATGAGGCACCAAGGGGGGGGGAAACAGTTGTTGTCCATGGGATGAAAAAGCCTGGGCAGAAGACCAAAAAATCCACTTCTTTGGTCTGGAGTTATTTTTATCCCAATCCGGACAAAAAATGTATGGCCATATGTACCTTATGTAAAGCTCAAATAAGCAGGGGTAAGGATCTTGGCCACCTAGGGACATCCTCCCTTATACGCCACCTGAAGAACCTTCATAATTCAGTGTTTTGTTCAGGACCTGTGGCTAGGACCATCAGCAGTCCAGGGACACCTAAATCCCTTGGTCCTGTTGTATCCACACCAGCAACACCCTCCTCATCAATTTCCTCCACGATCTCGATCAGAGATAGTCCTGCAGGCCATGTCGCCGGCATGACTGAGTCCTCTTCAAACCGAGATTCTTCCGGAGGATCCTGCAGCGGTACGCCTACTACTGCCGCTGCTGCTGGTAGTCTGTCATCTTCCCAGAGGAGAAGTCATAAGAACGCTACGTCTTTCACTAAACAGTTGACTGTACAACAGTCGTTTGCCATGAGCACCAAGTACAACAGTAGTCCTCCTATGGCAAAGCGGATAACTCTGGCCGTAACAGCTATGTTGGTGTTAGACGTGCGTCCGGTGACCGCCATCAGTGGAGTGGGATTTAGATGGTTGATGGAGGTATTATGTCCCCGGTACCAAATCCCGTCGAGATTCCACTTCACTAGGCAGGCAATACCCGGGATGTACAGAGAAGCAAGAACAAGTGTCCTCAGTCCTCTGAAAAATGCGGTTGTACCCACTGTCCACTTAACCACGGACAAGTGGTTCAGGGCAAACTAAGGACTATATGACATCCCACTGGGTAGATGCATCGCCTTCCGCAGCAGCTGCATCAGCATCTCCACAACGCCTGCTCGTTCCAAGGCAGGCAACGTTGTGTATCACCGGTTTTAATAAGAGGCACAACGCTGACAACATCTTAGAGAAACTGAGGGAAATAATCTTGCAGTGGCTTACCCCACTTACACTCTCCTGGGGATTAGTGGTGTCAGACAACGCCAGTAACATTGTGCGGGCATTACATATGGGCAATTTCAAGCACATCCCATGTTTTGCCCACACAATAAATTTGGTGGTGCAGCATTACCTGAAGAGTGACAGGGGTGTGCAGGATATGCTTGCGGTGGCCCGCAAAATTGCTGGACACTTTCGGCATTCAGCCAGTGCCTACTGCAGGCTCGAGCAACATCAAAGAAGCCTCAACCTGCCCTGCCATCACCTCAAACAAGAGGTTGTGATGCGCTGGAACTCCACCCTCTATATGCTGCAGAGGATGGAGGAGCAGCAAAAGGCCATTCAAGCCTACACAGCCACCTACGACATAGGCAAAGGAGTGGGGATGCGCCTGAGTCAAGCGCAGTGGAGACTGATTCACGTGTTGTGCAAGGTTCTCCAGCCGTTTGAACTTGCCACACGAGAAGTCAGTTCCAACACTGCCAGCTTGAGTCAGGTGATTCCCCTGATCAGGCTGTTGCAGAAGCAGCTGGAGAAAGTGAGGGAGGAGCTGTTAAAGCATTGCGATTCCACAAAGCATGTAGCTCTTGTGGATGAAGCCCTTCGTACGCTTTGCCAGGATCCGAGGGTGGTCACTATTTTAAAGTCAGAGGAATACATTCTGGCCACCGTGCTCGATCCTCGGTTTAAAGCGTATGTTGTGTCTTGTGTCCGCCGGAAACAGAGTCTACAGAGGTGCAAAGACCTACTGGTCAGGAGGTTGTCCTCTGAAGAGGACCGTGACAGGCCAACAGTTCCTCCTTCATTTTCTTCCACACCTGTGGCTGCGAGGAAACAGCTGAGATTTCATAAACGACCCACTGACGGTGATGCTGAGAACATCTGGTCCGGACTGAAGGACCTGCCAACCATTGCAGACATGTCTACTGTCGCTGCATTGGATGCTGTCACCATTGAAAAAATGGTGGAGGATTACTTTGCTGACACCATCCAAGTAGACATGTCAGACAGTCCTTATTTTTACTGGCAGGAAAAAAGCAGTTTGGAAGCCCCTGTACAAACTGGCTCTATTTTACCTGAGTTGTCCCCCCTCCAGTGTGTACTCGGAAAGAGTTTTTAGTGCAGCGGGGAACCTGGTCAGTGAGCGGTGAAGGAGGTTGCTTCCGCAAAACGTTGAGAAGATGTTCATAAAAATGAACTAAGACCAGCACTGGCCTCCAGAGACTACAGAGGGACCTGTGATTGTGGAGTCCAGCGGGGACATCATCATGTGTGAGGATGAGGAAGTACACACTGAAGGGGACGATGAATCTGAGGCTGAGGACGACATCTTGCCTCAGTAGAGCCAGTTTAGTTTGTACAGGGAGATATGAATAGCTTTTTTTGTGTGGGAGCCCAAACAAACCAATCATTTCAGCCACAGTAGCTTGGTATGCCCTGTCGCTGAAATGATTGGTTTGTTAAAGTGTGCATGTTCTATTTCAACAAAAGGGTGGGTGGGAGGGCCCAAGGACAATTCCATCTTGCACTTTTTTTTTTTTTTTTTTTTTTTTTTTGGGGCATTATGTGCTCTTTGGTGCCTAG
The DNA here is from genome assembly GCF_038048845.1 of Mixophyes fleayi. Classification (NCBI taxonomy): domain Eukaryota; kingdom Metazoa; phylum Chordata; class Amphibia; order Anura; family Limnodynastidae; genus Mixophyes; species Mixophyes fleayi. Next base: position 14,322,430 of record NC_134407.1, on the reverse strand, counting down.
TTTTTCAAACTGCCATCCTGTCTGCCACTGCAGTGCCACTACTAGATGGGCCACGTGTTTGTGCCACCCACTTGTGTCGCTTAGCTTAGACATCCAGCTACCTCGGTGAATCCTTTTGGCCTAAAAACAATATTGAGGCGATTATTGTGAGGTGTTCAGAATAGACTGGAAATGAGTGGATATGATTGTTATTGAATGTTGTTGAGGTTAATAATGGCGTAGGAGTGAAAAAAACAAACTGGTTTTTAGCACTTTTTATGCTTTTTATTTTTTAAAAAAAAATCGGAACCCTAAATCAGAACCAAAACCTTGAGTGGGGTGTTTTGGCAAAACAAATCAGAACCCAAAACACAAAGTGGCCAGTGCACACCTCTAATAATTACTAGTATGGTCATTAGACTCCTATAGGTTGCAAGACAGTGTACAGGCTAGAAAGCCAACAATTCTTAACTCATGGGACAAATAAAGCATGAACTGCATAGCTTGATCTAGAATTAATAGTGTGAGTCTTATTAACAGTCTTGCCCTATTGACTATATGTTATCCTAATGGACACATTTGGAAGAAACATCCCAGGACAGCACATTAAAAAGAAGTATAGTCATCACCAGGACAGCCTCCTATTCAACCTCTGGTGTTGGCCAGCAGGGACAAGCTCCAAAATCTTTGCTTTTTGGAACTTTGTAAATCATGCAAAATGACAGCCCCGTAGTATCCTATGGGGACTGCTTTTGCTTATGAAGTGGGACCTCCGTTATCTCCACTATGCAGTATTTTCAGCTCTTGGGAACTCCTTAAATGAGCCATTTAGATTGTCAATTCCCTTATGTGGGATAATGGTGGATGTTCTAAACTGTCAATATGGATAGTTGCTGTTCTATGAAGGCAATGCATTAGTTGTAGTGATTGTTCTTGGGCTCTTTCTAGCCCACTTCAGTGGAGCCATAGCCTGTGAAACTCTTGAGACATTTGTCAAGATTGGTCTCCTTCCAGCAAAACTATAGGGCAGGATCAACTGGCAATGGTTAGTTTGCGCTCTTCCTTTTCACAGTTAAATCCATAGATTCAGACTGAGTCTTGCAGTAAAAGTCTACGGTAATATATTAAAGTCTAGAGAATAAACATGATGCTCTGCAGAGCTTGTATCCTTATCTGCATGTTTCACTTTTTAGGTGTCCATGACTTTCTCAGGAGAAAAAGGAGTGCCGGGCTCTGACGTTGAAGTACAGGTGGCTGCAGATCCAGCTTCCATTTGTGGACTCCGAGTGATTGATTACAGTCTCCTACTGCTTAACTCCTTTGAGCCGTTCTCGCCTGATGGAGTAAGTTGTGGAGAACTTACTGTGATTTCCTACTAAAACCTTAACTTTTACTTTTGGACTCCTGACCTCAGTCTTTCACCAGTTATGGTCTAATCTATCTTCCAAATGACCAAATCGGTGCTATTGAAACAGATTCTGCATTATTAAATGTACATGCATGCCAGATCATAAATCTATAGTAAAGACTTGTCACCTATGAAGCATACTGTGAGTGATGGTTTCCTCTAACCCTGTCTGACACTCACCTGTGTGCTACAAGCTTGCAGCAACAGTGGTTAATGCTTGTCTTCACTGCAGAGGGGTGCATCTTTGGGATGTTGGCTTTTAGGGAGTGGTTCACCAGGGGGTTAGGAGGGGCTGAGTATTATGCAGTTGTATTTGGTGGCTTACCTTTATTCTGGAATGTTACACTGCTCTGCATTGTCATAGCTGGCTGTAATGTCATCCAATCGTTAATAGGAATTAATAAAACTGGCCACTTAGCCATTCATATAATAAAGGCATAAAGGCATACTATTGGAACGAGTTGTGGGTATATGAGTGTTTACAGCAAGACACATTCTCTATACAGTTTTATTCACTTTTCTGGCTTTCTCAGACTTATGTGCTGTATGGGGATGACAGTTTGGTTTCAAAGTGGCTTCAATAAAGGGCACTTTTCTGAGGATCTGAAACCGGTAGGGGGTTTGCCGCACACTGTTAATACGCTGTTATTTCTCTTTATGTTGTAAGGTGCCTCTATATGCTGCAGCACTGTAGAGTAAGAACTTATATGGTGGATTAAGAAATTATTAGATGAATAGAGGGCCCTGCTCATGATCTTATAATCTAGTAAAGAGAGGGGAGCACTGAGACAACGGGAGCTAGAGTGGCTCAGTGGAGATTAGGACACATGTAAGTGTAATGTGAGTAGCTTTGGTGGGAGTAGAGTAGGCTCTAGTAAAGACGTGGGTTTTCAGAGTATTTGGAGGCTGGGGAAGAGTCTGATCAGGTGAGTTTGGGAATTACGTAGGTAGTTTGGTTTTATAAATAAGATTAGTTGTAACATGCATTTCTTATGCAGTAACTGATTTAAACACAGGTGCATCCACAAACTAAGTCGCCTCTCATAGTGGCATACTGCATATTTTGTTCCCAATAAACCATCAGTATTCTATCAATAATGGTCAATGGCTCAAACTCCTCATCTCAGCCAAAAGACTGGGACCAAGCACAGCACAATCACTACTCCACTGGGAGGTGGGAATGCAGCATACACTGGTCAAAATTAAACTTTGCTTAGAAAAAAAGTGCACAGCAAACTCATATTGGACTCCATCTCAAATTCAGTAAGGCATTTTCTACCTTTATATAGCCTGCCTAAGATCATCTGACTGTCTTCTCCTGAAGCCTCTAAGTACAGAAATCTGAAACATCTTTGGCAGGTTTAAACACTCTTGCTCATATGAAACATCTAACAAGCTTAACAGCAATCCAGTAGTTAATGCACAAACCATATGTTGGAACTTGTGACCAGGAGATTTCTGTAGCATACTCCACTTTCCAAATGGAGGCAAGAACTAATATCTAAGTAATCAACAGCACAGTATGGGGGCATGGCTTTATAATTACTACTTGTCTAATATAAATTACTTTGCATTTTACTGCCGATGTTAGAAAGTGTAATACTCCACCAAATTCTCCTGTTCTCAAAGTTCCCATCTATGGATACAGTTGAGACTGGTATAAAACTCATCCCCTTCTTCTGTAACATAAATGCCTCAAATGTTTAATTAGCTGGTGTGAGCAGAAGTTTGTGATAACTTTACATAATCAGTCCATATTCACAGAATACATTTACTTCACTCGTTCCTTTTTCCCCTCTTACCACAAAAAATATATGTGCAGTGCTTATATGTCCATATTACAGATCTACGGCTCTATTCGGACCTGGTACTCTGGTTACTATGTTGATGGCTTCAATCTAGAGGACCCAGAACCCCAATGTGAGGATCCAAACAAAATAGCCTTCTATGATGGAGAGTACTATAAGCCTGTGAGCAGCCGCTCCGAAGGAGACACTTATCAGAAGCTTAAGGTTAGTATGTGGTGAGGCAGACTTGTTATCCTGTAGTCAGCAGGTCAAAACTTGCACTAGGGTGTCCACCACCTTATTTCCTTTTATAAATAAAACTTGGACACTAAGTAATGCTTTTCCAACCTACTGTTATAGGATATAATTTAATACACAATGGCACAAACTGGTGAATGCATAAATTTTGTATGCAGTTATATAAATGTCTTGTTTCTTTCAGGCACTTGGGCTGATGGTTAGCACAGATGCCACACTGAGGAAACCTGTGGTCTGTGGTGATAATCCCCCACCTGAGTTTGCAGTTCCATTGGGTGGTCTTGCTAAAGGTGAATACACGTCTGTGGCTCATTCTGTAGCAGGTATCCAAATTTAGAACCTTAACCCTCCATTAAATAATTAATAATTCGATTTATATCCAGATTATATTTTAACAATCTTTGAGAAGGACAAATCGGACAACACACCTGTAGATTATAACCCCATCTTGGACTACTCAATGAAGCCAGTCACAGCTAATATTACTCTTTAGATGAGTTCATTTTGTGAGCAAGAATATGTACCATGAGAATTACTATAGTAATCGATCACCATCATTTCTTTGCTTTTGCCTCAATAAGACACATGAACAAGCAATGGATTAAGTGTGGAGGGCCAGCAAAAGCTGTAGCCAATCGCATTAAAATAACAGCATTTAGCCAATTAGAAACATTAATGGGGTGAGAGGTCAATGATCTAACTAGTGCACAAATTGTGGTTTTAATTTTACGTCCAACTCTATTCCGGCTCTTAAAATTCAATTTGTGTATAATTCTTCCCAGTGTTGTCATTCCAAGGCTCTACAGAATGACCTTTTGTGTGTGTAAGGTGGTAGAATACACAATTAATGATCACAAGCCAAAATTGTGTAAACCTGCTAACTTTTTTTTTTTTTCTTTCCCCTTTTATCTTCTGCATGTATAGCAGCCCCTGGTGAGGCAGTCAACAGACTTGCTTTTGATGGAGCAGGTGGTTCTTCCAGTACATTTGAAACAGTTCGGAAAAACTTTGCTGAGACTTTCTTGTGGACTTTTCTAACTCTTGAGTAAGTGTGAACATTCCTGCACACGCACGGATCACTTGATCAAAAGTTTTGTCTACTCATCTACAAAAGTGGTTTAGTGACTACATTCTTGGCAGGTGCTTTGTAGCCATCAGATAGATAGATATATATCTATATCTATATATCCCATGCATTCTAGTCAAATCAAGCTACTTAAGGTGTTAAAAACTCCCCACTGTCACCCCCGGCAACCACCAACCACTCACAACTGTCACTTCTCCTTCAAGAAATATATAGGTCGGTGTATAACTCTGCCCAGCAGGTGGCGCTGCAGCTTGGTTTTTTTTTCCACACACGCCACTAGGCATTTATATAGTAGATAATTTTATTTATTCTTTTCTTAAAAGTTAACCTACAAAAATATTCTGATTGACTGACATGGTGGTAATTTTTATTTGTGTTTCCAGCGCTGAGGGTCGAAATTCTGTCTCTGAGAAGGTCCCAGACACTATCACAAAATGGCAAGGAACCGCCTTTTGTTTGTCCGATGAGGGAGGTTTCGGCATGACCAAAGAGCCAGCTAACTTCACCACATACCTGCCCTTCTTTATTGAGTTGTCTCTGCCGTATTCAATCATCAGAGGAGAAACCTTGGTCATGGTTGCCGTAGTACGCAACTACTTGGAGCAATGTGTCAAGGTACGTGATGGGTTCTGATGCTTTATGGCTTATGCTGCAAGAGCACAGATTTAAAACTTGGCTCATAAGTAGATGGGTGGATCAGGGCGTTCAACCGCTGATGTATCTAATACGGTCTCAAAACCAAATGCTATATTTAGTGTTGCAGGACAAGATGGTTGAATGAGCTTAAAACAGAAAGAGGCGACTCCTAATCTATGGGGTGCTTAGCAGGGAGCCAAAGACTCTCTGGGAATTCTGAAACCACTGGAGATCAGGTGTCCAGATTGTGCATATTTGTGCTGTATAATGCACAGGGTGGAGATTTGAGACACTCAAATACTCATTTATCAAGCCAGCGCTGAGAATCTATCTGTAATTCTCTAACCTTTTGAGATATTTAAACATTCCATTGTTTAATCTTCAAAAACGTAAGATCTAGATCTGTCTAATCCTCCAGAGTTCATTACTTTGGGTTCTTGTGAATAACATCAGGCAGCACTCATTATAACATGTACCTCTTTCTAATGGTTTTTATAACTGCGTATATTAATATTCCCTGACACTTCTCTACATGTGATCAGACATGACTTACAAGGGGATGTGTCATACCTAATTCAGGGAAAATGTGAGATGTGACACATGCAGAGCTGTAACTTAAAATGTGAATGCCTGGGGAAAGAGAAAAAAGCGTTGCTCCCTGGGTAGCCGCCCCTATCGCACAGCCCTAGTTACAGCCCTGGACACATGAATTGAGAACTGCATTTATTTCCCCTCATACTCCTGTCTTACTGAAGCATTATTTTTGGAGAACAATGGGCAAGTACATAAGTGGAAATTCACTTTCTACTGTCCTGGCAGACTTGTTTGGTTTTTCATTACCGTTAGGTAGGTATGACAATTGTATTCAATGTGCAGACCTGAGCATAGCTGTCATATTCAAGTGTGCTGAAAATAAATGTTTGTCTGGACATTAAAATCCTCAAGTTTGACTTTCCCAAGCGTAATGCGCAGGACTAAGTGGTGGTGTTATGGCTTCTGCTGTACAGTCCCATTGTGGCTCACAATCCTACATAGTCTGACAGGCATTTGCAAATTGTGGAATGGAAAGTTGGTATACCTGTGCATACATTGCTGCAAATGAGTACAATGCTTTCATATTTATTGGTCCTAAATGATTTGTATGGCAGTGACCATTTAACTTTTTAGTGCAGCTCTTATCCTGTTACTTTTGACTCTCTCCCTACTTATGGAAGTTGCTGTTTGCCTTGCTGTCTTTGTTTAGGTGCAAGTGACCCTGGAAAACTCTGATGCATTTAATGCTGTACAGAAGGAAGGAGAGCAGGATGCTTGTATTTGCCCCAATGAGAGGGCCACTTACAAGTGGGAAGTTGATGCTAACAAAATTGGTATGAACAGTTTCCATCACACTTCTGTTATCTGGCCAGTTCTGGACAGCCAGACTCTCCAATTGCTGCTTGTATTGGTCTCTGGTTCATTCTGCTTTCTTCATAGGAAAGATCGAGTTTACAGCGTCTGCTCAGACGACGCACATCGGCGAGTCTTGCGATGGCCCCAATGACTCCACTCAGTCTCCCCGCAAGGACACAGTGGTGCAAAGCCTTATTGCAGAGGTGAGACTGTCAATGGCTGCAAGTACAAAATCAGATGTTTAATAGAATAAACTTAGTGGAGCTCCTAGTTTGCCATAAAACTAACGGGGGTTGTTCAACCAGGCAGCCCTCAGGCCAGATGCTGCCCCAGACCATCTCCCTTCTATGTTGAATAGAATTTGTCCTGCGTACAGATGGCGGCAACAATCGGACAGCACTGATCTACACACTTCTATAATCTTTGATCACTTGTTCCATTTACCTTTTTATATTTCACATTAGAGAGCTGATAAACTAGACTAATTTCAGAAGTCAAATATAGCCATTATAAAATAAAATGGCTTCTGTCTTTACAAATTTAATGTGCCTCTGGCATAAGAATTTTCTTGCTACTTTTTGATGCCTACTGTTCTGGGATAATCAGTGATTACAGAAAACACCCATCTGGTGCAGATATTTTCGTTGTAATTAACTGATCTTGAATATTTTTAGGGTCTGGACATTCATAACCAGCCCTCTGTCAAATATTTGTACACAGCCTGAACTCTGAAATCATTATCAGTAAAATCTACTCCCTAATGCTTTTCAAATAAGAAAACCTCTCCTAAGGCTTCTGAAAAGTGGAAGTGTTGCCCATAGCAACCAGATTCTATCAATCGACTATCTAGCACAGGCCTGTCCAACCTGTGGCCCTCCAGGTGTTGTGAAACTACAAGCCCCAGCATGCTTTGCCAGTAGACAACCTGTTGATAGCTGTAAGGGCATGCTGGGACTTGTAGTTTCACAACACCTGGAGGGCCGCAGGTTGGCCACGCCTGATCTAGCACAATCATAGAAATGATGCCTAAAATCTGACTGGGCAATACCAGCACGTTTTTATTTTATTTTTAATCAAGGCTTTAGTAAATGAACCAAATTTCTTACCTTTACAATACCATTATAAAATGTACATGTTAAAAACTGTTTGACCGCCTGAACATCTCCCATAGTAATCCCAATTATACAGAACAGTTCTGCAGCAGAAGTGTTTATTGCTGTCACAAGAATCTTGCATTGCCATCTACTGGTCACCATTAATACAGCGTTGACTTCTCCAACGTTCTACAACCTGAGAACTATTTGGAAATACATAGCAATTTGGAAAGTCAGCATTTAGTTGACCTCCTTAGAGTTGATGAAAATAAGTAGCAGTGTCCCACCTGTTCTCAAAGCTAAAGCATTAAACTGCACATCTACAGATTACCAGTCATGTAACCTCTGTGATCATAATTGAAGTGTCAACCTATGTTCAGTAACTTTTTTTTTTTTTTTTAAAATGTTTGCCTGCTTTTTGCATTGTGTAATGTCCTCACTGACCCCTATGAGGTATGTGACCTGTTTTTCCCTTTTTCCAAGCCTGAAGGAATCCGGAGAGAACTGACGTTGAGCAATCTAGTATTGGTGCAAAGTAAGTTAAAAATGTTCCCTACTGTAGTTTTCTTGAGGCACAAAGATCGTCTTCCAACTGGGTCATATTCTGCTGAACGTTGATGTTTTGAAATGTTTAAATGTCCTTTCATGATGCAACTTAATATTACCATGTGGCAGAGACAACCATACATACTCCCATATGAGTTTATAACCCATTAGTTAATTGGACTCCATAAGTTGTTGTTGGGAAAGTAAAGTCCCCTTCTGTTTCAAAATATAGCCTTCCTAACACAGAATAATTGTCATAAGAAGAACCCCCTCATATTTTCTGGCTCTGAACTTCACTGTCCCCTAGAAGGCAGAACATTATAGAAACAACTCTCTGAATGTTTAATATTTTAAGGATTGTATTCCAAATATCACATTCCAGAAACCCATTATTGAGACCTTCCCAGACTTGAGGGTATATTTACTAAATTGAGCATTTGGTTGCTATAGGCAACATCTCCACTCTTTCAAACCTGCAGTTTAGTAAATATACCCCCTGGTGAATTAAGGTTCATGTATTGCATCGAACTTCTCAGTTACTTCTAAGGACAAGGACCCATTTATCCGATATCTATGCTCAATGACACATTAAAGAAAGTGGAGGCATTGATATGGGAGAAACACTTTGCAAAATATTTGCATAGCATTCTGTAATATGTTCTCCCCTAGATAATTCTCATATGCTGCCATCCTAACATTTCTTCCATTTATTCATCATGGTAATTTAATGTAGTTGAGGCATCTGGTTTCTGATGCTTTGGGAAATGAGTGACTCTGGTGTTGCTTTTCCTATGTACTGACTTGTCTTTCTTTTTTTATAGACAAGAACACTGAGATACCCCTCACAATAACACCACCAGATAATGTTGTGCCGGATTCTGTGTCGGCGTATGTTACCGCTATTGGTGAGACTCCTGAAGACACCCTCAATTTGCAGAAAAACCCTCATCCCATATTCCCAGTTTACTTGTTTTGTTATATTGCTGCAAGTGTTTAGTACAGTGCATATTTTAATGTAAAAGTTTGCAAAATACTATATACACTCTGCTTTGGTTTTATTTTCTATAAAATAAAGGAAACATAGCAAGTGTGATACCCCTGCTTGGTAGTATTGGTTCTATTGTGAATGGTTGTATTCATGACTCTTACATGAAACTACCCTTTGGTCAAACACTGGGCAGTAGCGCAGTCTCTCACACCTCTGCTTCCCTTTGACCCACATGACAAAGGTCCCCAAACATGTTAGTTTGACTACACTTTAACAGATGTAATGCATGATACAGCTACACCTGTGTGGGCTGATTGTCTCCCTATAGTCTCGTGTCTGAATCTCAGAACATCTTGCAGCATAACTCATTCCCATTATTTTGTTGAATACATCGCTTGGCACTTTGCAGAAAACATCTGTTTTATCCCTCCACCCATCAGATTCCGCTTGGTTCTCAAGCAAACCTCATTGAGGCCTCATTAGTGTCATGTTCTCAGTCTGACTCTCTCTGAGTGAATTGGCTTCTCTTGGTGCTAGGATTATCTGGTAGTTTGCACGTTCTTTGCCTTCCCATGCGGATTAGTTGACTCTAGAATGCTGTTTTTGAAATTTCCTATGTTCCATCTTGCCACTATACCTATTAATATTTATGGGACTCTGGCTCCTTTCCAGCTTCCAACATTCAACGCTTGATCCTCCCAACAAAATCCCTTAGAGTTTCACAGCTAACAAATCATCTCGCCTACAGTGGTACATACACAATTACAGCATTCCCTGTTAGTGAAGGCTCCCTGAGTAATTAGTTATTTAGCATGATCTTTTCCCAGATGGTCTCACTATAACTTGTCATAGCAAGGGCCGTTTGTAAAACTGTCTTTGTAGGGTTTTGTTGGCCGTTGAAGACTTGATAACTTGAAGTCCTGTAGCTCTTGGCAATGCACATACGGTAGTTTGCCAGTGTAGGCACTTATCCAAATAAGATCCAATTTATATATTTTTTATTTTTTTGTTCACTCACGGTCTCGTTCTTTCCTACAGGTGATGTTTTTGGCCTCTCGTTGCAAAACCTCCAGGATTTGGTCCAGAAGCCTTATGGCTGTGCTGAACAGAATCTTGCCCGTATGGCTCCCATCCCATATGTAGTGGCTTATCTCAACAACACCGGGCAGCTGACAGATGAGCTGCTTCAGAAAGCAAAGGGTTACATGTCTGAGGGTGAGCCTGGCTCTAAAGTGAAATGTAATCTGCCTTAGAAATATTTCAAAGAATTCTGCTGTAAAAAGAGGTAGTGTTGGGATTCAGTTATAGCCATTTTTAGCTAATAAGGTGCGAAAAGAGCTTCTCTAGGATTTAGAGTCCAGTTTGGCATTTCAGGTTAAGTCTTTCCAGTGGCCAGAGTATTTTTTTTTCTATACTACTGTTCTACATTGGTACCCAAAATAAGTACTTTGTGTCTTGTCTCTTAAATGGAAGCATCAATTAGGGATTAAGGGCTCTAAAATTTCATGTCACAAGTGTGGGCATGTTTTATTCTTTTAAAAAAAAAAATAAAAAAAATATATAGCTCTACAGAAAGCACTTCTGTAATAAATCATAGCAGCTGATAGACTATTATCTTTATGTAACTTGCTAACACTGGTGTTTTACCTTGTGTATTGGGAATAGAGCAATAAGTAGCATGATAGGTAACCGCGATGTCCATGGGGAAGCGGGAAATGCAGAGAAGGAACCAGCCATTGGTTTAATGTGCTGAAAAGAGAAATTACTGTAATCAAATGGGGACACGTATTATACAGCCTAACATCTCATATGTTTCTCCAGTGTGTTCTAGATGAACCTTCTTACATTTCAAGTAGCTCTTCCTATTATAAACACGTTTCTGTATACAAAAGGCCAGCATGTACTTATTCTTATGTAATGGTATTGCTAGGAAATAAGGTACAGAGAAATATTGCCCTGTTTTTATCTATTTCTAGGTTACTATCGTCAGCTCTCGTATAGCTATGGTGGTGGAGAATATAACTTATTTTCAAACTCAAGAGAACAAGGGAATTCAATGTAAGAATGAAGAGTTTGGTTCAGAACTGTCTGCAGTGGAGTAAGAACAAGGCAAAATGCAACTATGAAGGAGCATTGATTGTTGGGGTAGACCCTATAGGGTAGACTCTGGATTGAGTAGAAGGGAATGGATCAGTGTAGATTCCAGGATTGAAGGGAAAATTGTTTAGTTCATAGTCTCTAACAAAATTTGTTAGAGCATCTTCATGTAACATGATTTACTGGTCACTAAGCATGGTAACTGATGTATAGGTGTAGATCTTGCACTGTGATGCATATAACCTACCTTTTAGCTACTTGTAGTTGTGACCATCAGTAGAGTGTCCACACTGCACAGGGGCCACCTAGAACCTCTTACCCCTCCACTAAAAATACCCATTCAGTGCCTCACATGCTACTGGCTCCCATTTAGAAGGGCACTCCTCTGACCTGTCTAGAATGGGGACAAATGTCCTGCTCCATGGGATATAGGGATCCCCTCCTGAAATCGGGACAGTTTTGGAGGAATGCTAGAGAATTTTTTTTTTTATTATGCAGAGTACAAACTGGTATCTGTCATGAGACTGCAGTGTTCAATGGCAGGAAATCTGGTGTGTGTGGGGAAAATATCTCCATCCGCAACGTGACTATTTCCCAAATATCTTGATTTCCTGGGACTGTTGTGTGTGTCAGTGAATCATAATAGATTTTATTTTTATGAAGGCTGCTTGTATTTTAGGTTGTGTACATTAAGTATAACACACTTAGAGTTGGTGGATTTATCTGAAGAGGTTTTGTTCTGCTTGCAGGTTGACTGTCTACACCTTTAAGACATTTGAAAGTTGCAAACCATACATTTTCATTGATGAGACTAGACAACAGCAAACACTGATCAACTTGGAGAGCTCTCAAAGGCTTGACAATGGCTGCTTTAAAGCCAAGGGCAATGTAATCGCAATGCGGGTGAGTGATTCCTATAGAAAGTGTCCCAAAGAAACAGTCTACATTCCATCCACTGACTTGCATGTTATATTATTGTCACTTATAAGGCGCCAGACAGAGGGAGGAAATAGAGCATAGTGCATAAAACGTAGAGGTCCAACAAGCAAATGCAGTACATTGGAGTTTGTATGTTCTCCCTGTGTTTGCGTGCGTTTCCTCCGGGTGCTCCAGTTTCCTCCCACACTCCAAAAACATACTGCTAGGTTAATAGTCTCTCCCTTTCTCTGTCCCCCTCTGTGTGTGTGTGTGTGTGACGGAATATAGACTGTAAGCTTCAATGGGGCAGGGACTGATGTGAATGAGTTCTCTGTATAGCGCTGCGGAATTAGTGGCGCTATATAAATAGATGATGATGATGCAAGAAACATAAATGCAATAACTCAAACCTATGGTTATCATGAATTCCTTTTCTGTATACAAAACTGACAGTTGTCAGCACGTATCCTTTACACTGCATATCTGTGTGTATCTAGCAAATTGAAAATATGAGGTATTGGTTCATATTTTGATTAAAACATTTAAGCCTGCATCCCAGCATCAAGGGCACCTCAATATATGCAGGTCCTACACTGACCTATGTTTTAAACACCATTGAAATGCAGTTAAAAATCAGATCCACTCACCTCCCCAGGTATAGGGGTTTACATCTTGCAAGGGCTGGCTTGTGAGCCACACCCAAATGTCCCTTAAATGGGCTTGATGGACAGCTGCTATGACAATAAGGCAATATTTTGAAACAAAACCAGACAAAAAAAATCTTTTGTGTTCAGTTCCAACAGCCATGAGATGTCCAGATCGTACCTCCCCTGCCACTGACGCTCCTAGAGCCAGTCATGAGTATATAAGCTGCTATTTGAATCCCAATTATAAGGAGAGTGGCTTGGATCCAAGCTTGAAAAGCAAAACTCTTGCCAAAGTAATATTTTTTTTTTATTTTTTTTAGGACACGGACACTGATCTTTATTATACAGCTTACCTTTCTATCGCCCTCTGGGAATGCAAGTACAGCTTATCAGTAAGTAACCTTATCCATTCCAAGAAAGCAGAACATATATCAACATGTATGCAAGACACATTGTTGTACATCTGATCGGGTTTCTTTACATTCCTGCTTCAACCACATCATTGCAATAGAAGCATTTTCCACTAACTCATCTGTATTCATGACCTGACAGAGGAACAATGTCTGACTACAGATGGCTATATGGACATTGTTTCCACTCTGACACATGTCCTTCAATTGTACCGAAGACACATGACCTCTAAATTGATTTATCATGTGGATGACGCCTGAGCCAAGACATCCCTAATGATGGAAATGCAACTGCTCTTACTAGTAGCTGTACACACAACAACTCAATGTAACAATGTCTGCTTCTCCAAATCCTTTACCAAACACCTTCAGGTTTTTCTAATGCATAAAGGTGCAAATATTGCAAACACAACCTTGGCTATCTGAGAACTAATATTTAGGTTCATATACTTGTGCCTGAGACAATGTTGTTGATCAGTTCTACAAATGCTTAATTGTATTATACTATTTATCTTTCTGGTATAAATTGCAGTCAAATATTTTTGTTTGGCATCTGGTTTTGTGATGGTCCCACATCTTACATGTGTTAGGACTGTATAGTGCTGTAATTTCCATAATGCACTCTGGTAAATGTCATATTTCCAATGTTCCAGCTATAGCTGGTAACAGCCAGTGGGAGTACTGTAACAAAATAAATCATGTGCCAATCCATAGCATGTGCAAATCTCATTATCAAGAAGACCACCCTTAGGTTTAACATGGAAAACCACTACCATATTCTGTTCATAAAACTCCCTATGAGCTTCAGTTCTTAGTTAGAGAGAGTCTTGTGTCTTGGTGTGGTTTGTCTGACAGTTTCCCATGGTGGAATTTGGAACAAACTGTAATATTTTTCTTCATCCAGATTTTGGTATATACTGGATAACCTACAGATCAAGCTTGGGATTTTTTTATTTTTTTCTTTGCAAAATTCTAAGCTGCTATTGAGTGACAATTGATTAGTTCTGGCTTCATTTATCTTCCAGCTGACGCTGTTGGGAGGTTGCATGGAGTGTCTGAAAAATGCCTCCACAACTGAGCAGACGATCTCTGTCCAAGTCCTCATGCTCTATTCCTTCACGTTGGCTGACCTCCCAGAATATAGAGGCCCTCTGCTTGAGAAACTGATGAAAAAGGCAATCGTTGCAGGTATAATGCTTTAATTTATCGGAATGTTATTAGCAACTGTAGCACACTGATAATACAGTGCTTACACATAAAACTGCTGAATTTTAGTTCCACATGTTAACAACTTGTATTTAAATTAATGTGCAAGCACAAGTAAAATCATCAATATATGGGACAATTTTGTGGTCCCTGATGGTACTGACTGTTTTTATAATGGTACTATTTGTATCATGGGTGCTAAGGAACGAAATATTGGATGGACTTGTTTTGGAGAGCTGGAGAATCCTTAGTTTCCATCTTATCTTCTAGCACTCATACGTGTGCTTATTTCCAAAAAGAACTAGACATTGCCCTCCATTGATGGTATAGGCATGACTAAAGTTTGGCATCACTAACCTTTTCATACAATGGTGTTCCGCAGATGGCACAATGCACTGGGAGCGAGAAGAGATGCCCAAGAGGCCAGGGGTTCCATTTTTCAGGCCTCCCTTTGCCTCAAATGAGGTGCTGATAACATCTTATATGTTACTAAGCCTGGCAGCAATGCCCGATCCTTCTAATGAGGACCTTGCGAAAATGGCACAGATTGCCGTATGGCTCGGACGCCAGCTGAATTCACATGGGGGCAGCACTTCCACACAGGTAATAGCGGTGACTTATGCTTGCTGCTCCATAGTTGTCTATTCCAAAAAAAGCTTTTCCCTCTATCTCCTTTCTTTCAGGACACTGTATTAGCCCTGCAGGCGATGGCTGCCTTTGGTAAGATGCTATACACCCCCGATTCCCATCAAACTGTGGTGGTCAAAAAGGGCAATGGTGAAATTGCCAGTTTTGACTTAAATAAAGACAACAGACTATTGGTCCAGAGACAACAACTTCCTGATGCCACTGGAGACTACAGCATTGACGTCAACGGTTTAGGATGGTGCCTGATACAGGTGAGATTATTAAATCCATCACATGGTATAGACACAAAGATTTGTCCCCACTAGATATCTATTTAGGAAAAACAGTCGATTATAACCCCAACAAATCTTTTCAAATATTATCAGCTTTGGGGGAAGTCCTAGTGATGTATCAAGATGGTGGCATAAACGTTAGTGAGACTTGATTTGTAGAACAGTGACTTGTGTTGCATGTTAGAATAGTTCATCTTTCTCAATCATAGATTGTTTCTTATTGCTTATTTCAGTCAAATACAATGATTACATTTTGGTTAATGAAGCTCGTTGCTAGCAATCATCTGGGTCTACATCAGGGTCAACAACTAGTCTTTGGGAATTGCAAGTCGCCTTTGTTAGCAAGTATATAGAGGTGGTAAAGAAACGAACACTAAAGTGACAGACATCCTAATGTCTCAGATAATTCTAAGGAAAATATGGAGGATCAGGGTCTCTAGTTTAGTTAAAATGCATTTTTATCCTCCAAAGCTGCTACACTTTCAGGCAGGACTAGGGGTTTGAAACTCCGATCTACACAGAAGATCTGACTCGGACTGAGATAAATACTAACAAACCACTGTTGGTCAGCAATTCCGAGTACAGTTTCAGAGCAAGTAGTTATCTACAGAGATCCAGGACTCAAACTATCCATGAACTTTTCTGGACTGCTCCAGATAATGCAGAATAACCAGAACCCCCTTACCCAATACTGTTCAGAGATGGTGCCATAAAGCTTCTGTTCTAAACAAGTGAAGCGAGACCCAGTTGAGTTAAGCTTTTTCTTCACTGTCTTGTATTGACCATAATACATATGTTTATCTATTATGGGAAGGGCCTTATTGTTGCAATTCCAGTGCTGAGTGAGGCTAGGAACACTGGGGTCTGCATGGCTTCTATGCTGTCTGCTCCCTGGTGCTCTTCTGGATTACTGTTATGTACTAAACTTAATGACACAGTATACAATTTTTTAACTTTTTGCAATGTGCTCTCGCCGTGAAGCATATTACAGTAACCCTGGGATGCATTGGAAAGTGGAACCTGGGAGTTTTGTTAAAGGGTAGCTAGCCAGTAGGTTGTATAGTTGCTAGGGTTTCCAGAATCCCATTCGGAGCTAGAATAGCCTTAATTTGAAGTATTCTATCCTGTTTGTCTAATCTATGTCCTCTATTTTTACTTCTATAAAGGAAATTATAAATGCATGAATCAAATTGGGGAAAAAAATTAAAAATAGAATTTATAATTAAATACCGAGTTGAGGGTCTGTAAATTTAAGGAAAATTCCATGAATCTGAGACTAATAGGAAGCCACAAGTTCTCTTACCACTGTTCTGCAGTCTCATTTCCCCCCCCCCATCCTCCTGCCACAAATCTGCATCATTAGGGAGCCACAACAGGGCAGAGATCCAGTTTATTTGTGAGGGGCCTCAGGGCTGGTGTCCTGGCAGTTCAGCCTATTATTGTAACTTTGTTACAAGCTCCTTGCTGGGGGGTAAATGATTGAGTGTCTTCAGACAATATATTTGTGTCGTCTCTCATTGTAGACCACAGTTGTCTACTACATCCCAATACCCAAAGAAAATTCTGCATTCTCACTGGATATTACAACCTCTTCAGCAAGCTGTGTCAATGGAGTAGGATACGCTTTCACCATCGATGTCAACCTCAGGTACAGTAGCTCTAAGCTTCCTAATGGTGCAAATACAGGGCTCTTGTTTCTCTACAACATTAGTGTTATATGGTCACCTCGTTTTCTAAAGTTTACATCATGACTTGTATTGGGTGCCACAGTAAAATAATGCATAGTCTAATCCCAGTGCATCAGGACTAATTCTAGGAACATAAAACATCCGGGTTGTAGGCAATTGTTTACCCAGAATACAACAAAAAACAGGAGCGACATGCAATGAATTGGCTTTTTTTTTTTTTTTTCATTAGAACTATACCCCAATATCCATTACTTTTTGATACTGTGCCTGCTAGGACTTCCGTCATGAGACACATTGCTACAATGATAATATGGAGTCACTTGCACAACATAGTCGTATATCTGTTCACTGGGGAAACATTGAGACAGTGTCTAATCACACCACCGTATAATTGTTTGTATTTGGAATAAGTTCACATGGTAGATGGTATTCAAGCAGAGTATACATCTTTGCAATTTGTAGGACATTTGATCTTTGCTTCTTGGTAATTACCAAGGACAGAAGTTTGGAAAGCAAATGGTATCAATACATACAGTAGAATCATGTCCTGAGTTATTGCCTAAATGATTTGCCATTTGTACCAAATGGTAGAGAAAAAATTGGTCTTAAAAATAAGACCACTGTTTTTTTGTTTTCTACAGTACCTATTTCAGTAGACAGCCAGATTCTCAGATGTTTCAGAGAGGAAGGTGATGGTGTTTTTAAATCTTAGTGTGCAGACTGCGCCCAATTGAATTCCCCCCCCCTATTACCATTATTACGGTAATAGTGTGTAAACACCGTTATTACTGTAGTTTAACGCCAGCTTTTTGCTCACAGCTGCAAGCATAAAGCTGGGTTAAACTTACCGTAATGGCTTTAACGTGCATGGTACTTTGGGGGAATTGAATCCCCCCCCCCCCCCCCCCCATAGTGTATTAATGTTGAGAAAAAAATGACTTGACATTCAAGAAAATGAGAAAATGTGCTTCCAGCGGTGATTAATCTCAAATGCTTTGAAATTGATATTTGTGTGTATTTTTGCTATTGTTTTTTTGTTTAGTTACAAAGGAGAGCAAAACGCCTCAAACATGGCTGTTGTCCAAATAAGAATGCCGTCTGGTTACACTGCAGACCTTGGATCCTTGTATGATGTAGGTGATGCATATCTGTTGCAGTTTATACCTAGAACAGTTGTAGTACAGTGATATTGACAATGGTTTTTCTATCAATACAACAATATCATGTTTGGGGGGGGGGGGGTTGCTTTAGAGATCCACTCTCCTCTAAAATTGCTTTGCTTGCCCTAACGAATTTAACATAGAATTGGGCGTACTTCAGCTTTTTGTTACTACAAGTGGACCAATATCTCTACTACTGCTGTGATCTGTAAAATGTATATCCGTTACTGTCAACAAAATGTAAGTAGTCTCAAACTAGAGTGTGGAATGACACTTGGTTATAGAGGCCATATCATTGGAAGTGAGTGGTCTTTCTTCATGTAGTTTTCTTATGCTTTACTGTCATTGTACCTTGTTGTGCTTTGACCAGTAAAGCTAGGAGACACCTTGTCATGGAGGACAGAATGCTTGGTTGACTCTTGCCAAGAACTTCTTTTTGCACAAACCTTTGTGTCCATGTTGCACCACTAGAGGGTGCACATTCCTTTTCTATGCTCCCATCACAGCTTAAGTATTGTCTGCTAGTTCTCGTTTTTCTCTAACTGTGGTGAATAGAGCTGTCGTCAGGGGTTGACCAGATAAACTAAGATGCCAGGTCCAGAGGGGAGTGGTGAACTTGGCACCCTGATTAGACAGGAGCCTAATCTGGTGTAAAATGCAATTCACACCCACTGTCATTGCTGCTTGAATAGCAAAGACAGTATCTGTTTGTCAGCATTGACTGCTCCTGTACACTCCATGCTATCATGTGGGGTGCAGAGCAGGGTGAGGAACCCTACAGAAGGACTAGATTGTGTTGGGGGATAACTTATGAACAAGGAAGGTCCTAAAGTGGAGTGCAGGTGTACAGTCATATTGTAGATGAATTGTCCAAGTTGCATGAATCTGTGGGTGCACCACTTACAGCTCATTGTCTACCTTGTGCTGATCTTGGGCAAGTCAAATCTTTGGCTTTGAGAAACACTGGTATAATGTACAGTCTTCAGGACACCTAACAGTGCATGTTTTCAGGTGAAAAGGGAAATTATACCACCTGTGGATTTGTCAGTCCTGAATGAATACACCTGTGCTAAAGCAAGGAGATATAGAAAACATGCACTGTTAGGGGTCCTAAGGATCAGGTTGGAGAAACACTGCATTAGAATTTGGTACTTTGATCCTGTCCACATTATCAATGTCAATATAAAGACACGGATGACTCATTCTTCTGCTTGATGGCATAATATTTGACATAAAGCAAGTGGTAAACATAGAATAGTATAAGCAAATATAACTGCAATTTTTTTTTTTTCTCCCATTCAGATGGTGAACAAGCAAGTTATATCCAAAGCTGAAGTGAATCCAAAGGGAGACGTCATAATATATCTAGACTCTGTGAGTGATATCATTGTCTTCAATTTGTCAATGGTTTCCACCATCCTTCCTTATATTCCATTCCTCAGCATGCACCTACTACTACTCTTCCTCATGTTTTTAGCTTCTACTAGACTGTATCCTAAAGATATTTGGACAATTGCAATTTACACAAGAACCAGTGTAGATCACTAGTAAAGTGTTGGTGGTCTTCTGTATATGTATAATGCAGGATGATGTCTTACATCAGTGTTGGCTAACCTGTGACACTCCAGGTGTTAAACTACAAGTCCCAGCATACCCTTCTAGCAATAAGCTGCTATATATTGGCAAAGCATGCTGGGACTTGTAGCTTCACAACACCTGGCATGTCACAGGTTAGCTAACACTGGCTTACACTTTAAAGATTCTGAATCTTTGCCCAGTTTGTCCACATGTCTAGATGAATGGATCCCACCATCCATTGAGGCTAAATGGCTCCATTCCATTAGTGTAGTCGATTGATGGTCACACATATGTAGCAATAGTAGTAACCTGCCATCTGCATTCTTTGTGAAAGTAATTAAAATATAATGGCATTTTAGCCATTCTTGCTGAAATTTAGTAGTCCAAGCCGCACGCAAGTGACCACTGTTAAGGCAGTTAGAACAATTTGGCCAGTTTATCAGTTTACCATTGTTTTCATTGTATACTATAGATGGGATAATGTGACATACAGAGGCCACTCTCAAAGAATCTTTATCCATGTTTTTCGCACCATAATACTCTACTATTTTTTCTTATTAAAGACTCCCCACTTACCCCTTCCTTCTACTATTGCAGGCCCAGCCAGGTGTGGAACTACAAGTCCCATCATGCTCTGCCAGACAACAGCTGGGGCTTGTAGTTCCACAACATCTTGATCTGCAGGTTGGCTGTGTGTGTGTATACTGTCATGTCCATTTCCCCATATTGTGTCTACACTGTGCTTGTCTAAAATCATGTTTCGTCTGTATCATATACATGAATATTGTCAAGTATCTGATCTATAATGAATACATGTAAAACAATCATGTCGGTGGTTCAAAATGTAATATATTGTCTAATTTTATATGATCCATATAGAAAAATTAAATTTATCTGACTTCTAACACTCTGCAGTGCAGCTCAGAGCCATAACTTAAAATTTTAGCACCCAAGGAGAAAAGGAAAAATGCCGCTCTGACTTAAATTTTAACCAAATTGACCTAAAATATCACTGTATTCCCCCCCCCCCCCCTCCTCCTCCCTCCTTCAGCATTGCACTCTGGGCCCTGGTGCAGCTGACCATTGATTGTAATTAAAATGTAATTTTTTTAATACTTGGTAATGCCATAATTTCAACCTTCCATCATGCAGGTTTCCCACGAGAACGTTAAGTTATCATTCCAGGCTTTGATGGGGCAGCGAGTGCTGAACGTGAAGACCGCCTCCGGTTATGTGTTTAGCTACTATGAAGAGGGTAAAAGCAAACTTCTGATGTGTAACAAAATCAAAATTAATATTGTAAATAATAAATATGCTGTCTTTTGTTTCTTAGATGAGAATGGATATGCAAGTTATAACCGTCCTTGTACTGAGGACCAATAAGGTTTGTATAACAAAAAGGCTAATTTATTGTTTTTGAAGAGGAGAGGGACTTGTTTGTGGTTAACAAAGATACAATGACCGTATGTAGACTATATAAATTGTGCAATATAGAAATTTGTTTAGAAGGTTGGAAACTTATGGGAAAGATTTGCCTTCAGGGGCTTCACAGAAAGAAGTATTTACAATTGTCTAGAGTCTCAATTATGCTATAAGTTAATATAAAGAACACAGCAGACTGGCCTGGTGTGAAAACACTGGAGGATATAAAACGTTCTACATGTGCTTCAATATTGTCAAGAACACAAAGCTCATACGTAATGGGGCTCAATTATGAACACAGGTATAAAAAGGTGGTGTAGCCTATTGGCAACCAATCAAATTCTGACACTTTTTAGGGCAATTTAGTAAGTCTAAAATAGGCAACCACTTTTGCCTTGCATCAATCAGTGGGGTGTGGTTTTTCTCTTTTTTGTAAACATCCCCAAATGTGCTGTCCTGAGTGCACAGTAATGAATCGCCAAGAATTAATTCATTAAAGGAATATATCTCATTAGAATGATTTCTTTAGCATGAATATATGGTAATCGGATCTTTGGCAATGTGGCCAGTTAAGGTTGCAAGAAATATATGAAACTTGATCATCCGAATGTTATCCACTCCTAACACAATAATTCCAATTTGTTTCTGTAGAACTTGTTTTAACACCAGAATTTAATTTCAGATAATATACTTCACAAGACCATATACATTGACCTGGAAAACGAAAATGCTGAAGTTTGCTTGGACAACTCTATCTACCAGGAATAAAATGACCTCTACACACAGGATCAATGTACAATATACAGTAACAATTGTCAGTATGTTTACTGTATACATTTTAGTGTGCACACATTGCTTATGTACAGTACAAAACCATGGAAATAAAGAGTTAACAAACGTGATACAATTCATTGTCTGTAGTACGGATCAGTTTTGGTTCCTTTGTAGATCACTGGTCAGCAGAAAGTATGGCTTGCAATGAAAAGAATCCTATATTACGAGATGAACATCACACATCCGCTGAATATCAATCTGTAGCAAATAGTCACTTTTTTTAGTTTATAAAGTAAATATTTTTTTTTTTTATTTTTTTTTGTACCACTGAGTGTCCTAGTCCTTCATACTATGTAGGCTTTTATGGTATTCAGCAACTGCCCTGCAACATTTTCCTTTCCCTGGAACAAGTGTAGACTTTCTGACCTTGCAGGCATACAAGAACAGCAGCAACACTTAAGACTGCTACACATTTACATGTATACAGTGTAGGACAAAGTGGTCCCTGGAAGGAGTAGATAAAGGAGTAAATAAATGAGGGCTGTCTTTGGAATTTGCTCTCTCCAATGGGAGGATCAGGAGCTTGCAGAGGGCATGGGGTCACTACAGGTTGCTCTGTATAGCTTTGAAGAAAATGTTTATTGGGTGCTCAAACTAATGTACTGTTAAATATGTGCACGTGCCATTTGCATGATTCCTAGACATACTGTAGAGTAGTACTGTATCTAAATCCAGGAAGAATCTCTAGACCCCAAATGTGCACAATGACATGGGCACTGAATAGTGTGGATTCTCTTAAAACAATGTGGCACCTCCCTCAGAACCCTCTATTCATCTGGCAAGCGACAAAATATCTACACTTTATAATCTGCATTTAATTAAATGTGTAAAGACAAAGGTCTTTTACACTTTTTTTTTATTTTTTAAATCATCCATAATTTACTACCTGGGAATGCAACTTGAAGACATTTGAAACAAAATAAAACATTGCCACATTTATCACATGGAATACGTGTCCTGCTCCTCTGCAAAACTTTGGAGCCCTAAGATGCTTGCTTTATCCTGAGATTACCTCGATTTGTCTGCTGTTTGTGTAATGTAACATCACTCCACCACACACCATCTCCGCGCTCCTTCCCTCTTGATTTGTTCCCCCCCCCCCCCCCCCTCCCTGCCATCCCGGTTTAACACAAAAAATTGGTTATTCCTTGCAACACTCTTCTTGTCACAATACAATCTCCATACCAGTTTTGATTGGACAACATCTCACAGATTCTAAAAATCAAGACCTGTTGAAATCCCACAATCTGTTCTACAGCTTTAGTTTGGTCACTGCATTCTTGTCTAACTCTCTCTTAAAAGAATCAAGTATCACTGTTTCATAGATTAGATATTATACCAGCATATTTAAAATTCTATGTACACACAGAGCAAGACTCCATCTCACATACTTTTCTTATGCTGTCCCAGTTGTTTATGGATCTTTCTAAGCATCGTTCAATGATCCATATTAAGGTTATATTATTTTGGCACAACTAGTGCATTAGTCTGTATCTGGTACAAACTGAGTTAAATCTAACTGCCCAAGGTGGAAACACTGGTATTTAAATGTGAATCTTTAGGATGCTAAAACCATAAGCAAATTCCAAACCTTTTTAGTAGTCTGGTTCCTCTAGACTTCCATGCTTGTAATAAAAGGTTTCTGTCTGTATTCTCTGAACATAGCTAACCAGCTCTGACAAGCCACTAGATGCAGCCCCCAGAAAGCCCCATGACAGTCACTGCAGAGTTACAATTTCCCAGTGACTGAGCCAACACAAATGGAAAGGTTCCTTGTAGTGTACTTGACGTGCAAGTGTGACTATGGGACACTGCATAGAGAAGCCAGCACAGAGACAAGAAGCACGAATAAGACTGAAAGAGCAATAAGAGAAGACAATGACTCTAAGAATTAAATTGTAGTAAGAATAGAGATAAGGGAGGGTAAGAGGGCTACATAGCTCCCTCACTCCATCAGAACTTCCCCTAATCTGTCCAGTTTCAAATTGGTCCTAAAAACCCACCTTTTTCTTAAAGCCTTTCTATCTCCAACTTAACTTCCTACCTTATCTTCTGCCTCCGTCCCCCTACTCTCCCTCTCTCCCCTGCGTCTGTCTGTCCACCCCTCCCCTTAGATTGTACGCTCATCTGAGCAGGGCCATCTCTCCTGTTTCCACCACTTCTAACTCTGCTCTCAAGCTACTTAGCCCTCCTCCTCGAGGGTCCTCCACCCCATGTCCACTCTCGCTCCCTCCTCCCCCCCTGGGGTTCTCCCGCGCCCTCCTTCTTGGGCCCCGTCATTTGCGGATCCTCCCTCCCCCTTCCCCGCCCTCTCTAGCTGTGCATTGAGCTTACTGAGTTGCTGTGTTTACTGTAATGTGCTGTCTCCCATTGTATTGTAATTTGTTTGTCTCTGTATGGCGCTGCAGGTGCCTTATAAATAAAAATTAATACATAAACAGTGAGGACTGAGGCTGTAAACAAGGGAACAGTGAGTGAGAAGGGGTTGGAGACAAGGGGGTT
Source organism: Mixophyes fleayi (assembly GCF_038048845.1). Classification (NCBI taxonomy): domain Eukaryota; kingdom Metazoa; phylum Chordata; class Amphibia; order Anura; family Limnodynastidae; genus Mixophyes; species Mixophyes fleayi. Next base: position 14,297,876 of record NC_134407.1, on the reverse strand, counting down.
TCTTTGACGTACATAATTTTTATAAAAAACATTGTATTAATGTAGTGTAGAAGTACTTTACAATAAGTGCTCTGTCTTGCCCAGGGCACTAAAGTGTTTAGGTATGGCTCTGCACATCATACAGAGGATTTCACAGCTGAAACAAGAGTAGCAAGTGTGGTTCAGAGTGGAGATTGGGACAGTTGTGAGGGTGTAATTGTTTAAATAGTGTTACCAGTAGTGCGCAAAGTGAGCCAGTATGGTTTACCGGCACAGTCTTTAAAGCTGGCTGCAGAGTGCTGGCAAGTAACAGCTCCCCTGCGTACAGTCTTCCTGGAACTCTGCTCTGAAGCTCAGCGTAAGGTGCGCGATTGTCATCTTAGACTCTCTGCGTGGTGAAGCCTGGAAAGCGCAAGTCAACCTTCTGATCTGTCCCCCAGTCCAGATACCTGTTCCACACCTAGGTAGAAGTTGGGCGGGCACCAGTTGGCCCAGAGGTGCACAAGTAGAAGCCACCATCTAAACTCCACACACCCGTGAGGTAGAGTAAGTGCTCAAGTCCCCCTGTCATTGATGCACACCACTACATACCTGCTTCCTAATATCGTTGCCAGAAACCCCACATCCATCCCAGAACACCAGGCAGCTACTGAGTGGAATGCACATTTTTCGGGGTGACTTTGTCTAAGATATCAGACAAAATCCCCCACTGAGTGGCAGATGTCCCTGAATCCATCTGGGAAAAGTGTAAAAACACCAAACCAAGGGAGATCTTCCTCCTAATTTACATCATACTGGGGACCAATATTGCACTTATACCCCAAATCTGGACCAATATTTGAAGGAGGCTCCTAGGGATACCACTGCTAGTTGATGCAAGCTGCTCAACACCAAATATCCCCATAGGGATATATTTTGGAAAAGGGGCAAGTAAGAAGTGAACAAACACAGGGGAGACATTCGAGAGATCTAGGCACACAGGAGACATTAAGTAAAGGTAACATGAGTTGGGGGAGAGGTGAGGGACACAGGGCAGATGGTCTTACATCATGTAATAGGTTTTATATAATACTGTATATTGTTAAAAAGCAACTAAAATTAGTTTCACATTATCAAAATTCCTACAGCTTATGGGGGCCCAGGAGAGGGTTGGCAAAGTTTAGCCTGGGGGCAAGACTCAACTTGGCAGTCTATTAGGAAAATAAATGAAGATGGCTTAGTGACCCAGCCCAAGTAAGCCCCCTATGGGACCGGCCCTACCTAGTCTACCATGGCCATTCATTTCAAAGTGGAAGTTTCATACCAGCACTCCTATATTTACACTTAGACCACTGGTAATCAATGGTTTTTTATTTTTTTTATTTGATTCTGGAGGACACAGGGAGCCAGTATAGGGATTTGCAAATGTGGAGCGGTGAGAGAGGAAGATCAGTCTCGCAGCAGCGTTTAGGATGGATTGAAGTGTGGATATATGAGTGCCAGATAGCAAGTTGCAATAGTCAAGATGGGAGATGATGAAAGAATGGATAAGAGTTTTGGTATCATATTGAGTAAGAAAAGGATGTATTCTCGCAATGGAATTTTAAGGTGGAATCGACAGGACTGGGGGAGAGTCTGGATGTGAGGAACAAAGTAGAGCGCAGAGTCGAGTGATGCCAAAGCAGCGGGCGTGAGAGACTGAGGAAATTTTGGTGTTATTGACAGGGAGATTTGAAGGCAGGTGGTGACTGGCAGGACAGAAGATAATCGGCTCTGTTTTGGACATGTTGAGCTTTAGGTAGCATTGAGACATCCATGTGGAGATAGCAGAGACACAGTTGGTTACACAAAATAGTATGAAAGGAGAGCGGTCAGGGGAAGACATATAGATTTGATTGTCATTGGCGTAGAGTTGGTATTGGAGGCCACATGAGCGAATTAGTGCCCCAAGAGAAGAGGTGTACAATGAAAAAAAAGTAAAGGTCCAAGAACAAAGCCTTGTGGGACAAACACAAGGGAGACATTCGAGATAGTGGAAGTGGAGCCGAGGATGTGCCAGAGGTAAAAACACTAAATGAGCGGTTCGATAGGTGGGAAGTGAACAGGGAAAGAACTGTCACGCAGGCCAATGGAGTGAAGGGTGTGTGGGAGAAGAGGGTGAACAACAGTGTCAAAAGCAGCAGAATTATCATGGAGAAATGAACCTTAGACTTTGCAGTAAGTAGATCATTGATCACTTTTGTGAGACCAGTTTCTGTGGAGTGTTGGGGGCAGAAGCCTGATTGCAGACAGTCGAGAATGGAATGAGAGGAAAGAAAGTGAGACAGGCAATTGTAAACTAATCGCTCAAGTATTTTGAGGCAAAGGGGAGGAGAGAAATTGGTAGTTGGAGAGAGAGGCTGGATGGAGAGATGGTTTCTTCAGAATTGGTGAGATGAGCACATGTTTAAAGGAGAATGGAAATGTGCGGGGGAGAGATACAGGCTGAAGAGATGAGATAGAGGTGGACATGCAGTGGAGGAGAGGGAGCAGAGAAGTTGGGAGTGAATAGGGTCAAGATGTAGGGTGAGATGAGTGCAGAGACTGCACTTCAGTTACTGGCGAGAATGAATTAAAGGTGGATTGGGGAGTGTAGGTAAGGGTGGGTGGAATTTGGCATGAGGAAATATCTTGTCGATTTTGTCTTTGAAATCGGTGTCAAAATCATGGGCTGTGAGGGAGGAAGGGGGAGAAGGAGTAGGTGGGCAGAGAAGTGAGTTGAAAATGGCAATGAGGCGACAAGGGCTTAGAAGACTAGGTGAATATTAGAGATTTGAAGAATGTTTGTTTGGCCATTGAAAGGGCAGTGCTGTAAGATGAAATGATATATTTATAATGGAGGAAATCGGGATAGGAATAAGATTTCCTCCAGTGGCGCTTTGCAGTGAGGGAGCACTTTGCAGGTAGCGGGCTTGATCTGATTGCTGCATTGAGACCTGGAACCAGGACCTGTGCCCTAGGACTATCCACATGTAGATACACAGTTTCTCCTCACAGTTATCAGTAGTTTCTCTATTTCCCAATATCTCAGTCTTGTTCTGTTACATGCTATAGTGGGTGAGAATCACATAGCAGACTACGTATCTGCGCAGAGGCTTGTTCCAATTCCTGAACCTGCTGATGGGATTCTTGTGGAGAAACCTGATATTTTTCCCATGAATAGATCATCTCTCCTCAACCCACTCCTATTCTAGTAATCATGCGCTCCTTAAAGTTACAAAGAGACACCAAACCTCTGGGAACTGAATCATGTAACATTGTCTGATTATGGGCATAATGCAGGGGAATAGACTCTCCAGGATCCCATATCAATAGCTTCCCTACTTAACTGACATTACCCAACATAGACATTATTGGAAGAACTAACACTCAACTAGAGACTAGACCAACAGCTTGCCTGCTGCAAAAGCCAACTACTCCCCTGCAAAAAGTTTGTTAAACAGCGTCTGAGGTTCATATAGCTGAGAATGCTCTACCTCCCTAATGACAGAGGTCACCTAGCACTTAACACATGAGCTCTGCATACTGAACTGTCCTGCACATTTGCAGGACTTATATTACTTTCTTATGGTTAAGATCAATTCCTGCTATTCTTTATTCCTACCACTAGAGGCCCTCACTCTCTTAATTCAAATATATAATGGGCAACTTTTTAATGCTTTAACTAAATCAACCTCCCATTCTTGAGGCAGAGGGTTACTGACTAGCATGTGGACCCACTCAATTATTTTTTTCAGCCTATAAGGGTGACCAAAAGACCTACATACGAATTCTACCAAACCTTCAGGGACAACTCCCTGTTGAAAGAAGAGTGAAGAAGGTAGTCTCATACCAAAATACTGTTGAGGATGACCTCACTTCGCTTAAGCAGGACCTAGTGGCCATCCAAGACCTTCAGGAAGATATGGATGATCAAGCTTGGAGGAATAATCTTTGAATTTAAAGAATTTCTGAAATCGTAGTGCCCATCAATCTCGATACTTACCTAAAAACGCTTTGCCCAAGTGGCTTCTAAGGTACTGGATAAAAGGGGGAAAAGTGATGATGATCTGATGTTGTGGTCAGGACACTAAGAAACTTTGCATCTACTTAAGTTATCTACACTGGTAATGGTCCTTTAAAAGGACAACAGGACCTTTTCCATTAAAGTGGATTGGACTATATTCATAGGAACATCCTGCAGATCTGCATTGCATGTATACATAGTTCTACTTTAGATCTATACCACCTTCATGCTGGCATATTTTTTTTGATGTGCAATAGAAGGTTAATTATCATCAAGCGATTATACAATTATCACATTCGCTAACTACCCTATTTGGATTTATTTTTTTTCTGCCTATCCATTTGTGTTTTTTTGTGCAATTTTTATGAAATATCCATTTGTGGATTTTTGTGCTATTTATATGAAATAAATATTAATATTATTATTATATTATTATACTGTCCATATCAATGTCTACATGTATAGTTTGAATTTTAGTGATATCATATAATTTTATGATTTTTATGTTGTGCTATTTTAGCAATAAACTTGTCTAATATACCAGCGCTCCTATTCCCCCTTTCATCTATTACCCCTTGAGACATTCCAGTAGGATGTTCTGTTGGTAGCAGCTAGTATAGTTAGCAACAGTGTACTGATCGGTATCAGTACCGTAGAGCACCTTGTTCCTCTTTCTTCTAAGGTACTGGAAGATCACCTCCTTTAGAAACCACAGAGCGTCAAATCCAGATGCGAAGATGAAGCCTGGCTAAGAGACATAGTTCTCCTTCATTATTTCACATCTAAGGAAACTATCTTAACGGAGTCCAGGTAACTTCAGAATTTCCAATATGAAGGCATCACACTTCACATCTTCCAGGACATTTCCCCGATTACACTTACCAAGAGGAGAGGCCTCAAACCAGTGACTAATATCTTGAGGGACAATAACATACGCTACCGGTGGGATTTCCCTTCAATCTTCACGCAGGGAACCAAGATCATCAACTCTCAGCGAGAAACATCTCTGAAGCCCAGAACTTGATCCAACAGACGGATCTATTACCATCGCTAGACCCCTCACAAGCTTCTGGCAATACCCCACACCCATTGACACCAAGACCACAGAGATCCCCTTGAAGAGACTGGGCTACAGTTCCACAACCTGACAAACCATGTCCTCTTAAGGCCTGACTCAGCCTCACAAGTGCTTATGGTCAACCCTGACTTGTCGTTCCATTTATCTTTGCTTTCTAACTCCCACATAGACAGTTCAAGACCCTGATTAGTATATTTCTGCTGGCTTCCGAGACCAGAGTGGATTCCACGGCCAGAATATAATCCTATTTGGGACTTTGGGACGATTTTCAGGTAGACGCTACCTCTCAGTTTTGCATGGGGGGTAAATCATGTTTTGCGAGGAAGGGCTCAGTCTCGAACCCCAAACAAAATATATGGTCACCACTGGCGTAATCTTTCTTATGGTTTGAATATTTGCGACTGTTCTTTCTTTCCCTCCCTCCCTCGATTCCAGGTTTCATCCCTGAATGTATAGAAGTCCTTCTTTGGCGAAAACTACAGTAGATAATTGTAAACTTACCTGTTCACAACATATAAGGTTTGATTTGACTTATTTACAAATGTTTCAATATTGTGGTTCTTGTTAACTGTTTATTTTATGTTGGGTTATCCCAAATGCACCCCTCATTTTCTCCACAGGGCCCACAACGGAGAATTCAATATCTGTATGAACCACAAAATACTAGATCACAATTTACTAGTTATTAAAGAGAACTCTATATCATCCCACAACCTGAATCCACCACCTCACACACAGGTGCACCAAAAGCATCTAATTGATAAGTTTCTGACTAAGACACATCTTCCTGATCTCACTAAGTTAAAGATGAAATCTCAGACAAGGAAAAATAACCCAGGTCATTCAAACAAAACAATCTGTCAAGGCTCCAAACCCGGATGGCTATTTGGATGCTTTATTTTAAAAAGTTTACAAACATACTTGTTCCCCATCTGAAAACCCTCTTTAATTCTGTCTTTAGTGGATCACACTGGAATTTTGGGGACTCATAAAGAGGGCAAGGACCTATATAGATTTGCCTGCTGACACCCATATCTTTATTAAATTATCTAAAATGTTAAGCTAAATCTTAGCAAACACAATGAACTTGGTGCAGCCATTTCTAATCCACTACGACCAGGTGGGCTTATTCCTGAGAAGATAAGTCAGAGATGATACGAGGAGGACCATTGAACTAATCCACATTTTAAATACTAGAGAGACTCCAGCAATAATCCTCTTCATCATGCTGAGAAGACCTTCAACAGGCAATTATGATCCAGACCCTGCAACATTTCAGCCTGTCTGGACACTTTCTCAATGGGAGTAAAGACTCATTACAGTCAGGGCCGGTGCTAGGGTCCACGGCGCCGTAGGCATTTTTAAAAAAACGGTGGCCCCCCCCCGCAAAAATTGCTGCCCCCCCCCCCCGCAAAAATTGCCGCCCTCCTCTCCTTACCTTGTCTCACCACCGCCGCCTCTCTGCTCTGCCTCCTCCCCTCTACTCACTGACACTAGTAAGTGGAGGGGAGGAGACAGAGCAGAGAGGCGGCGGTGGTGACAAAATAGCCTCTTCCCCCCCTCCCCTGTGCATCTGAATGCTGTGCGGCGGCCGTGACAGGTATGGTCAGCGGTCGCCGCACAGTTTTAAAGTCTTTTAGAATTCTGTGGCGCCCTCCGGAGCCCGGCGCCCTAGGCAAGTGCCTAACCTTGCCTAATGGGAGCGCCGGGCCTGATTACAGTTGCCTTTTCTCTAGAGTCTTTAATATTTGTTTTAGTAAATTAACCTTTAGCAACAGCCTTTTAGTGACTGCCCATAAATACGGGGGAGCCTGGAAAACAAGATATCCTTATTTGCTGATGATTTCCAATTAACCCTCCAACAACCTAAACTATCCCTCCCTAACCATGGACCATTATGGTAAATTGTTAGGTTATAAAATTAACTACTCGCAATCAAAGGCAATGCCCATGAAGTCTCCTTCCGCAAATATCACAGCTTTATCGCTACTCACTTCAATTTTAAATGGCAGACAAAAAAAATGAAATACGTGAGGGTCTACATTGCACTTACCGAGAGTCTCAATACTTCTCTTCTCTAGTATTAAAGCAAACCTCCACTCTTGGAGATCCCTAATAATGTCATGACTGGGCAGAATCATTGTGATTTAAAATGAATATCCTCCTCAAACCCCTTTTACCTTTTTCAGATTCTACCAGTCAAGGCCCCCTTCTTGGAATTACCAACTCTTCAAAAAAGTTTATAAATAAGCCTCCAAGAACATGCTTTGCTCTAATACAAAAATCAAAAACAACAAAACGAAGAGACAGGGGTGTCCCAGATGTAAAAATGTAGTATTGGGTAGCACAGTGGCCTAGTGGTTAGCACTTCTGTCTCAAAGCACTGGAGTCATGAGTTCGATTCCTGCGCTGTACAAAGAACTTACTCACATCAGTCTCTGCCCCATTGGGGCTTACAGTCTAAATTCCCTAACACACACACACACACGTCAATTTGAGAGCAGCCAATTAACCTACCAGTATGTTTTTGGATTGTGAGAGGAAGCCTGAGCACCCGGAGGAAACCCATGAAAACACGGGAAGAACATACAAACTCCACACAGATAAGGCCATGGTTGGGAATCAAACTCATGACCTCAATACTGTGAGGCAGAAGTGCTAACCACTAAGCCACCATGCTGCACCAAGATATTGTCCAAATCCATCCAGTGGAAGGCTCAGAACAGGCTTCCGGGACAAATTTGTGCCAAGACAACAACCGGAAATCTGACTGGGACCGTAACCCCCCTAAAACCTGGCCAGGATCCAACCGGACCACCTCACATTGGTTTCATGCCAATCGGTGCAGGGATGTCTGAATGCATAACTAGACAGGCAAACAGACCAATGATTTTTATATTTAAGATTGTATCTGATATTTTTTTCTTTGCAACAAAAGACTCACAATAATTATTTATTTTGTGTTGAATAAAGTACATATAGTCATTCATTCATAGTTCTTATTTGCCCAATGATGGCCCCACAACGGGCGCCGACAACTGACATGGAGTGACATGTAATGAATGCTGCAAATAGACTGTGCAGCCAGTGCTCTAGAAAAGGGACTCTGTTGGCTGCTGGCTGTGCAGTAATGCACATCAATTGGATATCTCACAGACAAGATAATAATAGTTCTTATAATCCATATTATGGTTAGTGTTGGGTAATCTGCACCAAAGATCAGGATCACTTTCCTCAATGAGATATACTGGATAATGCAGAAAGAATTGTCTGCAGTTAATGCCCAGAGGATATCAGCTATCATGATAAGGTCAAAAGCCAAAGGTCTGGTATGCCAAGTAGTCAGGATAACATCAAAAATTCTAGCTAGAACACAAATCCTAGTCTTCATTGTTATTGAAGACAAAGTAGCTATGTTCACCACAGGCTCAAGGCCAAAGATGCTTGATAGGTCCACATTAGGGTGAACCAATACTCATGGTCAGAAACAACCCAAAGGTCTGGTACACAAGAAGACATGTGGAGCAAGTATAATGCTAGACACCAGTGAACAGGCACACAATAATCTGGCAACCCGCTGCTCAGATGCCAGAGCAGAGCAGAGTATACAAAAAGGCCTGTGTTGCTGTCATCTATCGTCCCCCTGGAACGCACCAACAATTTCTTGAACACTTCTCTTCATGGCTACCTCACTTCTTATCTTCTGACATCCCCACCATCATCATGGGTGATTTCTATAACCCTATTGCTAATCCACAATCCAATGCTGCTTCCAAACTACTTTCTCTAACCTCCTCACTTGACCTCTTCCAGTGGATTGAATCCATGCTTCATTAGGATGGCCACTGTTTTGGTGGTATATTTACTAAACTGCGGGTTTTCAAAAGTGGAGATGTTGCATATAGCAACCAGTCAGATTCTAGCTGTCATTTTGTAGAATGTACTACATAAATGATAACTAGAATCTGATTGGTTGCTATTGGCAACATCTCCACTTTTGCAAATGTGCAGTTTAGTTAATATACCCCTTGATCTTCTTTTCTCTAGACTATGCTCAGTTTCTGATCTCCTTAATACTCCTTTCCCCCTCTCGGATCATCACTTTTTTAGCTACTCGCCCACCCCCTATTCTTTACCCTTCCCGCTGTCAAACTTTTCAAAGCCTCCTCTCATACCCGCAGAAATATTAACTTTATTAATTGTCAACAGTTTTCCACATCTTTTCAACACCTTCTCTCCCCAATTTGTACATTCTCTTCCCCTGAGGAGGGCAGTACCTCATTTTCATCAAACCCTAAAAACTGCTCTTGATCAAGTGGCTCCAGCTAATCTTCATTTTCCGCATAGACTTCATTGTCAAACGTGGCACATTAATGTAAAATGAAATCTACAAAAGCAGAACGTCACTGGCGTAAATCTTGTACCTCTAATGATTTCATTACCTATACTGCTGTCTACCACTCCTATCGAAATGCTCTGGACACTGTAAAAGAAACATACTTCCAATCTCTCACCTATGCTCAGGCTTCTAACCCCAAACACCTTTTTAACACATTTGAATCTCTTCTAAACCCTCCCACTACCATCAGTGCCCAGGATCTTGCTTCCTATTTCAAGGACAAAATTGAAAGATCAGACTTGAAATGCTATCATCTCCCTCAACAAGCAATCAGCTCAATTTTTTTTAACACTCTCTGACACCCTCTCTTCATTTGATCCCACAAATGAAGAAGTTTCTACTCTCTTCTTATCTTCCAATTATACCACATACCCTCATGATCCCATATCCTCACAATTTTTCACATTTCACCTCTAGCTAAAATCTGTAATATCTCTCTCTCTCTACTGGTAACTTCCATCATTATGCAAGCATGGAGTGACTACACCTATTCTGAAAAAACAAAATTCTGACCCAAACTCTCTCTAAAATTACCATCCCACCTTTCCCCTCCCATGCCTCTACAAGCTTCTCAAGAGAATTGTCTACACTCACCTCACACAATTTCTTACAGCAAACAACCTACTGGATTCTCTTCAGTCAGGCTTTCGGTCTCAACACTCCACATAGTCTGCGTTGACCAAGGTTGTCAATAATTAGATCACAGCAAAAAGTAAAAGCCATTACTCTCTTCTAATTCTCCTGGATCTCTCTGCTGCATTTGACACTGTTGACCACTCTCTCTTCATACAAACGCTACAATCCCTAGGTCTTAAAGGCACTGTCCTATCCTGGTTCTCATACTACCTATCTACTACCTATTAATGTTTGATCCCAGTTGATAAGTGCTCCGGAATTTGCTGGTGCTATATAAGTAAATATTAATGATGATGATGATGATCTGTATGTGCAGATGCTGCAAAGCCCAGGAATGTACATGACCAGTATGTGATAGTTAGTACTAATGGCAAACCTCACAGCTTCCCTTTGCTCCACCCAAGGTAATAAATGTGGGTCATGGCAGCGCCATGAGAGGATGGGCAACCAGCACTGGCGCAGACCCTGTTTATCTTCAGCTGGAAGTTTCCATGAAGCAGTGGTTATGACCGTGATGTGCTGTTAATAGGTCTGTTTGGACTCAGAGAAGTGTGGGATGGGGGTGTTTGTTTACCTGGGTGATGTGACACAAAGTGTGACATGCTCATCATTGAATTATGGAACATCTCTGTCTACCAATTTATCCTTCATTTTATCTGAAAGACCTTGCTAAAAGTTCACAACTAGCACTTTGTTTACTTTTTTCTGAAGTCCTGGTACATCATGGACTAGAGTATTTACATAGAGAGAGCAAACAGGCAGATTCATCTGGGCTCATCAAATACTTTCTGAAAGTAAAAACAAATAAAAGTAATTGTTTGTCATATAACTCTTCCGCCTGTCATCTGCTTTCACCTCCTTATCCTCATGGAAAGTTCATGTTACACTCCTGTCTTTTTTGTTTTACTGACTGTGTCTTGCCCCACAAATGAACATTGATGATATATAAATTATAAATTTATACATATATATATATATATATATATATATATATATATATACATATATATATATATATATATATATATATATATATATATATATATATATATACACACCGATCAGCCACAACATTACGGACACCACAAGACCTCTGAAGGTTTCCTGTGGTATCTGGCACCAAGGTGTTAGCAGCAGATCCTTTATGTCAGTGTTTCCCAAACCCATTCCTCAGGGGCCCCTAACAGTGCATGTTTTCCATATCTCTATATCTCTTTACTGGAGCACAGGTGTATTCATTACTGACTGACACGTTTTAAAAGATCCACAGTTGGCACTAATTATTTCACTTGTGACTTGGAAAACATGCACTGTTAGGGGACCTTGAGCACAGGGTTTGGGAAACAATGCTTTAAGTCCATTAAGTTGCGAAGCGGGGTCTCCATGGCTTGAACTTTTTCCAGAAGATCCCACAGAGGCTCCATCGAATTGAGATCTGGGATTTTTAGAGGCCAAGTTAACACCTTGACCTTTTTGTCATGTTCCTCAAACCATTCCTGAACAGTTTTTGCAGTGTGGCAGGGCGCATTATCCTGCTGAAATAGGACACTGCCGTCAGGGAATACCGTTGCCATGAAGGGGTGTATTTGGTGTGCAACAATGTTTCAGTAGGTGGTATGTGTCAAAGTAACATCCACATAAATGCCAGGACCCAAGGTTTCACAGCAGAACATGGCTCAAAGCATAACACTGCCTGCGCCAACTGGCCTTCTTCCCATAGTGCATCCTGGTGCCATCTCTTCCCCAGGTAAATGATGCACATGCACCCGGCCTCCACATGATGTAAAAGAAAGCGTGATTCATAAGACTGAGCCACCTTTTTCCATTGCTCCATGGTCCAGTTCTGGGGCTCACATGCCAATTGTAGGCACTTTGGTGGTGGACAGGGGTCAGCATGGGCTCTCTGACCGGTCTGCGGCTATGCAGCACTCTGCGATGCACTGTGTGCTCTGACACCTGTCTATCATAGCCAGCATTAACATTTTCAGCAATTTGTGCTACAGCAGCCCTTCTGTGGGTCCAGATGGGCTGGCATTGGCTCCCCGAGTGCATCAATCAGCCTTGGGTGCCGAAGACCCTGTCGCTGGTTCACTGGTTGTCTTTCTTAGACCACTTTTGCTAGGTACTAACCACTACATCCCGGGAACACTCCAAAAGACCTGCCGTTTTGGAGAAGCTCTGACCAAGTTGTCTAGCAATCACAATTTGGCCCTTGTCGAAGTCACTCAGATGCTTACGCTTGTCCATTTTACCTGCTTCCAACGCATCAAATTCAAGAACTTACTGTTCACTTGCTGCCTAATATATTCCACCCCCTGACAGGTGCCATTGTAACAAGATAATCAATGTTATTCACTTCACTTGTCAGTGGTTTCAATGTTGTGGCTGATCGGTGTTACCTACATCAATTAATGATACTTCTATTTACCTACAATTAATCTTAAATGGCTATATAATCCTTTTTCTTTATATCATTATATAACTAGCTTGTAAAAATTTACTAATTATTAGTTATTATCAGTTGAGGATCATACATAAATTAACCTTATAATAAAGTGGAAAAAGATTGATTGTCCGATCCAGTCGCTTAAATGAAAAATAAATACATTTATTAATAGAACATTAGTTTAAATATGGTATTACGCAGGCACTGCCAACGTTAGCTTAAAAGTTTCAATACTGAAATCTCTGACCATAGTAGGCAGACTGGAGTTTTAGACTATTTGAACAATGGCATCAGTTCACACATATACAGGGTCGGACTGGCCCAGCGGACTACCGGTAGGCCCGGCTACCGCACGGCCACACCCCCTTTCACCAGTGGGCGGTGCTTACCTGGAGGCCCCTCACGTCGTCCCCGCTGCTTCCCCGCTGCTCAATTGCGATCACAGCTGCGATCGCAATTGAAAGATGACTGGCTGTCACTGAGCAAGGCAATACCATATGTTATTTTATACAACTGACTTTCATAAGAAAAGTTGTTTACATTCTTCACTATGTGGTACTGATTACATTGTCACTGCTGCCTACTGGAACATTATGCAAATGTACTGTGATTTGTATGTATGAAGTATTGCTGGTAGAGTCACTAAGCAATGTCCCGGCTTTTAAAGTGACAACCTCTCGACACAGTGGAATGAGGATATTTGCAAGTACTTTCCAACACACAGAGATTCTCATATACTTGTTAACAAGTTACAGTGAATAATTTGCAGTTGTAGCAAAGGTTCCACACATACAGCAAATCAATATGCATAATAACAGAGCCGTTAAGTATTTTAATGGAACCCTTTTTCTATATAACAACATATTAGCAACCAACTATATTGTTTTTCCATTTGTTATGTTAGGATATGTTAGGATATGTGGGAAATGGATGTATTAAACGTAAATGCTAATAATTTATTGCTGGGGCTGTTTGGAGGGAGGGTAATAGGTTTATTTATTAAATGGGAATACTATTAATTTAATGTTGGGGTTGGTTGAGGGAAATAGATCTATTCATCAAATGTGAGCACTATTACTTTAATGTTGAGGCTTGAGAGAGGCCTAATTATTAAATGTGGGTGCTGTTGATTTAATGGCAGGGATGGTTGACGTTTCTAAATGTACCCATTATTTTTTCCAAATAGGGCCCTCAACATTACAGGATCCAGACGAGCCGCAACTCAAGAAACCAGCAGCCACAGGTGGTAAAAGTGACAACAACAGGTAGGACAGTCTGTCAAATGATCTGAGTCTAGTGCAGGCTTGGCTAACCTGTGGTACTCCAGGTGTTGTGAAACTATAAGTCCCAGCATACCCTTCCAGCAATAAGCTGCTATATATTGACAAAGCATGCTGGTAGTTTCACATCACCTGGAGTGCCACAGGTTAGCCAATCCTGGTCTAGTGGGACAATTGTGATTTTTGGTGACTGTTCTGCCCAATCTAAGGGGCAGGCCAAGACTGTGTATTTTTTATACACACACTGCATTCTTTATATACTGCACTAAGGTGCTAGCTGTCCTTCGTGGACTGACCACTCCCCCTCTAGTGTCTGGTCCCACCTCTATGATGGAGGAATAATCTTTGAATTTAAAGAATTTCTGAAATCGTAGTGCCCATCAATCTCGATACTTACCTAAAAAACGCTTTGCCCAAGTGGCTTCTAAGGTACTGGATAAAAGGGGGAAAAGTGATGATGATCTGATGTTGTGGTCAGGACACTAAGAAACTTTGCATCTACTTAAGTTATCTACACTGGTAATGGTCCTTTAAAAGGACAACAGGACCTTTTCCATTAAAGTGGATTGGACTATATTCATAGGAACATCCTGCAGATCTGCATTGCATGTATACATAGTTCTACTTTAGATCTATACCACCTTCATGCTGGAATATTTTTTTTGATGTGCAATAGAAGGTTAATTATCATCAAGCGATTATACAATTATCACATTCGCTAACTACCCTATTTGGATTTATTTTTTTTCTGCCTATCCATTTGTGTTTTTTTGTGCAATTTTTATGAAATATCCATTTGTGGATTTTTGTGCTATTTATATGAAATAAATATTAATATTATTATTATATTATTATACTGTCCATATCAATGTCTACATGTATAGTTTGAATTTTAGTTATATCATATAATTTTATGATTTCTATGTTGTGCTATTTGAGCAATAAACTTGTCTAATATACCAGCGCTCCTATTCCCCCTTTCATCTATTACCCCTTGAGACATTCCAGTAGGATGTTCTGTTGGTAGCAGCTAGTATAGTTAGCAACAGTGTACTGATCGGTATCAGTACCGTAGAGCACCTTGTTCCTCTTTCTTCTAAGGTACTGGAAGATCACCTCCTTTAGAAACCACAGAGCGTCAAATCCAGATGCGAAGATGAAGCCTGGCTAAGAGACATAGTTCTCCTTCATTATTTCACATCTAAGGAAACTATCTTAACGGAGTCCAGGTAACTTCAGAATTTCCAATATGAAGGCATCACACTTCACATCTTCCAGGACATTTCCCTGATTACACTTACCAAGAGGAGAGGCCTCAAACCAGTGACTAATATCTTGAGGGACAATAACATACGCTACCGGTGGGATTTCCCTTCAATCTTCACGCAGGGAACCAAGATCATCAACTCTCAGCGAGAAACATCTCTGAAGCCCAGAACTTGATCCAACAGACGGGTCTATTACCATCGCTAGACCCCTCACAAGCTTCTGGCAATACCCCACACCCATTGACACCAAGACCACAGAGATCCCCTTGAAGAGACTGGGCTACAGTTCCACAACCTGACAAACCATGTCCTCTTAAGGCCTGACTCAGCCTCACAAGTGCTTATGGTCAACCCTGACTTGTCGTTCCATTTATCTTTGCTTTCTAACTCCCACATAGACAGTTCAAGACCCTGATTAGTATATTTCTGCTGGCTTCCGAGACCAGAGTGGATTCCACGGCCAGAATATAATCCTATTTGGGACTTTGGGACGATTTTCAGGTAGATGCTACCTCTCAGTTTTGCATGGGGGGGTAAATCATGTTTTGCGAGGAAGGGCTCAGTCTCGAACCCCAAACAAAATATATGGTCACCACTGGCGTAATCTTTCTTATGGTTTGAATATTTGCGACTGTTCTTTCTTTCCCTCCCTCCCTCGATTCCAGGTTTCATCCCTGAATGTATAGAAGTCCTTCTTTGGAGAAAACTACAGTAGATAATTGTAAACTTACCTGTTCACAACATATAAGGTTTGATTTGACTTATTTATAAATGTTTCAATATTGTGGTTCTTGTTAACTGTTTATTTTATGTTGGGTTATCCCAAATGCACCCCTCATTTTCTCCACAGGGCCCACAACGGAGAATTCAATATCTGTATGAACCACAAAATACTAGATCACAATTTACTAGTTATTAAAGAGAACTCTATAACATCCCACAACCTGAATCCACCACCTCACACACAGGAGCACCAAAAGCATCTAATTGATAAGTTTCTGACTAAGACACATCTTCCTGATCTCACTAAGTTAAAGATGAAATCTCAGACAAGGAAAAATAACCCAGGTCATTCAAACAAAACAATCTGTCAAGGCTCCAAACCCGGATGGCTATTTGGATGCTTTATTTTAAAAAGTTTACAAACATACTTGTTCCCCATCTGAAAACCCTCTTTAATTCTGTCTTTAGTGGATCACACTGGAATTTTGGGGACTCATAAAGAGGGCAAGGACCTATATAGATTTGCCTGCTGACACCCATATCTTTATTAAATTATCTAAAATGTTAAGCTAAATCTTAGCAAACACAATGAACTTGGTGCAGCCATTTCTAATCCACTACGACCAGGTGGGCTTATTCCTGAGAAGATAAGTCAGAGATGATACGAGGAGGACCATTGAACTAATCCACATTTTAAATACTAGAGAGACTCCAGCAATAATCCTCTTCATCATGCTGAGAAGACCTTCAACAGGCAATTATGATCCAGACCCTGCAACATTTCAGCCTGTCTGGACACTTTCTCAATGGGAGTAAAGACTCATTACAGTCAGGGCCGGTGCTAGGGTCCACGGCGCCGTAGGCATTTTTAAAAAAGCGGTGCCCCCCCCCCCCGCAAAAATTGCCGCCCTCCTCCCTCCTCTCCTTACCTTGTCTCACCACCGCCGCCTCTCTGCTCTGTCTCCTCCCCTCCACTCACTGACACTAGTAAGTGGAGGGGAGGAGACAGAGCAGAGAGGCGGCGGTGGTGACAAAATAGCCTCTTCCCCCCTCCCCTGTGCATCTGAATGCTGTGCGGCGGCCGTGACAGGTATGGTCAGCGGTCGCCGCACAGTTTTAAAGTCTTTTAGAATTCTGTGGCGCCCTCCGGAGCCCGGCGCCCTAGGCAAGTGCCTAACCTTGCCTAATGGGAGCGCCGGGCCTGATTACAGTTGCCTTTTCTCTAGAGTCTTTAATATTTGTTTTAGTAAATTAACCTTTAGCAACAGCCTTTTAGTGACTGCCCATAAATACGGGGGAGCCTGGAAAACAAGATATCCTTATTTGCTGATGATTTCCAATTAACCCTCCAACAACCTAAACTATCCCTCCCTAACCATGGACCATTATGGTAAATTGTTAGGTTATAAAATTAACTACTCGCAATCAAAGGCGATGCCCATGAAGTCTCCTTCCGCAAATATCACAGCTTTATCGCTACTCACTTCAATTTTAAATGGCAGACAAAAAAAATGAAATACGTGAGGGTCTACATTGCACTTACCGAGAGTCTCAATACTTCTCTTCTCTAGTATTAAAGCAAACCTCAACTCTTGGAGATCCCTAATAATGTCATGACTGGGCAGAATCATTGTGATTTAAAATGAATATCCTCCTCAAACCCCTTTTACCTTTTTCAGATTCTACCAGACAAGGCCCCCTTCTTGGAATTACCAACTCTTTAAAAAAGTTTATAAATAAGCCTCCAAGAACATGCTTTGCTCTAATACAAAAATCAAAAACAACAAAACGAAGAGACAGGGGTGTCCCAGATGTAAAAATGTAGTATTGGGTAGCACAGTGGCCTAGTGGTTAGCACTTCTGTCTCAAAGCACTGGAGTCATGAGTTCGATTCCTGCGCTGTACAAAGAACTTACTCACATCAGTCTCTGCCCCATTGGGGCTTACAGTCTAAATTCCCTAACACACACACACATGTAAATTTGAGAGCAGCCAATTAACCTACCAGTATGTTTTTGGATTGTGAGAGGAAGCCTGAGCACCCGGAGGAAACCCATGAAAACACGGGAAGAACATACAAACTCCACACAGATAAGGCCATGGTTGGGAATCAAACTCATGACCTCAATACTGTGAGGCAGAAGTGCTAACCACTAAGCCACCATGCTGCACCAAGATATTGTCCAAATCCATCCAGTGGAAGGCTCAGAACGGGCTTCCGGGACAAATTTGTGCCAAGACAACAACCGGAAATCTGACTGGGACCGTAACCCCCCTAAAACCTGGCCAGGATCCAACCGGACCACCTCACATTGGTTTCATGCCAATCGGTGCAGGGATGTCTGAATGCATAACTAGACAGGCAAACAGACCAATGATTTTTATATTTAAGATTGTATCTGATATTTTTTTCTTTGCAACAAAAGACTCACAATAATTATTTATTTTGTGTTGAATAAAGTACATATAGTCATTCATTCATAGTTCTTATTTGCCCAATGGTGGCCCCACAACGGGCGCCGACAACTGACATGGAGTGACATGTAATGAATGCTGCAAATAGACTGTGCAGCCAGTGCTCTAGAAAAGGGACTCTGTTGGCTGCTGGCTGTGCAGTAATGCACATCAATTGGATATCTCACAGACAAGATAATAATAGTTCTTATAATCCATATTATGGTTAGTGTTGGGTAATCTGCACCAAAGATCAGGATCACTTTCCCTTAATGAGATATACTGGATAATGCAGAAAGAATTGTCTGCAGTTAATGCCCAGAGGATATCAGCTATCATGATAAGGTCAAAAGCCAAAGGTCTGGTATGCCAAGTAGTCAGGATAACATCAAAAATTCTAGCTAGAACACAAATCCTAGTCTTCATTGTTATTGAAGACAAAGTAGCTATGTTCACCACAGGCTCAAGGCCAAAGATGCTTGATAGGTCCACATTAGGGTGAACCAATACTCATGGTCAGAAACAACCCAAAGGTCTGGTACACAAGAAGACATGTGGAGCAAGTATAATGCTAGACACCAGTGAACAGGCACACAATAATCTGGCAACCCGCTGCTCAGATGCCAGAGCAGAGCAGAGCAGAGTATACAAAAAGGCCTGTGTTGCTGTCATCTATCGTCCCCCTGGAACGCACCAACAATTTCTTGAACACTTCTCTTCATGGCTACCTCACTTCTTATCTTCTGACATCCCCACCATCATCATGGGTGATTTCTACAACCCTATTGCTAATCCACAATCCAATGCTGCTTCCAAACTACTTTCTCTAACCTCCTCACTTGACCTCTTCCAGTGGATTGAATCCATGCTTCATTAGGATGGCCACTGTTTTGGTGGTATATTTACTAAACTGCGGGTTTTCAAAAGTGGAGATGTTGCATATAGCAACCAGTCAGATTCTAGCTGTCATTTTGTAGAATGTACTACATAAATGATAACTAGAATCTGATTGGTTGCTATTGGCAACATCTCCACTTTTGCAAATGTGCAGTTTAGTTAATATACCCCTTGATCTTCTTTTCTCTAGACTATGCTCAGTTTCTGATCTCCTTAATACTCCTTTCCCCCTCTCGGATCATCACTTTTTTAGCTACTCGCCCACCCCCTATTCTTTACCCTTCCCGCTGTCAAACTTTTCAAAGCCTCCTCTCATACCCGCAGAAATATTAACTTTATTAATTGTCAACAGTTTTCCACATCTTTTCAACACCTTCTCTCCCCAATTTGTACATTCTCTTCCCCTGAGGAGGGCAGTACCTCATTTTCATCAAACCCTAAAAACTGCTCTTGATCAAGTGGCTCCAGCTAATCTTCATTTTCCGCATAGACTTCATTGTCAAACGTGGCACATTAATGTAAAATGAAATCTACAAAAGCAGAACGTCACTGGCGTAAATCTTGTACCTCTAATGATTTCATTACCTATACTGCTGTCTACCACTCCTATCGAAATGCTCTGGACACTGTAAAACAAACATACTTCCAATCTCTCACCTATGCTCAGGCTTCTAACCCCAAACACCTTTTTAACACATTTGAATCTCTTCTAAACCCTCCCACTACCATCAGTGCCCAGGATCTTGCTTCCTATTTCAAAGACAAAATTGAAAGATCAGACTTGAAATGCTATCATCTCCCTCAACAAGCAATCAGCTCAATTTTTTTTTAACACTCTCTGACACCCTCTCTTCATTTGATCCCACAAATGAAGAAGTTTCTACTCTCTTCTTATCTTCCAATTATACCTCATACCCTCATGATCCCATATTCTCACAATTTTTCACATTTCACCTCTAGCTAAAATCTGTAATATCTCTCTCTCTCTACTGGTAACTTCCATCATTATGCAAGCATGGAGTGACTACACCTATTCTGAAAAAACAAAATTCTGACCCAAACTCTCTCTAAAATTACCATCCCACCTTTCCCCTCCCATGCCTCTACAAGCTTCTCAAGAGAATTGTCTACACTCACCTCACACAATTTCTTACAGCAAACAACCTACTGGATTCTCTTCAGTCAGGCTTTCGGTCTCAACACTCCACATAGTCTGCGTTGACCAAGGTTGTCAATAATTAGATCACAGCAAAAAGTAAAAGCCATTACTCTCTTCTAATTCTCCTGGATCTCTCTGCTGCATTTGACACTGTTGACCACTCTCTCTTCATACAAACGCTACAATCCCTAGGTCTTAAAGGCACTGTCCTATCCTGGTTCTCATACTACCTATCTAATCGCTCTTTTACTGTTAATTTCTCTGGGGCCACCTCTGCTCCGCTTCCTTTATCAGTTGGAGTACCACAAGGCTCAGTGCTAGGTCCTCTGCTATTCTCTATCTACACCACTTCTCTAATGAACTAATGAGCTCTTTTGGATTTCAGTATCATCTCTATGCGGATGATACACAAGTCTATATATCCTCTCCTGATCTCTCACCATCTGTGTTGTCTCGTGTTACTGACTGTCTCTCTGCCATTTCATCTTTGATGTCCTCTCGCCAACTCAAAAACAGAATTAATAATATTTTCACTCAAAAACAGAAGCTTCCTGCCTGACATTTCTATTTCTGTTGATAACATGACCATAAATCCCACCTCGCAAGCTTTACATATAAAAAACATTTCCAGAATATGCACATATCTCACACAAGACACAGCAAAAACATTAATTCATACACTCATCATCTCCCACATCGACTATTGCAATTCCCTCCTTACTGGTCTTCCCAAAATCAGACTCAAACTCCTACAATCTATTTTGCCTGCAATGGCTAGATTGATTTTCCTTGCAAACCATTGTTGCTCTGCTGAGCCACTCTGTCAATCTCTACATTGGTTGCCTGTTTTTCAACTAATCCAATATACAATTCTTCTACTAATTTACAAGGCCATCCAAAAACATTGCACCAACATGCATCTCCTCACTTGTCTCTAAATATCTTTCAAGTCGACAACTCCGTTCTGCACAAAATCTGCATCTCTCTTCCAATCTCATCACATCCTCCCATTCCCGGTTAAAGGACTTTTTTCAGGCTGCACCAACTTTTGTGGAATTCCCTAGCTCGCACAATAAGACTAGTCTAGTCTAGTTATTAATTATCAATGCAAACACGGACTTTGGGCAGATCAATGAGTGCAGCTGATGTCTTTAAACCGTCATGCGTTCTCTGAAAATCCACCTCTTCAGACAAGCTTATAATATTCCTCAGCCACCATCTTAATCTCCCTAGATTACCCTATTAACACCCTCTACACAGCTAACACAAGACAACAACCCTCAGACCAACATTGCTGTGTGACTGATCATACAGCTCACTCAATACTTTTTACCTTTGCATTCTAGCTGGACCAATGTGCAATATGATGTAGCACATGCCCTTGTGTATCAAACTCCCATTGTCCAATAGATTGTAAGGTTGCGAGCAGGGTTCTCTTACCTCTCTGTCGGTATGTATTAACCAGTATTGTTGAATTAATGTTTGATCCCAGTTGATAAGTGCTCCGGAATTTGCTGGTGCTATATAAGTAAATATTAATGATGATGATGATGATCTGTATGTGCAGATGCTGCAAAGCCCAGGAATGTACATGACCAGTATGTGATAGTTAGTACTAATGGCAAACCTCACAGCTTCCCTTTGCTCCACCCAAGGTAATAAATGTGGGTCATGGCAGCGCCATGAGAGGATGGGCAACCAGCACTGGCGCAGACCCTGTTTATCTTCAGCTGGAAGTTTCCATGAAGCAGTGGTTATGACCGTGATGTGCTGTTAATAGGTCTGTTTGGACTCAGAGAAGTGTGGGGTGGGGGTGTTTGTTTACCTGGGTGATGTGACACAAAGTGTGACATGCTCATCATTGAATTATGGAACATCTCTGTCTACCAATTTATCCTTCATTTTATCTGAAAGACCTTGCTAAAAGTTCACAACTAGCACTTTGTTTACTTTTTTCTGAAGTCCTGGTACATCATGGACTAGAGTATTTACATAGAGAGAGCAAACAGGCAGATTCATCTGGGCTCATCAAATACTTTCTGAAAGTAAAAACAAATAAAAGTAATTGTTTGTCATATAACTCTTCCGCCTGTCATCTGCTTTCACCTCCTTATCCTCATGGAAAGTTCATGCTACACTCCTGTCTTTTTTGTTTTACTGACTGTGTCTTGCCCCACAAATGAACATTGATGATATATAAATTATAAATTTATACATATATATATATATATATATATATATATATATATATATATACATATATATATATATATATATATATATATATATACATATATATATATATATATATATATATATATATATATATATATATATATATATATATATATATATACACACCGATCAGCCACAACATTACGGACTCCACAAGACCTCTGAAGGTTTCCTGTGGTATCTGGCACCAAGGTGTTAGCAGCAGATCCTTTAAGTCAGTGTTTCCCAAACCCATTCCTCAGGGACCCCTAACAGTGCATGTTTTCCATATCTCTATATCTCTTTACTGGAGCACAGGTGTATTCATTGCTGACTGACACGTTTTAAAAGATCCACAGTTGGCACTAATTATTTCACTTGTGACTTGGAAAACATGCACTGTTAGGGGACCTTGAGCACAGGGTTTGGGAAACAATGCTTTAAGTCCATTAAGTTGCGAAGCGGGGTCTCCATGGCTTGAACTTTTTCCAGAAGATCCCACAGAGGCTCCATCGAATTGAGATCTGGGATTTTTAGAGGCCAAGTTAACACCTTGACCTTTTTGTCATGTTCCTCAAACCATTCCTGAACAGTTTTTGCAGTGTGGCAGGGCGCATTATCCTGCTGAAATAGGACACTGCCGTCAGGGAATACCGTTGCCATGAAGGGGTGTATTTGGTGTGCAACAATGTTTCAGTAGGTGGTATGTGTCAAAGTAACATCCACATAAATGCCAGGACCCAAGGTTTCACAGCAGAACATGGCTCAAAGCATAACACTGCCTGCGCCAACTGGCCTTCTTCCCATAGTGCATCCTGGTGCCATCTCTTCCCCAGGTAAATGATGCACATGCACCCGGCCTCCACATGATGTAAAAGAAAGCGTGATTCATAAGACTGAGCCACCTTTTTCCATTGCTCCATGGTCCAGTTCTGGGGCTCACATGCCAATTGTAGGCACTTTGGTGGTGGACAGGGGTCAGCATGGGCTCTCTGACCGGTCTGCAGCTATGCAGCACTCTGCGATGCACTGTGTGCTCTGACACCTGTCTATCATAGCCAGCATTAACATTTTCAGCAATTTGTGCTACAGCAGCCCTTCTGTGGGTCCAGATGGGCTGGCATTGGCTCCCCGAGTGCATCAATCAGCCTTGGGTGCCGAAGACCCTGTCGCTGGTTCACTGGTTGTCTTTCTTAGACCACTTTTGCTAGGTACTAACCACTACATCCCGGGAACACTCCAAAAGACCTGCCGTTTTGGAGAAGCTCTGACCAAGTTGTCTAGCAATCACAATTTGGCCCTTGTCGAAGTCACTCAGATGCTTACGCTTGTCCATTTTACCTGCTTCCAACGCATCAAATTCAAGAACTTACTGTTCACTTGCTGCCTAATATATTCCACCCCCTGACAGGTGCCATTGTAACAAGATAATCAATGTTATTCACTTCACTTGTCAGTGGTTTCAATGTTGTGGCTGATCGGTGTTACCTACATCAATTAATGATACTTCTATTTACCTACAATTAATCTTAAATGGCTATATAATCCTTTTTCTTTATATCATTATATAACTAGCTTGTAAAAATTTACTAATTATTAGTTATTATCAGTTGAGGATCATACATAAATTAACCTTATAATAAAGTGGAAAAAGATTGATTGTCCGATCCAGTCGCTTAAATGAAAAATAAATACATTTATTAATAGAACATTAGTTTAAATATGGTATTACGCAGGCACTGCCAACGTTAGCTTAAAAGTTTCAATACTGAAATCTCTGACCATAGTAGGCAGACTGGAGTTTTAGACTATTTGAACAATGGCATCAGTTCACACATATACAAGGTCGGACTGGCCCAGCGGACTACCGGTCAAACCACCGGTAGGCCCGGCTACCGTACGGCCACACCCCCTTTCACCAGTGGGCGGTGCTTACCTGGAGGCCCCTCACGTCGTCCCCGCTGCTCAATTGCGATCACAGCTGCGATCGCAATTGAAAGATGACTGGCTGTCACTGACAGCCAGTCATCTTTCACATGTGATCGCAGCTGCGATCATGTGACCCGCCTCCTCACCCTGTCAGCTGATGTTCCCGCGCCGCTGAAGGGAGAAGAGCAGAGAGGCTGCAGCTATCAACTTTTGGGTAAGTATTAATGAGTTGTTTATATTGTTTGTGCTATATATATATATATATATATATATATATATATATATATATATATAGTTAGTGTGTGTGTATATAGCTCAATGAAACACAGAGTACATTTAGACAAGGTATGTGGGAGGAAGAACAGAATCACAGCTGTTACTGCAAATCTAAAAGCACAACCCATGGGATGCTCTATAAATGGAAATCGGTTTACAATTGAGCTGATAATCTGTCCCAGACTTTGTAATAATGTTCTATATTTGAGCAAGGCAATACCATATGTTATTTTATACAACTGACTTTCATAAGAAAAGTTGTTTACATTCTTCACTATGTGGTACTGATTACATTGTCACTGCTGCCTACTGGAACATTATGCAAATGTACTGTGATTTGTATGTATGAAGTATTGCTGGTAGAGTCACTAAGCAATGTCCCGGCTTTTAAAGTGACAACCTCTCGACACAGTGGAATGAGGATATTTGCAAGTACTTTCCAACACACAGAGATTCTCATATACTTGTTAACAAGTTACAGTGAATAATTTGCAGTTGTAGCAAAGGTTCCACACATACAGCAAATCAATATGCATAATAACAGAGCCGTTAAGTATTTTAATGGAACCCTTTTTCTATATAACAACATATTAGCAACCAACTATATTGTTTTTCCATTTGTTATGTTAGGATATGTTAGGATATGTGGGAAATGGATGTATTAAACGTAAATGCTAATAATTTATTGCTGGGGCTGTTTGGAGGGAGGGTAATAGGTTTATTTATTAAATGGGAATACTATTAATTTAATGTTGGGGTTGGTTGGAGGGAAATAGATCTATTCATCAAATGTGAGCACTATTACTTTAATGTTGAGGCTTGAGAGAGGCCTAATTATTAAATGTGGGTGCTGTTGATTTAATGGCAGGGATGGTTGACGTTTCTAAATGTACCCATTATTTTTTCCAAATAGGGCCCTCAACATTACAGGATCCAGACGAGCCGCAACTCAAGAAACCAGCAGCCACAGGTGGTAAAAGTGACAACAACAGGTAGGACAGTCTGTCAAATGATCTGAGTCTAGTGCAGGCTTGGCTAACCTGTGGTACTCCAGGTGTTGTGAAACTATAAGTCCCAGCATACCCTTCCAGCAATAAGCTGCTATATATTGACAAAGCATGCTGGGGCTTGTAGTTTCACATCAGCTGGAGTGCCACAGGTTAGCCAATCCTGGTCTAGTGGGACAATTGTGATTTTTGGTGACTGTTCTGCCCAATCTAAGGGGCAGGCCAAGACTGTGTATTCTTTATACACACACTGCATTCTTTATATACTGCACTAAGGTGCTAGCTGTCCTTCGTGGACTGACCACTCCCCCTCTAGTGTCTGGTCCCACCTCTATGATGGAGGAATAATCTTTGAATTTAAAGAATTTCTGAAATCGTAGTGCCCATCAATCTCGATACTTACCTAAAAAACGCTTTGCCCAAGTGGCTTCTAAGGTACTGGATAAAAGGGGGAAAAGTGATGATGATCTGATGTTGTGGTCAGGACACTAAGAAACTTTGCATCTACTTAAGTTATCTACACTGGTAATGGTCCTTTAAAAGGACAACAGGACCTTTTCCATTAAAGTGGATTGGACTATATTCATAGGAACATCCTGCAGATCTGCATTGCATGTATACATAGTTCTACTTTAGATCTATACCACCTTCATGCTGGAATATTTTTTTTGATGTGCAATAGAAGGTTAATTATCATCAAGCGATTATACAATTATCACATTCGCTAACTACCCTATTTGGATTTATTTTTTTTCTGCCTATCCATTTGTGTTTTTTTGTGCAATTTTTATGAAATATCCATTTGTGGATTTTTGTGCTATTTATATGAAATAAATATTAATATTATTATTATATTATTATACTGTCCATATCAATGTCTACATGTATAGTTTGAATTTTAGTGATATCATATAATTTTATGATTTTTATGTTGTGCTATTTTAGCAATAAACTTGTCTAATATACCAGCGCTCCTATTCCCCCTTTCATCTATTACCCCTTGAGACATTCCAGTAGGATGTTCTGTTGGTAGCAGCTAGTATAGTTAGCAACAGTGTACTGATCGGTATCAGTACCGTAGAGCACCTTGTTCCTCTTTCTTCTAAGGTACTGGAAGATCACCTCCTTTAGAAACCACAGAGCGTCAAATCCAGATGCGAAGATGAAGCCTGGCTAAGAGACATAGTTCTCCTTCATTATTTCACATCTAAGGAAACTATCTTAACGGAGTCCAGGTAACTTCAGAATTTCCAATATGAAGGCATCACACTTCACATCTTCCAGGACATTTCCCCGATTACACTTACCAAGAGGAGAGGCCTCAAACCAGTGACTAATATCTTGAGGGACAATAACATACGCTACCGGTGGGATTTCCCTTCAATCTTCACGCAGGGAACCAAGATCATCAACTCTCAGCGAGAAACATCTCTGAAGCCCAGAACTTGATCCAACAGACGGGTCTATTACCATCGCTAGACCCCTCACAAGCTTCTGGCAATACCCCACACCCATTGACACCAAGACCACAGAGATCCCCTTGAAGAGACTGGGCTACAGTTCCACAACCTGACAAACCATGTCCTCTTAAGGCCTGACTCAGCCTCACAAGTGCTTATGGTCAACCCTGACTTGTCGTTCCATTTATCTTTGCTTTCTAACTCCCACATAGACAGTTCAAGACCCTGATTAGTATATTTCTGCTGGCTTCCGAGACCAGAGTGGATTCCATGGCCAGAATATAATCCTATTTGGGACTTTGGGACGATTTTCAGGTAGATGCTACCTCTCAATTTTGCATGGGGGGGTAAATCATGTTTTGCGAGGAAGGGCTCAGTCTCGAACCCCAAACAAAATATATGGTCACCACTGGCGTAATCTTTCTCATGGTTTGAATATTTGCGACTGTTCTATCTTTCCCTCCCTCCCTCGATTCCAGGTTTCATCCCTGAATGTATAGAAGTCCTTCTTTGGAGAAAACTACAGTAGATAATTGTAAACTTACCTGTTCACAACATATAAGGTTTGATTTGACTTATTTACAAATGTTTCAATATTGTGGTTCTTGTTAACTGTTTATTTTATGTTGGGTTATCCCAAATGCACCCCTCATTTTCTCCACAGGGCCCACAACGGAGAATTCAATATCTGTATGAACCACAAAATACTAGATCACAATTTACTAGTTATTAAAGAGAACTCTATATCATCCCACAACCTGAATCCACCACCTCACACACAGGTGCACCAAAAGCATCTAATTGATAAGTTTCTGACTAAGACACATCTTCCTGATCTCACTAAGTTAAAGATGAAATCTCAGACAAGGAAAAATAACCCAGGTCATTCAAACAAAACAATCTGTCAAGGCTCCAAACCCGGATGGCTATTTGGATGCTTTATTTTAAAAAGTTTACAAACATACTTGTTCCCCATCTGAAAACCCTCTTTAATTCTGTCTTTAGTGGATCACACTGGAATTTTGGGGACTCATAAAGAGGGCAAGGACCTATATAGATTTGCCTGCTGACACCCATATCTTTATTAAATTATCTAAAATGTTAAGCTAAATGTTAGCAAACACAATGAACTTGGTGCAGCCATTTCTAATCCACTACGACCAGGTGGGCTTATTCCTGAGAAGATAAGTCAGAGATGATACGAGGAGGACCATTGAACTAATCCACATTTTAAATACTAGAGAGACTCCAGCAATAATCCTCTTCATCATGCTGAGAAGACCTTCAACAGGCAATTATGATCCAGACCCTGCAACATTTCAGCCTGTCTGGACACTTTCTCAATGGGAGTAAAGACTCATTACAGTCAGGGCCGGTGCTAGGGTCCACGGCGCCGTAGGCATTTTTAAAAAAACATTGCCCCCCCCCGCAAAAATTCCCGCCCCCCCCCCCCCGCAAAAATTGCCGCCCTCCTCCCTCCTCTCCTTACCTTGTCTCACCACCGCCGCCTCTCTGCTCTGTCTCCTCCCCTCCACTCACTGACACTAGTAAGTGGAGGGGAGGAGACAGAGCAGAGAGGCGGCGGTGGTGACAAAATAGCCTCTTCCCCCCTCCCCTGTGCATCTGAATGCTGTGCGGCGGCCGTGACAGGTATGGTCAGCGGTCGCCGCACAGTTTTAAAGTCTTTTAGAATTCTGTGGCGCCCTCCGGAGCCCGGCGCCCTAGGCAAGTGCCTAACCTTGCCTAATGGGAGCGCCAGGCCTGATTACAGTTGCCTTTTCTCTAGAGTCTTTAATATTTGTTTTAGTAAATTAACCTTTAGCAACAGCCTTTTAGTGACTGCCCATAAATACGGGGGAGCCTGGAAAACAAGATATCCTTATTTGCTGATGATTTCCAATTAACCCTCCAACAACCTAAACTATCCCTCCCTAACCATGGACCATTATGGTAAATTGTTAGGTTATAAAATTAACTACTCGCAATCAAAGGCGATGCCCATGAAGTCTCCTTCCGCAAATATCACAGCTTCATCGCTACTCACTTCAATTTTAAATGGCAGACAAAAAAAATGAAATACGTGAGGGTCTACATTGCACTTACCGAGAGTCTCAATACTTCTCTTCTCTAGTATTAAAGCAAACCTCCACTCTTGGAGATCCCTAATAATGTCAGGACTGGGCAGAATCATTGTGATTTAAAATGAATATCCTCCTCAAACCCCTTTTACCTTTTTCAGATTCTACCAGTCAAGGCCCCCTTCTTGGAATTACCAACTCTTCAAAAAAGTTTATAAATAAGCCTCCAAGAACATGCTTTGCACTAATACAAAAATCAAAAACAACAAAACGAAGAGACAGGGGTGTCCCAGATGTAAAAATGTAGTATTGGGTAGCACAGTGGCCTAGTGGTTAGCACTTCTGTCTCAAAGCACTGGAGTCATGAGTTCGATTCCTGCGCTGTACAAAGAACTTACTCACATCAGTCTCTGCCCCATTGGGGCTTACAGTCTAAATTCCCTAACACACACACACACACACACACACACGTCAATTTGAGAGCAGCCAATTAACCTACCAGTATGTTTTTGGATTGTGAGAGGAAGCCTGAGCACCCGGAGGAAACCCATGAAAACACGGGAAGAACATACAAACTCCACACAGATAAGGCCATGGTTGGGAATCAAACTCATGACCTCAATACTGTGAGGCAGAAGTGCTAACCACTAAGCCACCATGCTGCACCAAGATATTGTCCAAATCCATCCAGTGGAAGGCTCAGAATGGGCTTCCGGGACAAATTTGTGCCAAGACAACAACCGGAAATCTGACTGGGACCGTAACCCCCCTAAAACCTGGCCAGGATCCAACCGTACCACCTCACATTGGTTTCATGCCAATCGGTGCAGGGATGTCTGAATGCATAACTAGACAGGCAAACAGACCAATGATTTTTATATTTAAGATTGTATCTGATATTTTTTTCTTTGCAACAAAAGACTCACAATAATTATTTATTTTGTGTTGAATAAAGT
Source organism: Mixophyes fleayi (assembly GCF_038048845.1). Lineage (NCBI taxonomy): Eukaryota > Metazoa > Chordata > Amphibia > Anura > Limnodynastidae > Mixophyes > Mixophyes fleayi. The sequence continues at coordinate 14,267,613 of NC_134407.1, read as the reverse complement.
ACATATAGTCATTCATTCATAGTTCTTATTTGCCCAATGATGGCCCCACAACGGGCGCCGACAACTGACATGGAGTGACATGTAATGAATGCTGCAAATAGACTGTGCAGCCAGTGCTCTAGAAAAGGGACTCTGTTGGCTGCTGGCTGTGCAGTAATGCACATCAATTGGATATCTCACAGACAAGATAATAATAGTTCTTATAATCCATATTATGGTTAGTGTTGGGTAATCTGCACCAAAGATCAGGATCACTTTCCTCAATGAGATATACTGGATAATGCAGAAAGAATTGTCTGCAGTTAATGCCCAGAGGATATCAGCTATCATGATAAGGTCAAAAGCCAAAGGTCTGGTATGCCAAGTAGTCAGGATAACATCAAAAATTCTAGCTAGAACACAAATCCTAGTCTTCATTGTTATTGAAGACAAAGTAGCTATGTTCACCACAGGCTCAAGGCCAAAGATGCTTGATAGGTCCACATTAGGGTGAACCAATACTCATGGTCAGAAACAACCCAAAGGTCTGGTACACAAGAAGACATGTGGAGCAAGTATAATGCTAGACACCAGTGAACAGGCACACAATAATCTGGCAACCCGCTGCTCAGATGCCAGAGCAGAGCAGAGTATACAAAAAGGCCTGTGTTGCTGTCATCTATCGTCCCCCTGGAACGCACCAACAATTTCTTGAACACTTCTCTTCATGGCTACCTCACTTCTTATCTTCTGACATCCCCACCATCATCATGGGTGATTTCTACAACCCTATTGCTAATCCACAATCCAATGCTGCTTCCAAACTACTTTCTCTAACCTCCTCACTTGACCTCTTCCAGTGGATTGAATCCATGCTTCATTAGGATGGCCACTGTTTTGGTGGTATATTTACTAAACTGCGGGTTTTCAAAAGTGGAGATGTTGCATATAGCAACCAGTCAGATTCTAGCTGTCATTTTGTAGAATGTACTACATAAATGATAACTAGAATCTGATTGGTTGCTATTGGCAACATCTCCACTTTTGCAAATGTGCAGTTTAGTTAATATACCCCTTGATCTTCTTTTCTCTAGACTATGCTCAGTTTCTGATCTCCTTAATACTCCTTTCCCCCTCTCGGATCATCACTTTTTTAGCTACTCGCCCACCCCCTATTCTTTACCCTTCCCGCTGTCAAACTTTTCAAAGCCTCCTCTCATACCCGCAGAAATATTAACTTTATTAATTGTCAACAGTTTTCCACATCTTTTCAACACCTTCTCTCCCCAATTTGTACATTCTCTTCCCCTGAGGAGGGCAGTACCTCATTTTCATCAAACCCTAAAAACTGCTCTTGATCAAGTGGCTCCAGCTAATCTTCATTTTCCGCATAGACTTCATTGTCAAACGTGGCACATTAATGTAAAATGAAATCTACAAAAGCAGAACGTCACTGGCGTAAATCTTGTACCTCTAATGATTTCATTACCTATACTGCTGTCTACCACTCCTATCGAAATGCTCTGGACACTGTAAAACAAACATACTTCCAATCTCTCACCTATGCTCAGGCTTCTAACCCCAAACACCTTTTTAACACATTTGAATCTCTTCTAAACCCTCCCACTACCATCAGTGCCCAGGATCTTGCTTCCTATTTCAAAGACAAAATTGAAAGATCAGACTTGAAATGCTATCATCTCCCTCAACAAGCAATCAGCTCAATTTTTTTTTAACACTCTCTGACACCCTCTCTTCATTTGATCCCACAAATGAAGAAGTTTCTACTCTCTTCTTATCTTCCAATTATACCTCATACCCTCATGATCCCATATCCTCACAATTTTTCACATTTCACCTCTAGCTAAAATCTGTAATATCTCTCTCTCTCTACTGGTAACTTCCATCATTATGCAAGCATGGAGTGACTACACCTATTCTGAAAAAACAAAATTCTGACCCAAACTCTCTCTAAAATTACCATCCCACCTTTCCCCTCCCATGCCTCTCCAAGCTTCTCAAGAGAATTGTCTACACTCACCTCACACAATTTCTTACAGCAAACAACCTACTGGATTCTCTTCAGTCAGGCTTTCGGTCTCAACACTCCACATAGTCTGCGTTGACCAAGGTTGTCAATAATTAGATCACAGCAAAAAGTAAAAGCCATTACTCTCTTCTAATTCTCCTGGATCTCTCTGCTGCATTTGACACTGTTGACCACTCTCTCTTCATACAAACGCTACAATCCCTAGGTCTTAAAGGCACTGTCCTATCCTGGTTCTCATACTACCTATCTAATCGCTCTTTTACTGTTAATTTCTCTGGGGCCACCTCTGCTCCGCTTCCTTTATCAGTTGGAGTACCACAAGGCTCAGTGCTAGGTCCTCTGCTATTCTCTATCTACACCACTTCTCTAATGAACTAATGAGCTCTTTTGGATTTCAGTATCATCTCTATGCGGATGATACACAAGTCTATATATCCTCTCCTGATCTCTCACCATCTGTGTTGTCTCGTGTTACTGACTGTCTCTCTGCCATTTCATCTTTGATGTCCTCTCGCCAACTCAAAAACAGAATTAATAATATTTTCACTCAAAAACAGAAGCTTCCTGCCTGACATTTCTATTTCTGTTGATAACATGACCATAAATCCCACCTCGCAAGCTTTACATATAAAAAACATTTCCAGAATATGCACATATCTCACACAAGACACAGCAAAAACATTAATTCATACACTCATCATCTCCCACATCGACTATTGCAATTCCCTCCTTACTGGTCTTCCCAAAATCAGACTCAAACTCCTACAATCTATTTTGCCTGCAATGGCTAGATTGATTTTCCTTGCAAACCATTGTTGCTCTGCTGAGCCACTCTGTCAATCTCTACATTGGTTGCCTGTTTTTCAACTAATCCAATATACAATTCTTCTACTAATTTACAAGGCCATCCAAAAACATTGCACCAACATGCATCTCCTCACTTGTCTCTAAATATCTTTCAAGTCGACAACTCCGTTCTGCACAAAATCTGCATCTCTCTTCCAATCTCATCACATCCTCCCATTCCCGGTTAAAGGACTTTTTTCAGGCTGCACCAACTTTTGTGGAATTCCCTAGCTCGCACAATAAGACTAGTCTAGTCTAGTTATTAATTATCAATGCAAACACGGACTTTGGGCAGATCAATGAGTGCAGCTGATGTCTTTAAACCGTCATGCGTTCTCTGAAAATCCACCTCTTCAGACAAGCTTATAATATTCCTCAGCCACCATCTTAATCTCCCTAGATTACCCTATTAACACCCTCTACACAGCTAACACAAGACAACAACCCTCAGACCAACATTGCTGTGTGACTGATCATACAGCTCACTCAATACTTTTTACCTTTGCATTCTAGCTGGACCAATGTGCAATATGATGTAGCACATGCCCTTGTGTATCAAACTCCCATTGTCCAATAGATTGTAAGGTTGCGAGCAGGGTTCTCTTACCTCTCTGTCGGTATGTATTAACCAGTATTGTTGAATTAATGTTTGATCCCAGTTGATAAGTGCTCCGGAATTTGCTGGTGCTATATAAGTAAATATTAATGATGATGATGATGATCTGTATGTGCAGATGCTGCAAAGCCCAGGAATGTACATGACCAGTATGTGATAGTTAGTACTAATGGCAAACCTCACAGCTTCCCTTTGCTCCACCCAAGGTAATAAATGTGGGTCATGGCAGCGCCATGAGAGGATGGGCAACCAGCACTGGCGCAGACCCTGTTTATCTTCAGCTGGAAGTTTCCATGAAGCAGTGGTTATGACCGTGATGTGCTGTTAATAGGTCTGTTTGGACTCAGAGAAGTGTGGGGTGGGGGTGTTTGTTTACCTGGGTGATGTGACACAAAGTGTGACATGCTCATCATTGAATTATGGAACATCTCTGTCTACCAATTTATCCTTCATTTTATCTGAAAGACCTTGCTAAAAGTTCACAACTAGCACTTTGTTTACTTTTTTCTGAAGTCCTGGTACATCATGGACTAGAGTATTTACATAGAGAGAGCAAACAGGCAGATTCATCTGGGCTCATCAAATACTTTCTGAAAGTAAAAACAAATAAAAGTAATTGTTTGTCATATAACTCTTCCGCCTGTCATCTGCTTTCACCTCCTTATCCTCATGGAAAGTTCATGCTACACTCCTGTCTTTTTTGTTTTACTGACTGTGTCTTGCCCCACAAATGAACATTGATGATATATAAATTATAAATTTATACATATATATATATATATATATATATATATATATATATATATATACATATATATATATATATATATATATATATACATATATATATATATATATATATATATATATATATATATATATATATATATATATATACACACCGATCAGCCACAACATTACGGACTCCACAAGACCTCTGAAGGTTTCCTGTGGTATCTGGCACCAAGGTGTTAGCAGCAGATCCTTTAAGTCAGTGTTTCCCAAACCCATTCCTCAGGGACCCCTAACAGTGCATGTTTTCCATATCTCTATATCTCTTTACTGGAGCACAGGTGTATTCATTGCTGACTGACACGTTTTAAAAGATCCACAGTTGGCACTAATTATTTCACTTGTGACTTGGAAAACATGCACTGTTAGGGGACCTTGAGCACAGGGTTTGGGAAACAATGCTTTAAGTCCATTAAGTTGCGAAGCGGGGTCTCCATGGCTTGAACTTTTTCCAGAAGATCCCACAGAGGCTCCATCGAATTGAGATCTGGGATTTTTAGAGGCCAAGTTAACACCTTGACCTTTTTGTCATGTTCCTCAAACCATTCCTGAACAGTTTTTGCAGTGTGGCAGGGCGCATTATCCTGCTGAAATAGGACACTGCCGTCAGGGAATACCGTTGCCATGAAGGGGTGTATTTGGTGTGCAACAATGTTTCAGTAGGTGGTATGTGTCAAAGTAACATCCACATAAATGCCAGGACCCAAGGTTTCACAGCAGAACATGGCTCAAAGCATAACACTGCCTGCGCCAACTGGCCTTCTTCCCATAGTGCATCCTGGTGCCATCTGTTCCCCAGGTAAATGATGCACATGCACCCGGCCTCCACATGATGTAAAAGAAAGCGTGATTCATAAGACTGAGCCACCTTTTTCCATTGCTCCATGGTCCAGTTCTGGGGCTCACATGCCAATTGTAGGCACTTTGGTGGTGGACAGGGGTCAGCATGGGCTCTCTGACCGGTCTGCAGCTATGCAGCACTCTGCGATGCACTGTGTGCTCTGAAACCTGTCTATCATAGCCAGCATTAACATTTTCAGCAATTTGTGCTACAGCAGCCCTTCTGTGGGTCCAGATGGGCTGGCATTGGCTCCCCGAGTGCATCAATCAGCCTTGGGTGCCGAAGACCCTGTCGCTGGTTCACTGGTTGTCTTTCTTAGACCACTTTTGCTAGGTACTAACCACTACATCCCGGGAACACTCCAAAAGACCTGCCGTTTTGGAGAAGCTCTGACCAAGTTGTCTAGCAATCACAATTTGGCCCTTGTCGAAGTCACTCAGATGCTTACGCTTGTCCATTTTACCTGCTTCCAACGCATCAAATTCAAGAACTTACTGTTCACTTGCTGCCTAATATATTCCACCCCCTGACAGGTGCCATTGTAACAAGATAATCAATGTTATTCACTTCACTTGTCAGTGGTTTCAATGTTGTGGCTGATCGGTGTTACCTACATCAATTAATGATACTTCTATTTACCTACAATTAATCTTAAATGGCTATATAATCCTTTTTCTTTATATCATTATATAACTAGCTTGTAAAAATTTACTAATTATTAGTTATTATCAGTTGAGGATCATACATAAATTAACCTTATAATAAAGTGGAAAAAGATTGATTGTCCGATCCAGTCGCTTAAATGAAAAATAAATACATTTATTAATAGAACATTAGTTTAAATATGGTATTACGCAGGCACTGCCAACGTTAGCTTAAAAGTTTCAATACTGAAATCTCTGACCATAGTAGGCAGACTGGAGTTTTAGACTATTTGAACAATGGCATCAGTTCACACATATACAAGGTCGGACTGGCCCAGCGGACTACCGGTCAAACCACCGGTAGGCCCGGCTACCGTACGGCCACACCCCCTTTCACCAGTGGGCGGTGCTTACCTGGAGGCCCCTCACGTCGTCCCCGCTGCTCAATTGCGATCACAGCTGCGATCGCAATTGAAAGATGACTGGCTGTCACTGACAGCCAGTCATCTTTCACATGTGATCGCAGCTGCGATCATGTGACCCGCCTCCTCACCCTGTCAGCTGATGTTCCCGCGCCGCTGAAGGGAGAAGAGCAGAGAGGCTGCAGCTATCAACTTTTGGGTAAGTATTAATGAGTTGTTTATATTGTTTGTGCTATATATATATATATATATATATATATATATATATATATATATATATATATATAGTTAGTGTGTGTGTATATAGCTCAATGAAACACAGAGTACATTTAGACAAGGTATGTGGGAGGAAGAACAGAATCACAGCTGTTACTGCAAATCTAAAAGCACAACCCATGGGATGCTCTATAAATGGAAATCGGTTTACAATTGAGCTGATAATCTGTCCCAGACTTTGTAATAATGTTCTATATTTGAGCAAGGCAATACCATATGTTATTTTATACAACTGACTTTCATAAGAAAAGTTGTTTACATTCTTCACTATGTGGTACTGATTACATTGTCACTGCTGCCTACTGGAACATTATGCAAATGTACTGTGATTTGTATGTATGAAGTATTGCTGGTAGAGTCACTAAGCAATGTCCCGGCTTTTAAAGTGACAACCTCTCGACACAGTGGAATGAGGATATTTGCAAGTACTTTCCAACACACAGAGATTCTCATATACTTGTTAACAAGTTACAGTGAATAATTTGCAGTTGTAGCAAAGGTTCCACACATACAGCAAATCAATATGCATAATAACAGAGCCGTTAAGTATTTTAATGGAACCCTTTTTCTATATAACAACATATTAGCAACCAACTATATTGTTTTTCCATTTGTTATGTTAGGATATGTTAGGATATGTGGGAAATGGATGTATTAAACGTAAATGCTAATAATTTATTGCTGGGGCTGTTTGGAGGGAGGGTAATAGGTTTATTTATTAAATGGGAATACTATTAATTTAATGTTGGGGTTGGTTGGAGGGAAATAGATCTATTCATCAAATGTGAGCACTATTACTTTAATGTTGAGGCTTGAGAGAGGCCTAATTATTAAATGTGGGTGCTGTTGATTTAATGGCAGGGATGGTTGACGTTTCTAAATGTACCCATTATTTTTTCCAAATAGGGCCCTCAACATTACAGGATCCAGACGAGCCGCAACTCAAGAAACCAGCAGCCACAGGTGGTAAAAGTGACAACAACAGGTAGGACAGTCTGTCAAATGATCTGAGTCTAGTGCAGGCTTGGCTAACCTGTGGTACTCCAGGTGTTGTGAAACTATAAGTCCCAGCATACCCTTCCAGCAATAAGCTGCTATATATTGACAAAGCATGCTGGGGCTTGTAGTTTCACATCAGCTGGAGTGCCACAGGTTAGCCAATCCTGGTCTAGTGGGACAATTGTGATTTTTGGTGACTGTTCTGCCCAATCTAAGGGGCAGGCCAAGACTGTGTATTCTTTATACACACACTGCATTCTTTATATACTGCACTAAGGTGCTAGCTGTCCTTCGTGGACTGACCACTCCCCCTCTAGTGTCTGGTCCCACCTCTATGATGGAGGAATAATCTTTGAATTTAAAGAATTTCTGAAATCGTAGTGCCCATCAATCTCGATACTTACCTAAAAAACGCTTTGCCCAAGTGGCTTCTAAGGTACTGGATAAAAGGGGGAAAAGTGATGATGATCTGATGTTGTGGTCAGGACACTAAGAAACTTTGCATCTACTTAAGTTATCTACACTGGTAATGGTCCTTTAAAAGGACAACAGGACCTTTTCCATTAAAGTGGATTGGACTATATTCATAGGAACATCCTGCAGATCTGCATTGCATGTATACATAGTTCTACTTTAGATCTATACCACCTTCATGCTGGAATATTTTTTTTGATGTGCAATAGAAGGTTAATTATCATCAAGCGATTATACAATTATCACATTCGCTAACTACCCTATTTGGATTTATTTTTTTTCTGCCTATCCATTTGTGTTTTTTTGTGCAATTTTTATGAAATATCCATTTGTGGATTTTTGTGCTATTTATATGAAATAAATATTAATATTATTATTATATTATTATACTGTCCATATCAATGTCTACATGTATAGTTTGAATTTTAGTGATATCATATAATTTTATGATTTTTATGTTGTGCTATTTTAGCAATAAACTTGTCTAATATACCAGCGCTCCTATTCCCCCTTTCATCTATTACCCCTTGAGACATTCCAGTAGGATGTTCTGTTGGTAGCAGCTAGTATAGTTAGCAACAGTGTACTGATCGGTATCAGTACCGTAGAGCACCTTGTTCCTCTTTCTTCTAAGGTACTGGAAGATCACCTCCTTTAGAAACCACAGAGCGTCAAATCCAGATGCGAAGATGAAGCCTGGCTAAGAGACATAGTTCTCCTTCATTATTTCACATCTAAGGAAACTATCTTAACGGAGTCCAGGTAACTTCAGAATTTCCAATATGAAGGCATCACACTTCACATCTTCCAGGACATTTCCCCGATTACACTTACCAAGAGGAGAGGCCTCAAACCAGTGACTAATATCTTGAGGGACAATAACATACGCTACCGGTGGGATTTCCCTTCAATCTTCACGCAGGGAACCAAGATCATCAACTCTCAGCGAGAAACATCTCTGAAGCCCAGAACTTGATCCAACAGACGGGTCTATTACCATCGCTAGACCCCTCACAAGCTTCTGGCAATACCCCACACCCATTGACACCAAGACCACAGAGATCCCCTTGAAGAGACTGGGCTACAGTTCCACAACCTGACAAACCATGTCCTCTTAAGGCCTGACTCAGCCTCACAAGTGCTTATGGTCAACCCTGACTTGTCGTTCCATTTATCTTTGCTTTCTAACTCCCACATAGACAGTTCAAGACCCTGATTAGTATATTTCTGCTGGCTTCCGAGACCAGAGTGGATTCCATGGCCAGAATATAATCCTATTTGGGACTTTGGGACGATTTTCAGGTAGATGCTACCTCTCAATTTTGCATGGGGGGGTAAATCATGTTTTGCGAGGAAGGGCTCAGTCTCGAACCCCAAACAAAATATATGGTCACCACTGGCGTAATCTTTCTCATGGTTTGAATATTTGCGACTGTTCTATCTTTCCCTCCCTCCCTCGATTCCAGGTTTCATCCCTGAATGTATAGAAGTCCTTCTTTGGAGAAAACTACAGTAGATAATTGTAAACTTACCTGTTCACAACATATAAGGTTTGATTTGACTTATTTACAAATGTTTCAATATTGTGGTTCTTGTTAACTGTTTATTTTATGTTGGGTTATCCCAAATGCACCCCTCATTTTCTCCACAGGGCCCACAACGGAGAATTCAATATCTGTATGAACCACAAAATACTAGATCACAATTTACTAGTTATTAAAGAGAACTCTATATCATCCCACAACCTGAATCCACCACCTCACACACAGGTGCACCAAAAGCATCTAATTGATAAGTTTCTGACTAAGACACATCTTCCTGATCTCACTAAGTTAAAGATGAAATCTCAGACAAGGAAAAATAACCCAGGTCATTCAAACAAAACAATCTGTCAAGGCTCCAAACCCGGATGGCTATTTGGATGCTTTATTTTAAAAAGTTTACAAACATACTTGTTCCCCATCTGAAAACCCTCTTTAATTCTGTCTTTAGTGGATCACACTGGAATTTTGGGGACTCATAAAGAGGGCAAGGACCTATATAGATTTGCCTGCTGACACCCATATCTTTATTAAATTATCTAAAATGTTAAGCTAAATGTTAGCAAACACAATGAACTTGGTGCAGCCATTTCTAATCCACTACGACCAGGTGGGCTTATTCCTGAGAAGATAAGTCAGAGATGATACGAGGAGGACCATTGAACTAATCCACATTTTAAATACTAGAGAGACTCCAGCAATAATCCTCTTCATCATGCTGAGAAGACCTTCAACAGGCAATTATGATCCAGACCCTGCAACATTTCAGCCTGTCTGGACACTTTCTCAATGGGAGTAAAGACTCATTACAGTCAGGGCCGGTGCTAGGGTCCACGGCGCCGTAGGCATTTTTAAAAAAACATTGCCCCCCCCCGCAAAAATTCCCGCCCCCCCCCCCCGCAAAAATTGCCGCCCTCCTCCCTCCTCTCCTTACCTTGTCTCACCACCGCCGCCTCTCTGCTCTGTCTCCTCCCCTCCACTCACTGACACTAGTAAGTGGAGGGGAGGAGACAGAGCAGAGAGGCGGCGGTGGTGACAAAATAGCCTCTTCCCCCCTCCCCTGTGCATCTGAATGCTGTGCGGCGGCCGTGACAGGTATGGTCAGCGGTCGCCGCACAGTTTTAAAGTCTTTTAGAATTCTGTGGCGCCCTCCGGAGCCCGGCGCCCTAGGCAAGTGCCTAACCTTGCCTAATGGGAGCGCCAGGCCTGATTACAGTTGCCTTTTCTCTAGAGTCTTTAATATTTGTTTTAGTAAATTAACCTTTAGCAACAGCCTTTTAGTGACTGCCCATAAATACGGGGGAGCCTGGAAAACAAGATATCCTTATTTGCTGATGATTTCCAATTAACCCTCCAACAACCTAAACTATCCCTCCCTAACCATGGACCATTATGGTAAATTGTTAGGTTATAAAATTAACTACTCGCAATCAAAGGCGATGCCCATGAAGTCTCCTTCCGCAAATATCACAGCTTCATCGCTACTCACTTCAATTTTAAATGGCAGACAAAAAAAATGAAATACGTGAGGGTCTACATTGCACTTACCGAGAGTCTCAATACTTCTCTTCTCTAGTATTAAAGCAAACCTCCACTCTTGGAGATCCCTAATAATGTCAGGACTGGGCAGAATCATTGTGATTTAAAATGAATATCCTCCTCAAACCCCTTTTACCTTTTTCAGATTCTACCAGTCAAGGCCCCCTTCTTGGAATTACCAACTCTTCAAAAAAGTTTATAAATAAGCCTCCAAGAACATGCTTTGCACTAATACAAAAATCAAAAACAACAAAACGAAGAGACAGGGGTGTCCCAGATGTAAAAATGTAGTATTGGGTAGCACAGTGGCCTAGTGGTTAGCACTTCTGTCTCAAAGCACTGGAGTCATGAGTTCGATTCCTGCGCTGTACAAAGAACTTACTCACATCAGTCTCTGCCCCATTGGGGCTTACAGTCTAAATTCCCTAACACACACACACACACACACACACACGTCAATTTGAGAGCAGCCAATTAACCTACCAGTATGTTTTTGGATTGTGAGAGGAAGCCTGAGCACCCGGAGGAAACCCATGAAAACACGGGAAGAACATACAAACTCCACACAGATAAGGCCATGGTTGGGAATCAAACTCATGACCTCAATACTGTGAGGCAGAAGTGCTAACCACTAAGCCACCATGCTGCACCAAGATATTGTCCAAATCCATCCAGTGGAAGGCTCAGAATGGGCTTCCGGGACAAATTTGTGCCAAGACAACAACCGGAAATCTGACTGGGACCGTAACCCCCCTAAAACCTGGCCAGGATCCAACCGTACCACCTCACATTGGTTTCATGCCAATCGGTGCAGGGATGTCTGAATGCATAACTAGACAGGCAAACAGACCAATGATTTTTATATTTAAGATTGTATCTGATATTTTTTTCTTTGCAACAAAAGACTCACAATAATTATTTATTTTGTGTTGAATAAAGTACATATAGTCATTCATTCATAGTTCTTATTTGCCCAATGATGGCCCCACAACGGGCGCCGACAACTGACATGGAGTGACATGTAATGAATGCTGCAAATAGACTGTGCAGCCAGTGCTCTAGAAAAGGGACTCTGTTGGCTGCTGGCTGTGCAGTAATGCACATCAATTGGATATCTCACAGACAAGATAATAATAGTTCTTATAATCCATATTATGGTTAGTGTTGGGTAATCTGCACCAAAGATCAGGATCACTTTCCTCAATGAGATATACTGGATAATGCAGAAAGAATTGTCTGCAGTTAATGCCCAGAGGATATCAGCTATCATGATAAGGTCAAAAGCCAAAGGTCTGGTATGCCAAGTAGTCAGGATAACATCAAAAATTCTAGCTAGAACACAAATCCTAGTCTTCATTGTTATTGAAGACAAAGTAGCTATGTTCACCACAGGCTCAAGGCCAAAGATGCTTGATAGGTCCACATTAGGGTGAACCAATACTCATGGTCAGAAACAACCCAAAGGTCTGGTACACAAGAAGACATGTGGAGCAAGTATAATGCTAGACACCAGTGAACAGGCACACAATAATCTGGCAACCCGCTGCTCAGATGCCAGAGCAGAGCAGAGTATACAAAAAGGCCTGTGTTGCTGTCATCTATCGTCCCCCTGGAACGCACCAACAATTTCTTGAACACTTCTCTTCATGGCTACCTCACTTCTTATCTTCTGACATCCCCACCATCATCATGGGTGATTTCTACAACCCTATTGCTAATCCACAATCCAATGCTGCTTCCAAACTACTTTCTCTAACCTCCTCACTTGACCTCTTCCAGTGGATTGAATCCATGCTTCATTAGGATGGCCACTGTTTTGGTGGTATATTTACTAAACTGCGGGTTTTCAAAAGTGGAGATGTTGCATATAGCAACCAGTCAGATTCTAGCTGTCATTTTGTAGAATGTACTACATAAATGATAACTAGAATCTGATTGGTTGCTATTGGCAACATCTCCACTTTTGCAAATGTGCAGTTTAGTTAATATACCCCTTGATCTTCTTTTCTCTAGACTATGCTCAGTTTCTGATCTCCTTAATACTCCTTTCCCCCTCTCGGATCATCACTTTTTTAGCTACTCGCCCACCCCCTATTCTTTACCCTTCCCGCTGTCAAACTTTTCAAAGCCTCCTCTCATACCCGCAGAAATATTAACTTTATTAATTGTCAACAGTTTTCCACATCTTTTCAACACCTTCTCTCCCCAATTTGTACATTCTCTTCCCCTGAGGAGGACAGTACCTCATTTTCATCAAACCCTAAAAACTGCTCTTGATCAAGTGGCTCCAGCTAATCTTCATTTTCCGCATAGACTTCATTGTCAAACGTGGCACATTAATGTAAAATGAAATCTACAAAAGCAGAACGTCACTGGCGTAAATCTTGTACCTCTAATGATTTCATTACCTATACTGCTGTCTACCACTCCTATCGAAATGCTCTGGACACTGTAAAAGAAACATACTTCCAATCTCTCACCTATGCTCAGGCTTCTAACCCCAAACACCTTTTTAACACATTTGAATCTCTTCTAAACCCTCCCACTACCATCAGTGCCCAGGATCTTGCTTCCTATTTCAAGGACAAAATTGAAAGATCAGACTTGAAATGCTATCATCTCCCTCAACAAGCAATCAGCTCAATTTTTTTTTAACACTCTCTGACACCCTCTCTTCATTTGATCCCACAAATGAAGAAGTTTCTACTCTCTTCTTATCTTCCAATTATACCACATACCCTCATGATCCCATATCCTCACAATTTTTCACATTTCACCTCTAGCTAAAATCTGTAATATCTCTCTCTCTCTACTGGTAACTTCCATCATTATGCAAGCATGGAGTGACTACACCTATTCTGAAAAAACAAAATTCTGACCCAAACTCTCTCTAAAATTACCATCCCACCTTTCCCCTCTCATGCCTCTCCAAGCTTCTCAAGAGAATTGTCTACACTCACCTCACACAATTTCTTACAGCAAACAACCTATTGGATTCTCTTCAGTCAGGCTTTCGGTCTCAACACTCCACATAGTCTGCGCTGACCAAGGTTGTCAATAATTAGATCACAGCAAAAAGTAAAAGCCATTACTCTCTTCTAATTCTCCTGGATCTCTCTGCTGCATTTGACACTGTTGACCACTCTCTCTTCATACAAACGCTACAATCCCTAGGTCTTAAAGGCACTGTCCTATCCTGGTTCTCATACTACCTATCTAATCGCTCTTTTACTGTTAATTTCTCTGGGGCCACCTCTGCTCCGCTTCCTTTATCAGTTGGAGTACCACAAGGCTCAGTGCTAGGTCCTCTGCTATTCTCTATCTACACCACTTCTCTAATGAACTAATGAGCTCTTTTGGATTTCAGTATCATCTCTATGCGGATGATACACAAGTCTATATATCCTCTCCTGATCTCTCACCATCTGTGTTGTCTCGTGTTACTGACTGTCTCTCTGCCATTTCATCTTTGATGTCCTCTCGCCAACTCAAAAACAGAATTAATAATATTTTCACTCAAAAACAGAAGCTTCCTGCCTGACATTTCTATTTCTGTTGATAACATGACCATAAATCCCACCTCGCAAGCTTTACATATAAAAAACATTTCCAGAATATGCACATATCTCACACAAGACACAGCAAAAACATTAATTCATACACTCATCATCTCCCACATCGACTATTGCAATTCCCTCCTTACTGGTCTTCCCAAAATCAGACTCAAACTCCTACAATCTATTTTGCCTGCAATGGCTAGATTGATTTTCCTTGCAAACCATTGTTGCTCTGCTGAGCCACTCTGTCAATCTCTACATTGGTTGCCTGTTTTTCAACTAATCCAATATACAATTCTTCTACTAATTTACAAGGCCATCCAAAAACATTGCACCAACATGCATCTCCTCACTTGTCTCTAAATATCTTTCAAGTCGACAACTCCGTTCTGCACAAAATCTGCATCTCTCTTCCAATCTCATCACATCCTCCCATTCCCGGTTAAAGGACTTTTTTTCAGGCTGCACCAACTTTTGTGGAATTCCCTAGCTCGCACAATAAGACTAGTCTAGTCTAGTTATTAATTATCAATGCAAACACGGACTTTGGGCAGATCAATGAGTGCAGCTGATGTCTTTAAACCTTCATGCGTTCTCTGAAAATCCACCTCTTCAGACAAGCTTATAATATTTCTCAGCCACCATCTTAATCTCCCTAGATTACCCTATTAACACCCTCTACACAGCTAACACAAGACAACAACCCTCAGACCAACATTGCTGTGTGACTGATCATACAGCTCACTCAATACTTTTTACCTTTGCATTCTAGCTGGACCAATGTGCAATATGATGTAGCACATGCCCTTGTGTATCAAACTCCCATTGTCCAATAGATTGTAAGGTTGCGAGCAGGGTTCTCTTACCTCTCTGTCGGTATGTATTAACCAGTATTGTTGAATTAATGTTTGATCCCAGTTGATAAGTGCTCCGGAATTTGCTGGTGCTATATAAGTAAATATTAATGATGATGATGATGATGATCTGTATGTGCAGATGCTGCAAAGCCCAGGAATGTACATGACCAGTATGTGATAGTTAGTACTAATGGCAAACCTCACAGCTTCCCTTTGCTCCACCCAAGGTAATAAATGTGGGTCATGGCAGCGCCATGAGAGGATGGGCAACCAGCACTGGCGCAGACCCTGTTTATCTTCAGCTGGAAGTTTCCATGAAGCAGTGGTTATGACCGTGATGTGCTGTTAATAGGTCTGTTTGGACTCAGAGAAGTGTGGGATGGGGGTGTTTGTTTACCTGGGTGATGTGACACAAAGTGTGACATGCTCATCATTGAATTATGGAACATCTCTGTCTACCAATTTATCCTTCATCTTATCTGAAAGACCTTGCTAAAAGTTCACAACTAGCACTTTGTTTACTTTTTTCTGAAGTCCTGGTACATCATGGACTAGAGTATTTACATAGAGAGAGCAAACAGGCAGATTCATCTGGGCTCATCAAATACTTTCTGAAAGTAAAAACAAATAAAAGTAATTGTTTGTCATATAACTCTTCCGCCTGTCATCTGCTTTCACCTCCTTATCCTCATGGAAAGTTCATGTTACACTCCTGTCTTTTTTGTTTTACTGACTGTGTCTTGCCCCACAAATGAACATTGATCATATATAAATTATAAATTTATACATATATATATATATATATATATATATATACATATATATATATATATATATATATATATATATATATATATATATACATATATATATATATATATATATATATATATATATATATATATATATACACCGATCAGCCACAACATTACGGACACCACAAGACCTCTGAAGGTTTCCTGTGGTATCTGGCACCAAGGTGTTAGCAGCAGATCCTTTAAGTCAGTGTTTCCCAAACCCATTCCTCAGGGGCCCCTAACAGTGCATGTTTTCCATATCTCTATATCTCTTTACTGGAGCACAGGTGTATTCATTACTGACTGACACGTTTTAAAAGATCCACAGTTGGCACTAATTATTTCACTTGTGACTTGGAAAACATGCACTGTTAGGGGACCTTGAGCACAGGGTTTGGGAAACAATGCTTTAAGTCCATTAAGTTGCGAAGCGGGGTCTCCATGGCTTGAACTTTTTCCAGAAGATCCCACAGAGGCTCCATCGAATTGAGATCTGGGATTTTTAGAGGCCAAGTTAACACCTTGACCTTTTTGTCATGTTCCTCAAACCATTCCTGAATAGTTTTTGCAGTGTGGCAGGGCGCATTATCCTGCTGAAATAGGACACTGCCGTCAGGGAATACCGTTGCCATGAAGGGGTGTATTTGGTGTGCAACAATGTTTCAGTAGGTGGTATGTGTCAAAGTAACATCCACATAAATGCCAGGACCCAAGGTTTCACAGCAGAACATGGCTCAAAGCATAACACTGCCTGCGCCAACTGGCCTTCTTCCCATAGTGCATCCTGGTGCCATCTCTTCCCCAGGTAAATGATGCACATGCACCCGGCCTCCACATGATGTAAAAGAAAGCGTGATTCATAAGACTGAGCCACCTTTTTCCATTGCTCCATGGTCCAATTCTGGGGCTCACATGCTAATTGTAGTCACTTTGGTGGTGGTCAGGGGTCAGCATGGGCTCTCTGACCGGTCTGCAGCTATGCAGCACTCTGCGATGCACTGTGTGCTCTGACACCTGTCTATCATAGCCAGCATTAACATTTTCAGCAATTTGTGCTACAGCAGCCTTTCTGTGGGTCCAGATGGGCTAGCATTCGCTCCCCGAGTGCATCAATTAGCCTTGGGTGCCGATGACCCTGTCGCTGGTTCACTGGTTGTCTTTCTTAGACCACTTTTGCTAGGTACTAACCACTACATCCCGGGAACACTCCAAAAGACCTGCCGTTTTGGAGAAGCTCTGACCAAGTTGTCTAGCAATCACAATTTGGCCCTTGTCGAAGTGACTCAGATGCTTACGCTTGTCCATTTTACCTGCTTCCAACGCATCAAATTCAAGAACTTACTGTTCACTTGCTGCCTAATATATTCCACCCCCTGACAGGTGCCACTGTAACAAGATAATCAATGTTATTCACTTCACTTGTCAGTGGTTTCAATGTTGTGGCTGATCGGTGTTACCTACATCAATTAATGATACTTCTATTTACCTACAATTAATCTTAAATGGCTATATAATCCTTTTTCTTTATATCATTATATAACTAGCTTGTAAAAATTTACTAATTATTAGTTATTATCAGTTGAGGATCATACATAAATTAACCTTATAATAAAGTGGAAAAAGATTGATTGTCCGATTCAGTCGCTTAAATGAAAAATAAATACATTTATTAATAGAACATTAGTTTAAATATGGTATTACGCAGGCACTGCCAACGTTAGCTTAAAAGTTTCAATACTGAAATCTCTGACCATAGTAGGCAGATTGGAGTTTTAGACTATTTGAACAATGGCATCAGTTCACACATATACAGGGTCGGACTGGCCCAGCGGACTACCGGTCAAACCACCGGTAGGCCCGGCTACCGTACGGCCACACCCCCTTTCACCAGTGGGCGGTGCTTACCTGGAGGCCCCTCACGTTGTCCCCGCTGCTTCCCCGCTGCTCAATTGCGATCACAGCTGCGATCGCAATTGAAAGATGACTGGCTGTCACTGACAGCCAGTCATCTTTCACATGTGATCGCAGCTGCGATCATGTGACCCGCCCCCTCACCCTGTCAGCTGATGTTCCCGCGCCGCTGAAGGGAGAAGAGCAGAGAGGCTGCAGCTATCAACTTTTGGGTAAGTATTAATGAGATGTTTATATTGTTTGTGCTATATATATATATATATATATATATATATATATATATATATATATATATATAGTTAGTGTGTGTGTATATAGCTCAATGAAACACAGAGTACATTTAGACAAGGTATGTGGGAGGAAGAACAGAATCACAGCTGTTACTGCAAATCTAAAAGCACAACCCATGGGATGCTCTATAAATGGAAATCGGTTTACAATTGAGCTGATAATCTGTCCCAGACTTTGTAATAATGTTCTATATTTGAGCAAGGCAATACCATATGTTATTTTATACAACTGACTTTCATAAGAAAAGTTGTTTACATTCTTCACTATGTGGTACTGATTACATTGTCACTGCTGCCTACTGGAACATTATGCAAATGTACTGTGATTTGTATGTATGAAGTATTGCTGGTAGAGTCACTAAGCAATGTCCCGGCTTTTAAAGTGACAACCTCTCGACACAGTGGAATGAGGATATTTGCAAGTACTTTCCAACACACAGAGATTCTCATATACTTGTTAACAAGTTACAGTGAATAATTTGCAGTTGTAGCAAAGGTTCCACACATACAGCAAATCAATATGCATAATAACAGAGCCGTTAAGTATTTTAATGGAACCCTTTTTCTATATAACAACATATTAGCAACCAACTATATTGTTTTTCCATTTGTTATGTTAGGATATGTTAGGATATGTGGGAAATGGATGTATTAAACGTAAATGCTAATAATTTATTGCTGGGGCTGTTTGGAGGGAGGGTAATAGGTTTATTTATTAAATGGGAATACTATTAATTTAATGTTGGGGTTGGTTGGAGGGAAATAGATCTATTCATCAAATGTGAGCACTATTACTTTAATGTTGAGGCTTGAGAGAGGCCTAATTATTAAATGTGGGTGCTGTTGATTTAATGGCAGGGATGGTTGACGTTTCTAAATGTACCCATTATTTTTTCCAAATAGGGCCCTCAACATTACAGGATCCAGACGAGCCGCAACTAAAGAAACCAGCAGCCACAGGTGGTAAAAGTGACAACAACAGGTAGGACAGTCTGTCAAATGATCTGAGTCTAGTGCAGGCTTGGCTAACCTGTGGTACTCCAGGTGTTGTGAAACTATAAGTCCCAGCATACCCTTCCAGCAATAAGCTGCTATATATTGACAAAGCATGCTGGGGCTTGTAGTTTCACATCACCTGGAGTGCCACAGGTTAGCCAATCCTGGTCTAGTGGGACAATTGTGATTTTTGGTGACTGTTCTGCCCAATCTAAGGGGCAGGCCAAGACTGTGTATTCTTTATACACACACTGCATTCTTTATATACTGCACTAAGGTGCTAGCTGTCCTTCGTGGACTGACCACTCCCCCTCTAGTGTCTGGTCCCACCTCTATGATGGAGGAATAATCTTTGAATTTAAAGAATTTCTGAAATCGTAGTGCCCATCAATCTCGATACTTACCTAAAAAACGCTTTGCCCAAGTGGCTTCTAAGGTACTGGATAAAAGGGGGAAAAGTGATGATGATCTGATGTTGTGGTCAGGACACTAAGAAACTTTGCATCTACTTAAGTTATCTACACTGGTAATGGTCCTTTAAAAGGACAACAGGACCTTTTCCATTAAAGTGGATTGGACTATATTCATAGGAACATCCTGCAGATCTGCATTGCATGTATACATAGTTCTACTTTAGATCTATACCACCTTCATGCTGGAATATTTTTTTTGATGTGCAATAGAAGGTTAATTATCATCAAGCGATTATACAATTATCACATTCGCTAACTACCCTATTTGGATTTATTTTTTTTCTGCCTATCCATTTGTGTTTTTTTGTGCAATTTTTATGAAATATCCATTTGTGGATTTTTGTGCTATTTATATGAAATAAATATTAATATTATTATTATATTATTATACTGTCCATATCAATGTCTACATGTATAGTTTGAATTTTAGTGATATCATATAATTTTATGATTTCTATGTTGTGCTATTTTAGCAATAAACTTGTCTAATATACCAGCGCTCCTATTCCCCCTTTCATCTATTACCCCTTGAGACATTCCAGTAGGATGTTCTGTTGGTAGCAGCTAGTATAGTTAGCAACAGTGTACTGATCGGTATCAGTACCGTAGAGCACCTTGTTCCTCTTTCTTCTAAGGTACTGGAAGATCACCTCCTTTAGAAACCACAGAGCGTCAAATCCAGATGCGAAGATGAAGCCTGGCTAAGAGACATAGTTCTCCTTCATTATTTCACATCTAAGGAAACTATCTTAACGGAGTCCAGGTAACTTCAGAATTTCCAATATGAAGGCATCGCACTTCACATCTTCCAGGACATTTCCCTGATTACACTTACCAAGAGGACAGGCCTCAAACCAGTGACTAATATCTTGAGGGACAATAACATACGCTACCGGTGGGATTTCCCTTCAATCTTCACGCAGGGAACCAAGATCATCAACTCTCAGCGAGAAACATCTCTGAAGCCCAGAACTTGATCCAACAGACGGGTCTATTACCATCGCTAGACCCCTCACAAGCTTCTGGCAATACCCCACACCCATTGACACCAAGATCACAGAGATCCCCTTGAAGAGACTGGGCTACAGTTCCACAACCTGACAAACCATGTCCTCTTAAGGCCTGACTCAGCCTCACAAGTGCTTATGGTCAACCCTGACTTGTCGTTCCATTTATCTTTGCTTTCTAACTCCCACATAGACAGTTCAAGACCCTGATTAGTATATTTCTGCTGGCTTCCGAGACCAGAGTGGATTCTCGGCCAGAATATAATCCTATTTGGGACTTTGGGACGATTTTCAGGTAGATGCTACCTCTCAGTTTTGCATGGGGGGGTAAATCATGTTTTGCGAGGAAGGGCTCAGTCTCGAACCCCAAACAAAATATATGGTCACCACTGGCGTAATCTTTCTTATGGTTTGAATATTTGCGACTGTTCTTTCTTTCCCTCTCTCCCTCGATTCCAGGTTTCATCCCTGAATGTATAGAAGTCCTTCTTTGGAGAAAACTACAGTAGATAATTGTAAACTTACCTGTTCACAACATATAAGGTTTGATTTGACTTATTTATAAATGTTTCAATATTGTGGTTCTTGTTAACTGTTTATTTTATGTTGGGTTATCCCAAATGCACCCCTCATTTTCTCCACAGGGCCCACAACGGAGAATTCAATATCTGTATGAAGCACAAAATACTAGATCACAATTTACTAGTTATTAAAGAGAACTCTATAACATCCCACAACCTGAATCCACCACCTCACACACAGGAGCACCAAAAGCATCTAATTGATAAGTTTCTGACTAAGACACATCTTCCTGATCTCACTAAGTTAAAGATGAAATCTCAGACAAGGAAAAATAACCCAGGTCATTCAAACAAAACAATCTGTCAAGGCTCCAAACCCGGATGGCTATTTGGATGCTTTATTTTAAAAAGTTTACAAACATACTTGTTCCCCATCTGAAAACCCTCTTTAATTCTGTCTTTAGTGGATCACACTGGAATTTTGGGGACTCATAAAGAGGGCAAGGACCTATATAGATTTGCCTGCTGACACCCATATCTTTATTAAATTATCTAAAATGTTAAGCTAAATCTTAGCAAACACAATGAACTTGGTGCAGCCATTTCTAATCCACTACGACCAGGTGGGCTTATTCCTGAGAAGATAAGTCAGAGATGATACGAGGAGGACCATTGAACTAATCCACATTTTAAATACTAGAGAGACTCCAGCAATAATCCTCTTCATCATGCTGAGAAGACCTTCAACAGGCAATTATGATCCAGACCCTGCAACATTTCAGCCTGTCTGGACACTTTCTCAATGGGAGTAAAGACTCATTACAGTCAGGGCCGGTGCTAGGGTCCACGGCGCCGTAGGCATTTTTAAAAAAGCGGTGCCCCCCCCCCCGCAAAAATTGCCGCCCTCCTCCCTCCTCTCCTTTCCTTGTCTCACCACTGCCGCCTCTCTGCTCTGTCTCCTCCCCTCCACTCACTGACACTAGTAAGTGGAGGGGAGGAGACAGAGCAGAGAGGCGGCGGTGGTGACAAAATAGCCTCTTCCCCCCTCCCCTGTGCATCTGAATGCTGTGCGGCGGCCGTGACAGGTATGGTCAGCGGTCGCCGCACAGTTTTAAAGTCTTTTAGAATTCTGTGGCGCCCTCCGGAGCCCGGCGCCCTAGGCAAGTGCCTAACCTTGCCTAATGGGAGCTCCGGGCCTGATTACAGTTGCCTTTTCTCTAGAGTCTTTAATATTTGTTTTAGTAAATTAACCTTTAGCAACAGCCTTTTAGTGACTGCCCATAAATACGGGGGAGCCTGGAAAACAAGATATCCTTATTTGCTGATGATTTCCAATTAACCCTCCAACAACCTAAACTATCCCTCCCTAACCATGGACCATTATGGTAAATTGTTAGGTTATAAAATTAACTACTCGCAATCAAAGGCGATGCCCATGAAGTCTCCTTCCGCAAATATCACAGCTTTATCGCTACTCACTTCAATTTTAAATGGCAGACAAAAAAAATGAAATACGTGAGGGTCTACATTGCACTTACCGAGAGTCTCAATACTTCTCTTCTCTAGTATTAAAGCAAACCTCCACTCTTGGAGATCCCTAATAATGTCATGACTGGGCAGAATCATTGTGATTTAAAATGAATATCCTCCTCAAACCCCTTTTACCTTTTTCAGATTCTACCAGACAAGGCCCCCTTCTTGGAATTACCAACTCTTTAAAAAAGTTTATAAATAAGCCTCCAAGAACATGCTTTGCTCTAATACAAAAATCAAAAACAACAAAACGAAGAGACAGGGGTGTCCCAGATGTAAAAATGTAGTATTGGGTAGCACAGTGGCCTAGTGGTTAGCACTTCTGTCTCAAAGCACTGGAGTCATGAGTTCGATTCCTGCGCTGTACAAAGAACTTACTCACATCAGTCTCTGCCCCATTGGGGCTTACAGTCTAAATTCCCTAACACACACACACACGTCAATTTGAGAGCAGCCAATTAACCTACCAGTATGTTTTTGGATTGTGAGAGGAAGCCTGAGCACCCGGAGGAAACCCATGAAAACACGGGAAGAACATACAAACTCCACACAGATAAGGCCATGGTTGGGAATCAAACTCATGACCTCAATACTGTGAGGCAGAAGTGCTAACCACTAAGCCACCATGCTGCACCAAGATATTGTCCAAATCCATCCAGTGGAAGGCTCAGAACGGGCTTCCGGGACAAATTTGTGCCAAGACAACAACCGGAAATCTGACTGGGACCGTAACCCCCCTAAAACCTGGCCAGGATCCAACCGGACCACCTCACATTGGTTTCATGCCAATCGGTGCAGGGATGTCTGAATGCATAACTAGACAGGCAAACAGACCAATGATTTTTATATTTAAGATTGTATCTGATATTTTTTTCTTTGCAACAAAAGACTCACAATAATTATTTATTTTGTGTTGAATAAAGTACATATAGTCATTCATTCATAGTTCTTATTTGCCCAATGGTGGCCCCACAACGGGCGCCGACAACTGACATGGAGTGACATGTAATGAATGCTGCAAATAGACTATGCAGCCAGTGCTCTAGAAAAGGGACTCTGTTGGCTGCTGGCTGTGCAGTAATGCACATCAATTGGATATCTCACAGACAAGATAATAATAGTTCTTATAATCCATATTATGGTTAGTGTTGGGTAATCTGCACCAAAGATCAGGATCACTTTCCCTTAATGAGATATACTGGATAATGCAGAAAGAATTGTCTGCAGTTAATGCCCAGAGGATATCAGCTATCATGATAAGGTCAAAAGCCAAAGGTCTGGTATGCCAAGTAGTCAGGATAACATCAAAAATTCTAGCTAGAACACAAATCCTAGTCTTCATTGTTATTGAAGACAAAGTAGCTATGTTAACCACAGGCTCAAGGCCAAAGATGCTTGATAGGTCCACATTAGGGTGAACCAATACTCATGGTCAGAAACAACCCAAAGGTCTGGTACACAAGAAGACATGTGGAGCAAGTATAATGCTAGACACCAGTGAACAGGCACACAATAATCTGGCAACCCGCTGCTCAGATGCCAGAGCAGAGCAGAGTATACAAAAAGGCCTGTGTTGCTGTCATCTATCGTCCCCCTGGAACGCACCAACAATTTCTTGAACACTTCTCTTCATGGCTACCTCACTTCTTATCTTCTGACATCCCCACCATCATCATGGGTGATTTCTACAACCCTATTGCTAATCCACAATCCAATGCTGCTTCCAAACTACTTTCTCTAACCTCCTCACTTGACCTCTTCCAGTGGATTGAATCCATGCTTCATTAGGATGGCCACTGTTTTGGTGGTATATTTACTAAACTGCGGGTTTTCAAAAGTGGAGATGTTGCATATAGCAACCAGTCAGATTCTAGCTGTCATTTTGTAGAATGTACTACATAAATGATAACTAGAATCTGATTGGTTGCTATTGGCAACATCTCCACTTTTGCAAATGTGCAGTTTAGTTAATATACCCCTTGATCTTCTTTTCTCTAGACTATGCTCAGTTTCTGATCTCCTTAATACTCCTTTCCCCCTTTCGGATCATCACTTTTTTAGCTACTCGCCCACCCCCTATTCTTTACCCTTCCCGCTGTCAAACTTTTCAAAGCCTCCTCTCATACCCGCAGAAATATTAACTTTATTAATTGTCAACAGTTTTCCACATCTTTTCAACACCTTCTCTCCCCAATTTGTACATTCTCTTCCCCTGAGGAGGGCAGTACCTCATTTTCATCAAACCCTAAAAACTGCTCTTGATCAAGTGGCTCCAGCTAATCTTCATTTTCCGCATAGACTTCATTGTCAAACGTGGCACATTAATGTAAAATGAAATCTACAAAAGCAGAACGTCACTGGCGTAAATCTTGTACCTCTAATGATTTCATTACCTATACTGCTGTCTACCACTCCTATCGAAATGCTCAGGACACTGTAAAACAAACATACTTCCAATCTCTCACCTATGCTCAGGCTTCTAACCCCAAACACCTTTTTAACACATTTGAATCTCTTCTAAACCCTCCCACTACCATCAGTGCCCAGGATCTTGCTTCCTATTTCAAGGACAAAATTGAAAGATCAGACTTGAAATGCTATCATCTCCCTCAACAAGCAATCAGCTCAATTTTTTTTTAACACTCTCTGACACCCTCTCTTCATTTGATCCCACAAATGAAGAAGTTTCTACTCTCTTCTTATCTTCCAATTATACCTCATACCCTCATGATCCCATATCCTCACAATTTTTCACATTTCACCTCTAGCTAAAATCTGTAATATCTCTCTCTCTCTACTGGTAACTTCCATCATTATGCAAGCATGGAGTGACTACACCTATTCTGAAAAAACAAAATTCTGACCCAAACTCTCTCTAAAATTACCATCCCACCTTTCCCCTCCCATGCCTCTACAAGCTTCTCAAGAGAATTGTCTACACTCACCTCACACAATTTCTTACAGCAAACAACCTACTGGATTCTCTTCAGTCAGGCTTTCGGTCTCAACACTCCACATAGTCTGCGCTGACCAAGGTTGTCAATAATTAGATCACAGCAAAAAGTAAAAGCCATTACTCTCTTCTAATTCTCCTGGATCTCTCTGCTGCATTTGACACTGTTGACCACTCTCTCTTCATACAAACGCTACAATCCCTAGGTCTTAAAGGCACTGTCCTATCTAATCGCTCTTTTACTGTTAATTTCTCTGGGGCCACCTCTGCTCCGCTTCCTTTATCAGTTGGAGTACCACAAGGCTCAGTGCTAGGTCCTCTGCTATTCTCTATCTACACCACTTCTCTAATGAACTAATGAGCTCTTTTGGATTTCAGTATCATCTCTATGCGGATGATACACAAGTCTATATATCCTCTCCTGATCTCTCACCATCTGTGTTGTCTCGTGTTACTGACTGTCTCTCTGCCATTTCATCTTTGATGTCCTCTCGCCAACTCAAAAACAGAATTAATAATATTTTCACTCAAAAACAGAAGCTTCCTGCCTGACATTTCTATTTCTGTTGATAACATGACCATAAATCCCACCTCGCAAGCTTTACATATAAAAAACATTTCCAGAATATGCACATATCTCACACAAGACACAGCAAAAACATTAATTCATACACTCATCATCTCCCACATCGACTATTGCAATTCCCTCCTTACTGGTCTTCCCAAAATCAGACTCAAACTCCTACAATCTATTTTGCCTGCAATGGCTATATTGATTTTCCTTGCAAACCATTGTTGCTCTGCTGAGCCACTCTGTCAATCTCTACATTGGTTGCCTGTTTTTCAACTAATCCAATATACAATTCTTCTACTAATTTACAAGGCCATCCAAAAACATTGCACCAACATGCATCTCCTCACTTGTCTCTAAATATCTTTCAAGTCGACAACTCCGTTCTGCACAAAATCTGCATCTCTCTTCCAATCTCATCACATCCTCCCATTCCCGGTTAAAGGACTTTTTTCAGGCTGCACCAACTTTTGTGGAATTCCCTAGCTCGCACAATAAGACTAGTCTAGTCTAGTTATTAATTATCAATGCAAACACGGACTTTGGGCAGATCAATGAGTGCAGCTGATGTCTTTAAACCGTCATGCGTTCTCTGAAAATCCACCTCTTCAGACAAGCTTATAATATTCCTCAGCCACCATCTTAATCTCCCTAGATTACCCTATTAACACCCTCTACACAGCTAACACAAGACAACAACCCTCAGACCAACATTGCTGTGTGACTGATCATACAGCTCACTCAATACTTTTTACCTTTGCATTCTAGCTGGACCAATGTGCAATATGATGTAGCACATGCCCTTGTGTATCAAACTCCCATTGTCCAATAGATTGTAAGGTTGCGAGCAGGGTTCTCTTACCTCTCTGTCGGTATGTATTAACCAGTATTGTTGAATTAATGTTTGATCCCAGTTGATAAGTGCTCCGGAATTTGCTGGTGCTATATAAGTAAATATTAATGATGATGATGATGATCTGTATGTGCAGATGCTGCAAAGCCCAGGAATGTACATGACCAGTATGTGATAGTTAGTACTAATGGCAAACCTCACAGCTTCCCTTTGCTCCACCCAAGGTAATAAATGTGGGTCATGGCAGCGCCATGAGAGGATGGGCAACCAGCACTGGCGCAGACCCTGTTTATCTTCAGCTGGAAGTTTCCATGAAGCAGTGGTTATGACCGTGAGGTGCTGTTAATAGGTCTGTTTGGACTCAGAGAAGTGTGGGATGGGGGTGTTTGTTTACCTGGGTGATGTGACACAAAGTGTGACATGCTCATCATTGAATTATGGAACATCTCTGTCTACCAATTTATCCTTCATCTTATCTGAAAGACCTTGCTAAAAGTTCACAACTAGCACTTTGTTTACTTTTTTCTGAAGTCCTGGTACATCATGGACTAGAGTATTTACATAGAGAGAGCAAACAGGCAGATTCATCTGGGCTCATCAAATACTTTCTGAAAGTAAAAACAAATAAAAGTAATTGTTTGTCATATAACTCTTCCGCCTGTCATCTGCTTTCACCTCCTTATCCTCATGGAAAGTTCATGTTACACTCCTGTCTTTTTTGTTTTACTGACTGTGTCTTGCCCCACAAATGAACATTGATGATATATAAATTATAAATTTATACATATATATATATATATATATATATATACATTAGGGATGAGCGCGCTCGGATTTCTGAAATCCGAGCCCACCCGAACGTTGCGGATCCGAGTCGGATCCGAGACAGATCCGGGTATTGGCGCCAAATTCAAAACTGAAACTGAGGCTCTGACTCATAATCCCGTTGTCGGATCTCGCGATACTCGGATCCTATAAATTCCCCGCTAGTCGCCGCCATCTTCACTCGGGCATTGATCAGGGTAGAGGGAGGGTGTGTTAGGTGGTCCTCTGTGCTGTTTAGTTCTGTGCTGTTTAGTTCTGTGCTGTTTAGTGCTGTGCTGTTTAGTGCTGTGCTGTGCTGTGCTGTGCTGTGTTCTGCAGTATCAGTCCAGTGGTGCTGTGTGCTGTGCTCTGTCCTTCTGAGGTCAGTGGTGCTGCTGGGTCCTGTGCTGTGTCCTGTTCAGTCCAGTGGTGCTGTGTCCTGTGCTCTGTGCTTCTAAGGGCATAGTTATTTCCCCAATATTCCCCTGTGTTTAAAAAAATAAAAAAAAGTTTTTTTTATAAAATACCAAAAACTACTTTAATATTTTTTAATTACCACAAAATTTTCACAACCAATCCTGCAGTATAAGCCCATTGGTACTGCAATATTACCAAGTTCACACATTCAGCAGTAAAAGTCCAGTGGTACTGCAATATTACAAAGTTTACACATTCTGCAGTATCAGTCCAGTGGTGCTGTGTCCTGTGCTCTGTCCTGCTGAGTTCCGTAGTGCTGCTGGGTCCTGTGCCGTGTCCTGTTCAGTCCAGTGGTGCTGTGTCCTGTGCTCTGTGCTTCTAAGGGCATAGTTATTTCCCCATTATTCCCAAGTTTGTAAAAAATAAAAAAAAAGTAAAAAAAAATAAAAAAATTAAAAAAAAAAAAAAATATATAATAATTATAACCAAATTTGCAAAACCAATCCAGCATTATAAGTCCATTGGTACTGCAATATTACCAAGTTCACACATTCAGCAGTAAAAGTCCAGTGGTACTGCAATATTACAAAGTTTACACATTCTGCAGTATCAGTCCAGTGGTGCTGTGTCCTGTGCTCTGTCCTGCTGAGTTCCGTAGTGCTGCTGGGTCCTGTGCCGTGTCCTGTTCAGTCCAGTGGTGCTGTGTCCTGTGCTCTGTGCTTCTAAGGGCATAGTTATTTCCCCATTATTCCCAAGTTTGTAAAAAATAAAAAAAAAGTAAAAAAAAATAAAAAATTAAAAAAAAAAAAAATATATATAATAATTATAACCAAATTTGCAAAACCAATCCAGCATTATAAGTCCATTGGTACTGCAATATTACCAAGTTCACACATTCAGCAGTAAAAGTCCAGTGGTACTGCAATATTACAAAGTTTACACATTCTGCAGTATCAGTCCAGTGGTGCTGTGTCCTGTGCTCTGTCCTGCTGAGTTCCGTAGTGCTGCTGGGTCCTGTGCCGTGTCCTGTTCAGTCCAGTGGTGCTGTGTCCTGTGCTCTGTGCTTCTAAGGGCATAGTTATTTCCCCATTATTCCCAAGTTTGTAAAAAATAAAAAAAAAGTAAAAAAAAATAAAAAATTTAAAAAAAAAAAAATATATATAATAATTATAACCAAATTTGCAAAACCAATCCAGCATTATAAGTCCATTGGTACTGCAATATTACCAAGTTCACACATTCTGCAGTATCTTGTGCTACATATAATGGAGACCAAAAATTTGGAGGATAAAGTAGGGAAAGATCAAGACCCACTTCCTCCTAATGCTGAAGCTGCTGCCACTAGTCATGACATAGACGATGAAATGCCATCAACGTCGTCTTCCAAGCCCGATGCCCAATCTCGTAGTACCGGGCATGTAAAATCCAAAAAGCCCAAGTTAAGAAAAAGTAGCAAAAAGAGAAACTTAAAATCATCTGAGGAGAAACGTAAAGTTGCCAATATGCCATTTACGACACGGAGTGGCAAGGAACGGCTTAGGCCCTGGCCCGTGTTCATGACTAGTGGTTCAGCTTCACCCACGGATCTTAGCCCTCCTCCTCCTCCCCCCCCCTACAAAAAATTGAAGAGAGTTATGCTGTCAGCAACAAAACAGCAAACAACTCTGCCTTCTAAAGAGAAATTATCACAAATCCCCAAGGCGAGTCCAAGCGTGTTGGTGGTTGTCAAGCCTGACCTTCCCATCACTGTACGGGAAGAGGTGGCTCGGGAGGAGGCTATTGATGATGTAGCTGGCGCTGTGGAGGAACTTGATGATGAGGATGGTGATGTGGTTATTGTAAATGAGGCACCAGGGGGGGAAACAGCTGATGTCCATGGGATGAAAAAGCCCATCGTCATGCCTGGTCAGAAGACCAAAAAATGCACCTCTTCGGTCTGGAGTTATTTTTATCCAAATCCAGACAACCAATGTATGGCAATATGTAGCTTATGTAAAGCTCAAATAAGCAGGGGTAAGGATCTTGCCCACCTAGGAACATCCTCCCTTATACGTCACCTGAATAACCTTCATAGTTCAGTGGTTAGTTCAGGAACTGGGGCTAGGACCCTCATCGGTACAGGGACACCTAAATCCCGTGGTCCAGTTGGATACACACCAGCAACACCCTCCTCGTCAACTTCCTCCACAATCTCCATCAGATTCAGTCCTGCAGCCCAAGTCACCAGCCAGACTGAGTCCTCCTCAATACGGGATTCATCCGAGGAATCCTGCAGCGGTACGCCTACTACTGCCACTGCTGCTGTTGCTGCTGTTAGTCGGTCATCTTCCCAGAGGGGAAGTCGTAAGACCGCTAAGTCTTTCACCAAACAATTGACCGTCCAACAGTCGTTTGCCATGACCACCAAATACGATAGTAGTCACCCTATTGCAAAGCGTATAACTGCGGCTGTAACTGCAATGTTGGTGTTAGACGTGCGCCCGGTGTCCGCCATCAGTGGAGTGGGATTTAGAGGGTTGATGGAGGTATTGTGTCCCCGGTACCAAATCCCCTCGAGATTCCACTTCACTAGGCAGGCGATACCAAAAATGTACAGAGAAGTACGATCAAGTGTCCTCAGTGCTCTTAAAAATGCGGTTGTACCCACTGTCCACTTAACCACGGACATGTGGACAAGTGGTTCTGGGCAAACGAAGGACTATATGACTGTGACAGCCCACTGGGTAGATGCATCCCCTTCCGCAGCAACAGCAACAGCTGCATCAGTAGCAGCATCTACAAAATGGCTGCTCATGCAAAGGCAGGCAACATTGTGCATTACAGGCTTTAATAAGAGGCACAACGCTGCCAACATATTAGAGAAAATGAGGGAAATTATCTCCCAGTGGCTTACCCCACTTAGACTCTCATGGGGATTTGTGGTGTCAGACAATGCCAGTAACATTGTGCGGGCATTAAATATGGGCAATTTCCAGCACGTCCCATGTTTTGCCCACACCATTAATTTGGTGGTGCAGCATTACCTCAAGAGTGACAGGGGTGTGCAGGAGATGCTTGCGGTGGCCCGCAAAATTGCTGGACACTTTCGGCATTCAGCCAGTGCCTACCGCAGACTAGAGGCACATCAGAAAAGCTTGAACCTGCCCTGCCATCACCTCAAACAAGAGGTTGTGACGCGCTGGAACTCCACCCTCTATATGCTGCAGAGGATGGAGGAGCAGCAAAAGGCCATTCAGGCCTACACAGCCACCTACGACATAGGCAAAGGAGTGGGGATGCGCCTGAGTCAAGCGCAGTGGAGACTGATTTCCGTGTTGTGCAAGGTTCTGCAGCCATTTGAACTTGCCACACGAGAAGTCAGTTCCGACACTGCCAGCTTGAGTCAGGTCATTCCCCTGATCAGGCTGTTGCAGAAGCAGCTGGAGAAAGTGAGGGAGGAGCTGGTAAGCCATTGCGATTACAGCAAGCATGTAGCTCTTGTGGATGTAGCCCTTCGTACGCTTTGCCAGGATCCGAGGGTGGTCACTCTTTTAAAGTCAGAGGAATACATTCTGGCCACCGTGCTCGATCCTCGGTTTAAAGCGTATGTTGTGTCTCTGTTTCCGGCGGACACAAATCTACAGCGGTGCAAAGACCTGCTGGTCAGGAGATTGTCCTCTGAAGAGGACCGTGACATGCCAACAGCTCCA
The DNA here is from genome assembly GCF_038048845.1 of Mixophyes fleayi. NCBI lineage: Eukaryota > Metazoa > Chordata > Amphibia > Anura > Limnodynastidae > Mixophyes > Mixophyes fleayi. Next base: position 14,235,365 of record NC_134407.1, on the reverse strand, counting down.
CCCTCATTTTCTTCCACATCTATGGCTGCGAGGAAAAAGCTCAGTTTTCCCAAAAGAGGCACTGGCGGGGATGCTGATAACATCTGGTCCGGACTGAAGGACCTGCCAACCATTGCAGACATGTCTACTCTCGCTGCATTGGATGCTGTCACAATAGAAAAAATTGTGGATGATTACTTTGCTGACACCATCCAAGTAGACATGTCAGACAGTCCATATTGTTACTGGCAGGAAAAAAAGGCAGTTTGGAAGCCCCTGTACAAACTGGCTCTATTTTACCTGAGTTGTCCCCCCTCCAGTGTGTACTCGGAAAGAGTTTTTAGTGCAGCGGGGAACCTGGTCAGTGAGCGGCGAAGGAGGTTGCTTCCTCACAACGTTGAAAAAATGATGTTTATAAAAATGAATAATCAATTCCTCAATGAAGTACAGCACTGCCCTCCAGATACTACAGAGGGACCTGTGGTTGTGGAGTCCAGCGGGGACGAATTGATAATGTGTGATGAGGAGGAAGTAGACACTGTAGGGGGAGAGGAATCAGAGGTTGAGGATGAGGACGACATCTTGCCTCAGTAGAGCCTGTTTAGTCTGTACAGGGAGAGATGAATAGCTTTTTTGGTGTGGGGGCCCAAACAAACCAATCATTTCAGTCAAAGTTGTTTGGTAGGCCCTGTCGCTGAAATGATTGGTTTGTTAAAGTGTGCATGTCCTATTTCAACAGCAGACCTCTCAACTGCAGCTCATCCCTCCTCTGCGGGGATAATGTCTCCTGTGCTCTGACACGTCACTCTGTGTACTCTCAGCCTCAGGATCTGACACTACAGCTACCATGCCTCTTGTAGCAGCCCTCACTCCAGGGCCTCTTCCATGTGCAGTGTCCCCCTCTCTCTTGGGTTCACTATAGTGGCATGGAGTTCTCCCCCTCATCCAGGGCACACATTCCTTGCCCTGGCTCAGTCACCACGCTCAGACTTCCAGGCAATGCTGGGGGAGCCTGGGAGCTTCCACCCCAGGTCCCCAGCTACAACTCTCCTCTCCTGTGTCTTCTCTCTCTTTCTGACACTTGAAAGATCGTGCCTTTAAATGAAAAAGTCAGTCTTGATTGCACGACTATGTGCAAGTGCAACAGGGACATTTTTTTGGGTTTACAAAGTCAAACAGTAACACTACGACCCTGTCTGTCTGGGGTCTGTCAATGACGAATTGTCTGGAGCATGTTTTGAGGAGGTATTGTGGCCCCGGTATCAAATTGGGTACCGGGGCCACCCCACTATGCAGTCCAGATACTTGTTTGGTGGAATTCCGACACGTGGAGGGTTTTTTAATTATATTGTGGCCTCGGTACCAAATTGTGTACCGGGGCCACCACACTACGCAGTCAAGATACTTGTTTGGTGGAATTCAGACCAGTTGAGGGTTTTATTATTATATTGTGTGGACCACTCTATCTATACCACACTACAACTCTATACCACTCTATTTCCTACTTTAATTCTATTTAATTCTATTTCCTACTTTAATTCTATTACTAATTAATTAACATAAAGAGGAACCAAAAAAACCAATTTTACCAAAAGTATAATATGACTTAGACTTACAAACACTACACTTGAAAGATCGTGCCTTTAAATGAAAAAGTAAGTCTTCATTGCACGACTATGTGCAACAGGGACAGTTTTTTTCTTTACAAAGTCAACTAATAACACTTGGACCCTGTCTGTCTTTAACATACTTAATGGGATCTCAATGACGAATTGTCTGTAGCATGTTTGGAGGAGGTATTGTGGCCCCGGTATCAAGTTGGGTACCGGGGCCACCCCACTACGCAGTCCAGATACTTGTTTGGTGGAATTCTGACACGTGGAGGGTGTATTTATTTTATTGTGGCCCCGGTATCAAGTTGGGTACCGGGGCCACCCCACTACGCAGTCCAGATACTTGTTTGGTGGAATTCTGACACGTGGAGGGTGTATTTATTTTATTGTGGCCCCGGTATCAAGTTGGGTACCGGGGCCACCCCACTACGCAGTCCAGATACTTGTTTGGTGGAATTCTGACACGTGGAGGGTGTATTTATTTTATTGTGGCCCCGGTATCAAGTTGGGTACCGGGGCCACCCCACTACGCAGTCCAGATACTTGTTTGGTGGAATTCTGACACGTGGAGGGTGTATTTATTTTATTGTGGCCCCGGTATCAAGTTGGGTACCGGGGCCACCCCACTACGCAGTCCAGATACTTGTTTGGTGGAATTCTGACACGTGGAGGGTGTATTTATTTTATTGTGGCCCCGGTATCAAGTTGGGTACCGGGGCCACCCCACTACGCAGTCCAGATACTTGTTTGGTGGAATTCTGACACGTGGAGGGTGTATTTATTTTATTGTGGCCCCGGTACCAAATTGTGTACCGGGGCCACCACACTACGCAGTCAAGATAGATAGATGCGTATCATAGATAAAGTACATTCAGTGGTGTGGGGCAAATTGAAAAATATTCAAAATGCACTGACATTATCAAAAACAAGAGGTTGTCACATGCTAAAACTCCAACATGTATATGATGGAGAGGATGGAGGAGCAGCCGTATGTGTAGTGTAATGCAGACCTGTTGAAGGTTTTTTATATATTTTATTGTGGTGCCCAGTGCCCACTCCTCTACGCAGTCCAGGTACATTTATTGGTGCGAATCAAACAAGTTGATGGTTTTCTTATTATATATATTGTGGTGACCCACTCCTCTACGCAGTCCAGGTACATTTATTGGTGCGAATCAAACAAGTTGATGGTTTTCTTATTATATATATTGTGGTGACCCACTCCTCTACGCAGTCCAGGTACATTTATTGGTGCGATTCATAAAAGTTCAGGGTTTTTAAGATATTGTGGTGACCCACTCCTCTACGCAGTCCAGGTACATTTATTGGTGCGATTCATAAAAGTTCAGGGTTTTTAATATATTGTGGTGACCCACTCCTCTACGCAGTCCAGGTACATTTATTGGTGCGAATCAAACAAGTTGATGGTTTTCTTATTATATATATTGTGGTGACCCACTCCTCTACGCAGTCCAGGTACATTTATTGGTGCGATTCATAAAAGTTCAGGGTTTTTAAGATATTGTGGTGACCCACTCCTCTACGCAGTCCAGGTACATTTATTGGTGCGAATCAAACAAGTTGATGGTTTTCTTATTATATATATTGTGGTGACCCACTCCTCTACGCAGTCCAGGTACATTTATTGGTGCGATTCATAAAAGTTCAGGGTTTTTAATATATTGTGGTGACCCACTCCTCTACGCAGTCCAGGTACATTTATTGGTGCGAATCAAACCAGTTGATGGTTTTCTTATTATATATATTGTGGTGACCCACTCCTCTACGCAGTCCAGGTACATTTATTGGTGCGATTCATAAAAGTTCAGGGTTTTTAATATATTGTGGTGACCCACTCCTCTACGCAGTCCAGGTACATTTATTGGTGCGAATCAAACAAGTTGATGGTTTTCTTATTATATATATTGTGGTGACCCACTCCTCTACGCAGTCCAGGTACATTTATTGGTGCGATTCATAAAAGTTCAGGGTTTTTAAGATATTGTGGTGACCCACTCCTCTACGCAGTCCAGGTACATTTATTGGTGCGAATCAAACAAGTTGATGGTTTTCTTATTATATATATTGTGGTGACCCACTCCTCTACGCAGTCCAGGTACATTTATTGGTGCGATTCATAAAAGTTCAGGGTTTTTAATATATTGTGGTGACCCACTCCTCTACGCAGTCCAGGTACATTTATTGGTGCGAATCAAACCAGTTGATGGTTTTCTTATTATATATATTGTGGTGACCCACTCCTCTACGCAGTCCAGGTACATTTATTGGTGCGATTCATAAAAGTTCAGGGTTTTTAATATATTGTGGTGACCCACTCCTCTACGCAGTCCAGGTACAATTATTGGTGCGAATCATAAAAGTTCAGGGTTTTTAATATATATTGTGGTGACCCACTCCTCTACGCAGTCCAGAAAGATACCTTGTTGCAACGTTTTGGACTAATAACTATATTGTGAGGTGTTCAGAATACACTGTAAATTAGTGGAAATGCTTGTTATTGAATGTTATTGAGGTTAATAATAGCCTAGGAGTGAAAATAAGCCCAAAAACTTGATTTTTAAACTTTTTATTTTTTTCAAAAAAAATCCGAATCCAATACCTTAAATCCGAACCGAGACCTTTCGTCAAGTGTTTTGCGAGACAAATCCGAACCTCAAAAATAACGAAAATCCGGATCCAAAACACAAAACACGAGACCTCAAAAGTCGCCGGTGCACATCCCTAATATACATACATATATATATATATATATATATATATATATATATATATATATATATATACACACCGATCAGCCACAACATTACGGACTCCACAAGACCTCTGAAGGTTTCCTGTGGTATCTGGCACCAAGGTGTTAGCAGCAGATCCTTTAAGTCAGTGTTTCCCAAACCCATTCCTCAGGGACCCCTAACAGTGCATGTTTTCCATATCTCTATATCTCTTTACTGGAGCACAGGTGTATTCATTACTGACTGACACGTTTTAAAAGATCCACAGTTGGCACTAATTATTTCACTTGTGACTTGGAAAACATGCACTGTTAGGGGACCTTGAGCACAGGGTTTGGGAAACAATGCTTTAAGTCCATTAAGTTGCGAAGCGGGGTCTCCATGGCTTGAACTTTTTCCAGAAGATCCCACAGAGGCTCCATCGAATTGAGATCTGGGATTTTTAGAGGCCAAGTTAACACCTTGACCTTTTTGTCATGTTCCTCAAACCATTCCTGAACAGTTTTTGCAGTGTGGCAGGGCGCATTATCCTGCTGAAATAGGACACTGCCGTCAGGGAATACCGTTGCCATGAAGGGGTGTATTTGGTGTGCAACAATGTTTCAGTAGGTGGTATGTGTCAAAGTAACATCCACATAAATGCCAGGACCCAAGGTTTCACAGCAGAACATGGCTCAAAGCATAACACTGCCTGCGCCAACTGGCCTTCTTCCCATAGTGCATCCTGGTGCCATCTCTTCCCCAGGTAAATGATGCACATGCACCCGGCCTCCACATGATGTAAAAGAAAGCGTGATTCATAAGACTGAGCCACCTTTTTCCATTGCTCCATGGTCCAGTTCTGGGGCTCACATGCCAATTGTAGGCACTTTGGTGGTGGACAGGGGTCAGCATGGGCTCTCTGATCGGTCTGCGGCTATGCAGCACTCTGCGATGCACTGTGTGCTCTGACACCTGTCTATCATAGCCAGCATTAACATTTTCAGCAATTTGTGCTACAGCAGCCCTTCTGTGGGTCAGATGGGCTGGCATTGGCTCCCCGAGTGCATCAATCAGCCTTGGGTGCCGAAGACCCTGTCGCTAGTTCACTGGTTGTCTTTCTTAGACCACTTTTTCTAGGTACTAACCACTACATCCCGGGAACACTCCAAAAGACCTGCCGTTTTGGAGAAGCTCTGACCAAGTTGTCTAGCAATCACAATTTGGCCCTTGTCGAAGTCACTCAGATGCTTACGCTTGTCCATTTTACCTGCTTCCAACGCATCAAATTCAAGAACTTACTGTTCACTTGCTGCCTAATATATTCCACCCCCTGACAGGTGCCATTGTAACAAGATAATCAATGTTATTCACTTCACTTGTCAGTGGTTTCAATGTTGTGGCTGATCGGTGTTACCTACATCAATTAATGATACTTCTATTTACCTACAATTAATCTTAAATGGCTATATAATCCTTTTTCTTTATATCATTATATAACTAGCTTGTAAAAATTTACTAATTATTAGTTATTATCAGTTGAGGATCATACATAAATTAACCTTATAATAAAGTGGAAAAAGATTGATTGTCCGATCCAGTCGCTTAAATGAAAAATAAATACATTTATTAATAGAACATTAGTTTAAATATGGTATTACGCAGGCACTGCCAACGTTAGCTTAAAAGTTTCAATACTGAAATCTCTGACCATAGTAGGCAGACTGGAGTTTTAGACTATTTGAACAATGGCATCAGTTCACACATATACAGGGTCGGACTGGCCCAGCGGACTACCGGTCAAACCACCGGTAGGCCCGGCTACCGTACGGCCACACCCCCTTTCACCAGTGGGTGGTGCTTACCTGGAGGCCCCTCACGTCGTCCCCGCTGCTTCCCCGCTGCTCAATTGCGATCACAGCTGCGATCGCAATTGAAAGATGACTGGCTGTCACTGACAGCCAGTCATCTTTCACATGTGATCGCAGCTGCGATCATGTGACCCGCCTCCTCACCCTGTCAGCTGATGTTCCCGCGCCGCTGAAGGGAGAAGAGCAGAGAGGCTGCAGCTATCAACTTTTGGGTAAGTATTAATGAGTTGTTTATATTGTTTGTGCTATATATATATATATATATATATATATATATATATATATATATATATATTTAGTGTGTGTGTATATAGCTCAATGAAACACAGAGTACATTTAGACAAGGTATGTGGGAGGAAGAACAGAATCACAGCTGTTACTGCAAATCTAAAAGCACAACCCATGGGATGCTCTATAGATGGAAATCGGTTTACAATTGAGCTGATAATCTGTCCCAGACTTTGTAATAATGTTCTATATTTGAGCAAGGCAATACCATATGTTATTTTATACAACTGACTTTCATAAGAAAAGTTGTTTACATTCTTCACTATGTGGTACTGATTACATTGTCACTGCTGCCTACTGGAACATTATGCAAATGTACTGTGATTTGTATGTATGAAGTATTGCTGGTAGAGTCACTAAGCAATGTCCCGGCTTTTAAAGTGACAACCTCTCGACACAGTGGAATGAGGATATTTGCAAGTACTTTCCAACACACAGAGATTCTCATATACTTGTTAACAAGTTACAGTGAATAATTTGCAGTTGTAGCAAAGGTTCCACACATACAGCAAATCAATATGCATAATAACAGAGCCGTTAAGTATTTTAATGGAACCCTTTTTCTATATAACAACATATTAGCAACCAACTATATTGTTTTTCCATTTGTTATGTTAGGATATGTTAGGATATGTGGGAAATGGATGTATTAAACGTAAATGCTAATAATTTATTGCTGGGGCTGTTTGGAGGGAGGGTAATAGGTTTATTTATTAAATGGGAATACTATTAATTTAATGTTGGGGTTGGTTGGAGGGAAATAGATCTATTCATCAAATGTGAGCACTATTACTTTAATGTTGAGGCTTGAGAGAGGCCTAATTATTAAATGTGGGTGCTGTTGATTTAATGGCAGGGATGGTTGACGTTTCTAAATGTACCCATTATTTTTTCCAAATAGGGCCCTCAACATTACAGGATCCAGACGAGCCGCAACTCAAGAAACCAGCAGCCACAGGTGGTAAAAGTGACAACAACAGGTAGGACAGTCTGTCAAATGATCTGAGTCTAGTGCAGGCTTGGCTAACCTGTGGTACTCCAGGTGTTGTGAAACTATAAGTCCCAGCATACCCTTCCAGCAATAAGCTGCTATATATTGACAAAGCATGCTGGGTCTTGTAGTTTCACATCACCTGGAGTGCCACAGGTTAGCCAATCCTGGTCTAGTGGGACAATCGTGATTTTTGGTGACTGTTCTGCCCAATCTAAGGGGCAGGCCAAGACTGTGTATTCTTTATACACACACTGCATTCTTTATATACTGCACTAAGGTGCTAGCTGTCCTTCGTGGACTGACCACTCCCCCTCTAGTGTCTGGTCCCACCTCTATGATGGCTGACCACACCCCCTTTGGTGGGCCCCTAGTGTTGCATTCCCCGGTGGGCCCTTTATGCCCCAGTTCGACACTGCACATATATGTAATAATACATTATACAATATAGTAACTAAAGTGTTTATACAATGTTCCAAAAAGAAGTTAATTATTATATGCAATAAGTTCAGTCTCTCTGGGTGGATGAAATGGTGTCTTTTTTTTTTTCGTTCCTCAGGCAATGTTGACATCTGGATCTTTGGTCAATTAATCCCAGGTAAATCTTAAATGTAAATATTACAATTCATGAAGTCAAATTTAATTAAATATTAAGGATTTAACAACGGATATGATAATGACATTTTGCAAGACTCTAAACCTTTTACTTAATACTTATCTTATTATTGAGATATTGAACATAGATTCCAGTCTATGTCAGAATGTTAAACAGGGCCTGGATCTCATAATCATTATGTGTTGTCTCAGTATGGAAAACTATTTATTACTGTGTTTACATGTGACTTGTGAATACAACAAAATGCTGTGTTTATACATGAGATTATAATCAGTTTTCAAAATAGCTTAAGACAGAGAAATGAGACTGTCTAAATGAAAGGTATTTTATTCAATGTAGGATTCTTAGTTTTGTATCTTATTTATTAAGGAACAATTCTAGCATCATATTAAAATACCATGCACTGATAAAGTAAATATTTACAGTTCCTAAATACATCTCCTGTCTCTTCCTGCACATTTCTTAACGGCCTTCCTCTGCTTGGGTAATATCTCTCCCAGGACCTCCTCCCCTCTGTCCTGGGTCTCTGGGTCTCTGGCTCTTCCTCTGTCTGCTCGTTCTGATCCCTTTATACCAGCCTGATGTTTCTAAGCAACATTCCTACTATGTCTCTTCTGGGTTCTTGTGCCGGGCCACAAGCTCAGTCACTGGGAGGTGTGAACAACAACACCAGAGGGGATGTTACATACATCTTATACAACAATACATTCATTTCCTTTAGATCAATGGATAAATATTTTTACACAATTAAAATATACACATTTTACTGTTGGTGCACTTTGATGAGGTTAAACATATGACCGTTGTTCCTGTAAGCCTGCAGTCTGCGGCACGGTTTGTTGTGCAATAGGAAATACATGGATTCCAATTACAGTCTTAGGGCCTGATTCATTAAGTAGGTTAAGCAAGAAATTGAGTAAGTTTTCTTACTTAAGTTTTCTGGACGAAGCCATGTTACAATGCAAGGGGTGCAAATGAGTTTGGCGGGAGGTCACTTTGCGACAGGCTAAAGATGCATTATATTGGCCCTCTTTGGCTGCTGACATTGAACGGGTAGTTCCTACTTGTGCCCCCTGCAATGCTCTACGGCCCCATCATACCAAAGAATCACTCACTCTCCATGAGTTAACTGACCTCCCATGGTCCATCGTTGCCGCAGATCTTTTTGTGTGGAGGGGAAAAGAGCACGTTGTGTTAGTGGACTCATATTCCGATTGTTTTGAGATAGACTATCTTCCTAAACCGACGAGTGCCACAGTCATTAACAAAATGAAATAGACACTTCTTTACCCATGGCATACCACGCAAGCTGCTCACTGACAACGCCATGAAATTCATGAGTGGGGAGCTCCAGTTCTTCACCAATGAATGGGACACCTCACATGTCACTAGCAGTCCACGCTATCCACAATCTAATGGACTAGCAGAAAGGGTAGTAGGTTCTGCAAAGCACCTGTTAGACAAATCCTACAGAGATGGTTCAGGCATATTCATGGCGCTCCAAAATTTGAGAAATACCCCAAGGGACGAGATTCCTTCTCAGCGCCTTTTGTTCAGACACATTCTCACTATCATTCCTACCACCAAAGTCAAGCATACACCAATCATTGAGACCAATGTGCAGAGTGCTCTGGAGAAATCCAGGTTACGGTTTAAAGACAATCACGACAAAACTTCTCATCAACTGAGACCATTGTCCCCGGGGCAGACAGTCCGCATGCAGTCCCCAGTCGGGTTTGACAGATTTGGGAATGTGCAAGGAACCTCTAACAGGCCCAACAGTTACGTGGTGCAATCCAACGGTGCTTTGTATGAGTGCAACAGGCGTCACCGGTGTGTGAGCCAGCACCCCCACCACACGGAATACAGCCTGAAGGTGTCAGAACACCTATCAATGTGGGCAATAGGTCCTCTAATGAATATCTATTGCAGTGCAGGACAGTCCTATACCTCTGATGAATAGTGAGCCCTGTTTAACACAGGACACATCACTACCTCCTTTCTTCATCCTGAGGTCTGGTAGAATATCCAGGCCTAATACTAAATTCCAGGACTTTGTTATGTAACTTTCGGTATTACCAGTTCATGTGTATTTTCACTTGCACACTGTTCTCACATCCAACACCTGTCACACTGTCTTGCACCCACACACCTGTTGATTGTTACATTGTTCTAAAAAAACGGAGGATGTAGATGTATGATATGTATGAATCAATGTGAAAAGATAAATATCTCCACTGAATGGTTTAGATATCAATATTAATCTACTATACAGTATCTGGGGTGAAGATGTATGCTATGTATATTTGGTGGGAGTAACATCACTGCCGTACACTTGCCATTCAGGAAGTGCTGGCTGACAGGAAATACCTGGCAGCCATCTTCAGTTCTCAGTATATACCACACAGTAAAGATCATACTTGCCAACATTTGTTTTCTTTCTTCCGGGAGATGCCGGCTGGGACGTGGGCATGCAGGGGGCGGGGGGCCGAAATCGCATCATTTTTAAACCAAATTTTGCCAATCAGGGAGAAACGGATTACTGGATACACTACTAACCTTGATTAGCGCTGGCTTACCTGAGGCGCGGAGTCTAACGATCTGCCCCGTATTCACCAAGAACCGTCGCAAGGCGGGATGGGCTTTGCTGCCAGGAGTCGCAGGTCGCGGTCCTCAGGTTTGGTACACAGGAGATCAATACACACAAGGAGCTGAAATCAGGAGGACACAGGAATCAGGAGCCAGGAACAGGTAAGTTGCTCTGACACTTCTAGAGTGTCAGAGCGCTGTTTAAATAGGAAGTCCAGATTTGAATTCCAAGCTCAGGTCTGGCGGTCATGTGACCGCCGAACCCGGAAGTGCGCTTCCGGGTCCGACGGAGCGGCGGGGGAGCGAGGAAAGGTAAATATCGTTACACAGAAAGGTAAGTATCGTTACAGTACCCCCTACCTTAAAGGTGGACTCCGGACACCTACACAGGTTTACACGGAAATTTCTTATGAAAAAGTTTGAGTAGACGGGGGGCAGGAAGGTCAGCCGCTCTTACCCAGGAGCGTTCCTCAGGGCCATATCCTTTCCAGTCTACCAAGAACTGTACGGAACCTCTGACTTTACGAGAGTCTAGGATTTGTTTCACCTCATATTCACCCTGATTCTGAATAAAAACAGGAGTAGGAACTCTGGAAGGAGTGGAAAATTCGTTATTAACCACTGGTTTCAGCAAGGAAACATGAAAAACATCTGGAATACGAAGAGAACGTGGTAATTTTAGTCTGAAGGCTACTGAATTTATGATTTCGGAAATGGAAAAAGGACCAATGGACCTGGGAGCAAACTTCTTGCTGGGAACCTTTAAACGAATGTTCTGTGTAGACAGCCATACTTTGTCCCCGATGGAGAAATTAGGACCAGCTCTTCTCCTTTTATCGTAGGTCTGTTTAGAGCGAGTGATGGCCTTTCTAAGGCTTAATTTGGTTTGTTCCCAGATGTGGGAAAATTTGCGAAATAATATGTCCACTGCTGGAACCTCGGTAGAAGAAATCTGGGAAAAGGTGGGTAATCTGGGATGACAGCCATAGAGAACAAAAAAAGGAGAGTTGGAAATAGCCTCGTGGAAATGGTTATTATGGGCAAACTCAGCCCATGGAAGGAGATCCACCCAGTTGTCTTGATTGGCAGAGATGAATATTCTTAGGAATTTCTCCAGCACCTGGTTAGTTCTCTCTGTGAGACCGTTAGACTGGGGATGATATGCGGAGGAAAAATCGAGTTTGATTCCAGATTTGTAACAAAAGGATCTCCAAAACTTGGATATAAACTGAGAACCACGGTCAGAGACAATGTGATGAGGACAACCATGAAGACGGAATATCTCCTTAATAAAAATATCGGCCAAAGAGGAGGAAGAAGGAAGTCCTTTCAGAGGAATGAAATGAGCGGTTTTGGAAAAACGATCTGTGACCACTAGGATTACTGTACAAGACTTGGAGGAAGGTAGGTCCGTAATGAAATCCATGGAGATTTGTGACCACGGGTATTCGGGAACTGGCAGTGGAAGCAAATGGCCATAAGGTCTCCTCCTAGGAGTTTTGTGTTGGGCACATAAGGAACAAGAAGACACGAACCTCCTTACATCCTCTTGTAAGGAAGGCCACCAGTAGTTGCGAGATAGCAACGCCAAAGTCTTGCGAATGCCAGCGTGACCCGAGAAGAGGGAATGATGAGCCCATCGTAACAGTTTGATGCGGAGAGGAGCAGAAATGAAGGTCTTGTCTGGAGGACAGCTTCTCTTGAGATGCGTTGCTGCCAAAATTCGGCTAGGGTCCAGAATAAATTTATTCTCCTCCAATGGTTCCGAGTCAGCAGGATCAAATGAGCGGGAGAGAGCATCCGCCTTAATATTCTTAGATCCAGAACGGAAAGAGATGTTGAAATCGAATCGGGAGAAGAATAAGGACCATCTTGCCTGCCGAGGATTTAGACAGCGAGCAGTACGCAAATATAGCAAGTTCTTGTGATCGGTGTATATAGTAATGGGAAACTGAGCACCTTCTAGGAGATGTCTCCATTCAAAAAGAGCCAATTTAATGGCCAGGAGCTCCTTGTCCCCAATGCCGTAGTTCCTCTCAGCAGGTAGGAGGCGAGGGGAAAAGAAACCACATGGACGTAGTTTACCCATAGAATCTCGTTGAGGGAGAACTGCTCCTGTACCTATGGAGGATGCGTCCACCTCCAGAATGAAAGGACGGGAACAGTCAGGTTGTTGGAGAATGGGAGCCGAGGAAAAGAGAGATTTTAAGGTAGCAAAGGCCTGAGTAGCTTCCACAGACCATACTTTGGCATTCGCAGACTTCCGGGTCAGGGCGGTGATAGGAGCCACAGAGTAGAGTATCCTTTAATAAACTGGCGGTAATAATTGGGAAAGCCTAGGAACCGTTGTGTAGCCTTCAGACCAGAGGGTTGAGGCCAATCTAGGATAGCCTTTAACTTGGTGGGGTCCATTTGCATTCCTGTGCCAGAAATGATGTAACCTAAGAAAGGAACCTGTGTTTGTTCAAAGGTACATTTTTCTAGTTTGCAGTATAAATGGTTTTCCCTGATCCGAGACAGGACTTCCAGGACATGTTTGCAATGCGATACCAAATCTTGGGAGAAGATGAGGATATCATCTAGGTAGATGACCACAAACTGATACAACAGGTCTTGAAAGAGTTCATTCATAAAACCTTGAAACACAGCAGGAGCATTGCACAACCCAAAGGGCATGACTAAATATTCAAAGTGACCGCCCCGGGTATTGAAGGCAGTCTTCCACTCATCTCCCTCCTTAATACGCACCAGGTTATAGGCTCCTCTGAGGTCCAATTTCGAGAATATGGTAGCCCCCTTAATTCGATCAAACAATTCAGAGATTAATGGTAAGGGGTACTAATTCTTTACGGTGATGGCATTTAGACCTCGGTAGTCGATATAAGAGCGGAGGCCCCCGTCTTTCTTTTTCACAAAAAAAGAAGCCTGCCCCAGCAGGGGAAGAAGATTTTCGGATGAAGCCCTTTCTCAGAGTATAGTGGACATAGTCCTCCATAGCCTTGGACTCGGGTACGGAGAGGGGGTACACTCGGCCTCGAGGTACTGGTTTACCAGGAATCAAGTCGATGCTACAATCCCAAATTCTATGTGGAGGGAGTTTCGTAGCTTCTTGTTCACAAAAGACATCGGCAAAGATTTGATAGGGCTCAGGAAGAAAGGCCAAGGGTAATCTCTTGTGGCATTTGGAATCTCCTCGAGGAACCACCTTAGAAAGGCAATGAGAAAAACAATGTTGTCCCCAAGATAAGATATGACCAGATTGCCAGTCAATATTCAGGGAATGGAGACGAAGCCACGGTAGTCCAAGGATGACTGGATTGGTAGATTTGTGAATCACAAAGAAGGAGATACTCTCCTGGTGGAGTGCTCCAATCTGAAGAAGAAGAGTGGTGCGTACAAGGATGGATCCCTCAGGAATTCTTCCCCCATCGATGGCTAAAAGGGATATAGGTTGTTCCAATGCTTGCGTGGAAATGGAGAATTGTCTTACCAAGGCGGCAGAAATGAAGTTCCCTGCAGCCCCGGTGTCTAGGAGGGCTGACTGAGAAAAGGTATGATGTCCAGACTGTAAGGAAATAGGGATGGTAAGACAATCATAATTATAATGGATTGAGGGAGACTGAGAAAGGAGGCCCAACGATACTGCTCCCGAACACGTCAGGCCTTGTCGTTTCCCGGACGTTTGGAACAAGAGTTCAGAAGGTGACCGCTCTCTCCACAATATAAACATAACTTATTACAAAATCTCCTCTCTCTCTCCTCGGCCGATAGGCGGGTCCTTCCCAATTGCATCGGTTCCTCAGGCGGAAGAACAGGTGTTTGGAAGTTAGGAGCTAAACTGATCATACTGCGTCGAGACTGTTCTCTCTCAGAATTACGCTCCTTGAAACGTAGGTCAATCTTAATGCAGAGAGAGATGAGTTCTTGAGACACCAGCTCGTCTTTGATCCGATCCGAAAGACCCTGCCAGAATGTAGCCACAAGAGCCTCATCGTTCCACCGGAGTTCTGAGGCCATGGTTCTGAAGTGTACAGCATAATGACCCACGGACTGGTTCCCTTGGCGAAGACGCAACAACCCAGCAGTGGCATTGGAGACCCTTCCTGGCTCATCAAAAACCTTTCTAAAAGAGGACAAGAAGGTGGAGAAATTATTCAGGATAGGATCATTCCACTCCCATAACGGGGATGCCCACGCCAAAGCTTGACCAGAGAGCAGTGATATCACATAGGCCGTTTTAGCTTTCTCAGAAGAGAAATTCCCCGGCAACAGTTCAAATTGAATGGAGCATTGGTTCAGGAATCCTCCGCAACTGGGAGGAAGAAGCTGCTGCTGCAGATGGGGGGTCCGGAGCCGCAATCACTGGTGCAGGAGGTCCGGTGGCCACTAAGGTGTTCTGAACAACGTCCAGCCGAGTGGATAAACTCTGAAGGAATTTCAAAAGTTGCTCTTGGTTCGCCTCCTGTTTATCCATTCTTCCCACTAAATGCTCCAGTAGATCTTTAGCCGCTGGATCCATGGTCAGAGCAAACTGTAACGGATTACTGGATACACTACTAACCTTGATTAGCGATGGCTTACCTGAGGCGTGGAGTCTAACGATCTCCCCGGTATTCACCAAGAACCGCCACAAGGCGGGATGGGCTTTGCTGCCAGGAGTCGCAGGTCGCGGTCCTCAGGTTTGCCTCAAGATGTAGTACAGCAGAATAGGAGCAGGATGAGAATAGTCGGACAGGCCGGGTTGGTACACAGGTAGGCAATGCAGACAGATACGGGAGACAATCTCGGAGTCAATCAAGCCGGGTCGGTACACGGGTCACCAGAACAGATGCGAAGTCAGCTAGCCGGGTCGGTACACAGAGATGGCAGATAAACGTATAGAGGAAGGAGCGTCAGACAATCCGGGTCAGGAGCACAGGCAATCAGGAAGGTCAGCAAGCCGGGTCGGTACACAGGGGTAACAGAGTCCAGAAGGGTTAGCAAGCCGGGTCGGTACACAGGAGATCAATACACACAAGGAGCTGAAACCAGGAGGACACAGGAATCAGGAGCCAGGAACAGGTAAGTTGCTCTGACACTTCTAGCGTGTCAGAGCGCTGTTTAAATAGGAAGTCCAGATTTGAATTCCCCGCCCAGGTCTGGCGGTCATGTGACCGCCGAACCCGAGAGTGCGCTTCCGGGTCCGACGGATCCGCGGGGGAGCGAGGAAAGGTAAATATCGTTACACAGAATAATCAGTAGTTCACTTTACTCTTTTGGTGCCTCTTACAAGTTAAAAGATTAGTTACCAGACGGTTCCATATTTACTGATTAATCAAGACTAAATATAGCAATACACATGTAAGTATCAATGGGGTATAACAAAAATGGAATCTCAATAAATGTTTATGAACTACTTCTTTGGCGTGTTTGTCTTTCTTGTGGTTTGCATTAACTGTAACTGTTTTATGAATGCAACACTTAGCTGATCCTGATTTTATGAAGCTTATATATCTATATCCTGTGTCTCTTTCACAATCTCTCAGCTACTCGTTCTGTCTGCACTTGTCCTCACAAACTTTACCAACTGAAGACTCCAAGGAACATTGCTTATTTGCAAAATATTCATAATCCGCTTTTCACTGTGCATTGCAATGCAGTTTTCACTAGTGTAACATGCAGTGCAGGGGTATCATATCCAAACATTATCATTCCAGTGCTCATACCGCGCTGAGGGGTAATTATATTTATGAAGTGCATTAGTTACATCTGGTCATCGAGTTCATGGAAATTGTATTAAAATGCTGACAGCTGTGTTAAGTGTGTTATGATGTTTTGTATCCCCTATTCCTGCTACCAAAATGTTAATTCAGTATTCCAGCTCTGTATAATGACGATGATATTTTCTAAAAATGAGCGGGCTAGGATTTTGTAAATCCGAGCACCCCCGAACAGTGCGGATCCGAGCCCGATCCGAGCACTGTTCGGGTATTCCCAGCGGACTCCAAACTGAAAACGAGGCTTAATGTCATAATCGCTGCGTCGGATCCAGGTTCATATTAGTCCCTACCCCACCCTGGGACCAGCAGCACCTCCTCCCCCGCCTCCTCATGCGTAGTCGCTGAGCAAGTTACAACTAGACTGTTTTAATGGCAAGCTCTTTAGGACAGCATGTCTGTGCCCATGTGTTGCCATTATATTGTACTATATAATATATTATGATATAGTATTGCCCACCTATATTGGAGACCTCATTACATATAGCTGCCTATGTTTCTGCTGTTAGTGAAGAGAGGGTAAGTTGTGGGTGGGTGTCATTGGGGTCTCTGTTGAGATTGTACATCAGTTTTGAAAAGGGGGTAAGCCATTGTGACCTATCTGTGGGTGAAACGGAAGCAGCCAGGTTACTGTCTTACCTATGGAGGAGGACCATTACTGTAGATGATTTTGGTGTATTAGCAGCAGGAACAGAGCACATGAGCAGTAATCTGCACATATAACCCCCTCGGTCCCATTACACAGCTGGAACCCTCTGTGATTCTGCTGCAGAATCAGGTCAGTAGGTCCCACGGAAAGGGCAGTTTATTGCAGTCCATGTATTGACTCTCTGCTGGACTGATTTGCTATTGAATTGTGTGGTGTTCTCAGCACTTATTGGCAGGTCCCAGGGGGATGCTTCACACTGTAATACTATGCTGCTTTTTGTATTATAGGACAGGACTTTTAGTCAGACCCTATGCAGATTTCCAGGGGACCCCAACACTTCCATGGACTCATATCTGCATACATAATTTATATATATATATAGACATTGCAGTTATCAGGTAATCGGTGTCTCATGTACTATGAAATCTAATGAAGTATATACTTAGGATGTTTCTGATTAAACAGTTTTCTATTAACCCTTTTATAATATTAGTTGTTATAGACTTTCTACGCATTTAGCAGATCATTATCCGTCCAGCCAAAATGGGGTTAACCCGTTTTGGGATTTCAGGAACAGCCCTATTGTGCTTGGCTGTCATCACCCCCTTCTTACAGGCACCATTCATGTGGCAACCAGTTCCCTTCCTGTTACCTGATATAGAGCCTGACGTGGCTAATTCACAGACTGGGTTCCCTCATCTGTCCTCTGTCACTTGTATCCCAGAATAACATCCAGAACAATTTGTTAGCGAGTCCTAAATAATAAGCTATACAATATGTACAACAGTAAACAAGAGTCACATCTAGCACAAAAACACATGACCAGTAGCAGCATACAGGAACGTAAAGCAAAGCAATACAAGCTAATCTATATATGTAACAAAAAGCAGTAACATAACACACAATGCAATAAGCGATAAAGTGTCAGGAAAGGATGCTGGATAATGATGTCACACACTTATATATTAGAAATTCTGCACACTTGTCTTGTATCTATCATCTCTGTAGTGCTTTTAAACAGGTGGTTGGGGTATTGGTAGCTATCTAGATTTGCAATTTTAAAGAAATAACTGGTGGTTTAGAAGAGTGAAAAATACACAGGGCTGAAGTGTGTATCTATTATCATTCAGCCCAACGCAATGTAAAGTATTGCGGATTAATTTATTGCCCAACACGCTTGAGCTGCGGAATTAGTGGCGCTATTTAAATAGCTGACGATCTACGCATGGCATGTCGGAGTGGATGTGTACCATGGGGGGGCGCCAGGTTGCTTCATTTGTCTACAATAAACTCACTCCCTCTGTAGAATACTGGGCATTTATATCAGCAGCCCCCCTAGATAGTTTAGAACAAAAATATGGATTTTAGCAGTTTTTATGCTTTTTAAAAAATAAATCAGAACCCAAAACCCAAAATCAGAACCAAAACCTTTCGTGGGGTGTTTTGGCAAAACAAATCAGAACCCAAAACCTCAAGCTAATCAGAACCCAAAACCCAAAACACGAAAAGTGTCCGGTGCACACCCCTAATATTTTCCTTTTAATCTGCAGGATTAGCACCCGAGGCCTTGTCACAATTGCCAAACTTTGCTTCCTACTGTACGGTATTTTCATAGTCTGGTTCCAATGAAAATAAACTTTGTTTTGAATATAAGGAAACTGAATTAATTGCATGTCCTGTTTGTTTTTGGAGATTATGGAACCTTCACACAAATACTTGGCAAATGAAGAAGTTACATATCTTTAGCACACATGGCCTCATTTAAACTTGGTGATGTTTTGCACCTAGAAAAAGAAAATATGTTATGCTGCATAAGGGGGCAAATTTAAAATGTGCAGACAAATTTAGAGATGGGTGGATGCGCGTCCTAGCTCAGCTCTTACTTGCAGTGTAAAACAGCCCAGTAATTGTGAGCTACATGCAAAAGCAGCCAGTGTTTTTCCGGCATGCAAAAAAAATTCCATTTACACCCCTTGCATTGCAACATGGTTTGTGGTACAAATTTTAGTATGAGAGAGGCCATTAAGCCGAAGGAGTTTAAAAGCATGTGTTGTGAGCTGAATATGTTACTTACCAATAAGGGGTTAAGCCTGGGACGGAATCAGCCAATTGGAACGAGGTGGGAGTGGTTGTTGAAAGAATATATCCAGCAGTAGAGGAGGGAGAGCTTCCTGTTTCCTGGATCCGGATAACTGGCAGCATCAGGCTAAGTAGTTCTTTTTTATATTGCATTTTGCTGTCTTTGTCTGCTCTTATCTTTTCCCTCGCTTCCTCTATCCCCCTTTTTCTCTCTTCTCTCCCCTTTTTTCGCTTTACTTCCTTCTTCTTCCCCCTTTTTCGTTGTGCCTATAGCCTCCCCCCTCCTCCGTGCCATGGCATCCACCCGTCCCCGTCGTTCCAGGTCTGTCCCCTCCAGGTTTCCCCCCCCCCTTCCCCCCCCTCCTCGTTCCGTGGCTTCTACGGAGGTTCCTTCCTCCGCTTCCCAGGCTGCCGCTCCCCCCCCCCTTCAACCCAGCGTGTAGTGCCGGGTCCGTCCGGCGGGTCTGGGCGGGGGGCGGGGCATAGTTTAAGTGGCGCTGCTGCCGCAAGGGGTCCTCGCGGGGCTGGCATTAGGCGTGCCAGGACATCCAAGGCGCCGGAGCGGGCGGCTAGGCCGCTTGTTACCGGCGCAGGCTCCAGAAAAAAAGGGGCAGTTGGCGCTAGGGGCAGGGGATCTCCTTCCCCGGCGCCCGCGGCGCCAGGTCACTTCCGTCCCTGGTTCCCTCAGTCAGCACCCGCTTCTGGGCTCAGGGATGGGGGGTCCCCAGTCGGTAAAGCAGTGGGGGTGGGGGTTCCAGCTCCCTCTGCCTGTCCCCAGGGGCTCCCTTCTCCCTATAGGGGTCTGGGCCCCATTATATTTGACCCCCCTTCTGTTTCCCCCTCCATCACCAGCATCCAGGTTTCTGGGCTTCACGGGGCTTAGCCCCACACCAATATGCAACAGGAGATTTTCCCCTTTTGCCAGCCTTCCACGGGGCATTAACGGGCAGTACCCCCCCTCCCCTCCCTTTTCCTCGGGCCAGAGACAGCCCACCCCCTACCTCATCCCCTCTACTATTTTCCTTGGAATCCTCTGGGAGGGCCGGTATATCATCTAACCAGGCTCCTGGGCTGTTGGGGCCAGCCCCGGTCAGTTTTTCTAATAACTGGGGAGCAGTTTCACATCAGGTCCCCTCCGTAGTCCCTTCTGTAATTCGGTCTTGCGGCCCTTCAGTTCCAGCAGGCAGCTGGCCTTTTACACCGGCACCATGTAACCAGCCCGGGTCTGCCAGTACAAGCACCCAGGGGTTTCTGCCATACCCCCCCAAAGATTTTAGGCCCGTTCTAGATGGTGGAAGTGAGTGGTCGGCCCCCTATCCTTCCTTGTCTGGTCAGTACCTTCACGTGTATCCTAGACCCTCCTTTTATAATTCCGCTGTGTGTTCTAGTAGGGATCCTCAGCTCCCCCCACCAGAGCAGCTACGGGATCGTAGTCAAAGGGTCCCTCCTCCCGCTGGTTTCTATGGTCATCTCACGAATGCTCCGCCCTTAGTCACCCCGGCAGGGGTCCCGCCTCACATTTCACACAGTTTGTCTCCCCCGCGTGCTAACGTGTCTTCTCATCCAGTGACACAGGTGCAGCTGTCCTCCCGCAGGGACACAGATGGACGAGGGCGGGGCAACGAGTCTTCAGCTGCGGGGAGAAGAGTCGGTGCAGGCAACAACGCAGCAAGGGGCTCGGCAGAGTGGATCGGAAGATGAGGACGTAACGGGGGCTGTTTGGCAGGAGGCACTGGGAACATCCGGTGAGTATGAGGGCTCTACTATATGTAATACACAATACATGTCTGATTCTAGCATTTCAACTACCAGTGCAGAGTCAGCTTCATCTTCCCCTAGGCAGGGTCAGCGCAAGCTGATTAAAATACTGAACACTCATTTTGGGGGAGCTAAGAGGAAGAGCAGAGACAGGTTAGATACCACCTCTTCCACACCGACAGGAGGCCCGCTAGTGAAGTGTGAGAACACAGCATTGTCGATAGGAATTAGACGCAGCATGAGATATAAGATTAAGAGAGGGTATTATGTTGACATATTTGAGCTGACAGTGGACACACAGAAAGAGTTGGCGGCCGCGTGCGCGAGAGGTGGAGTTGGTGAGGATGCGTATAGAAATTTTTCTAACTGGCTAACAGGGTACTGTGTTTTTTCGGCTTGCTATTTGGAAACGAGACCAGATGCAATTATAGACGTTTGGAAATATCTCCATTTGATTAACGAAATGCATAGTTGTGAACGCCCCGGGACCTGGAGGTTGTATGATAAGCTTTTCCGGGAGAAAGTGCACGGCCAACATTATATGCCCCTGGCATATAAGGATGTAGAAATCTGGATGAGATTGAATAGAGCCCAGATGGGAGGGGTGCACATGGGGTACGGCCCCCCGCAGTTAGCTAGGTTTCAGTACGGGGGGAGACGTGGTGCTCCCCTGTCCTCAAGGAATCGGTGCTTTGCTTTTAACAACTCCTCATGCGGGAGGGGGGAGGCATGCCGTTACAGACACGCCTGCTCCAATTGTAGAGGAAGTCATCCCCTCAAAGACTGCCCTAGGGGCACCGTTGGCGTCGGTAGGGGACGGGGAGGGGCAGGGGGTGCTATCTAAGGCGGTTTCTCCCATCATATTCCCAATCCTTTGTAGGTGGCTGGCTCTTTATCCGGATGCGGCCCAGGCCTCTTTCCTTAGAGAGGGTTTTCGCCTCGGTTTCCGCCTCCCCATTGACAGTGGGGTGACGGGGACCGCCGCCAGGAACCTTCGTTCCGCGTATTTACATCCTGACATTCTGGCAGAGAAGGTTGGTAAGGAGATAGGCCTGGGACGTATGGTGGGCCCCTTTTCATCCCCCCCCATTCAGGATCTAGTCATTTCCCCGGTCGGGATAGTACCAAAAAAGGCCCTGGGAAAATTTAGATTAATTCAGCATTTGTCTCACCCAGCGGGCAACTCGGTTAATGATGCGATTGACCCTACAATTAGCTCAGTGGTGTACCAGTCCTTCGATGATGCTTTAACCTTAGTTAGGGAGTTTGGCAAGGGAGCGATGATGGCTAAATTGGACATAGAATCCGCTTTTCGCCTCCTCCCTTTGCATCCCGAGTCCTTTAAATTTATGGGTTTTAAAATTCGGAACGAGTACTATGTGGATCTATGCCTGCCAATGGGCTGCTCGGTTTCATGCGCATATTTTGAGGCTTTTAGTTCCTTCCTCCACTGGTGTGTCGGGGCGGGAACTGGACACCGCGGCATAGCGCATTATCTGGATGACTTCCTGTTTATAGGCCCAGCCAATTCTCCTTGTTGTAAGGACATTTTGTATTCGGCACAAGCGCTATTCCGGGTGATGGGCGTACCAGTAGCTGCAGACAAAACAGAGGGCCCAGCCACATGCTTGGCCTTTTTAGGCATAGAAATTGACACAATAGAAGGTTGTTGTCGTTTACCCCCTGATAAAATTGTTAAATTACAGTCACTGATTGAAGAAGTTATGTCGTCCTCGTCCTGCTCCTTACGGAAGGTTTAATCTCTGTTAGGCTCCTTCAATTTTGCTTGTCGGGTGATACCTATGGGCCGAGTGTTTTGTAGAAAATTGCAACTAGCAATGTCGGGTTGCCGTAGTCCCCATTCCCAAGTACGGCTGTCAGAGGAAATTAGGGAGGATTTGGTTGTATGGAAACGGTTTCTGGCGGTTTTCAACGGTATACGAGTATGGCCAGCACCCTCAGTATCCAGTACATCCTTGGACTTACATACAGACGCATTTGGCTCGAAAGGTTTTGGTGCTTTTTTCCAGGGAGAGTGGTGCGCGGCGCCTTGGCCGCAGTCATGGGAGGATGAGGGGTTGGTCCGGAACTTGTTAGCTTTGGAGTTGTTTCCCATAATCGTGGCTTTGGAGTTGTGGTCTGATCGGTTGCGCAGTAGGAGTGTGGTATTTTGGTGTGACAACCTGGGTGTGGTCCAGGCTATTAACAAGCAGAGCGCCTCATCACGCCCGGCGATCAACTTGTTACGAGTCTTGGTATTGAGATACCTAGAGTGTGATATTAGTTTTCGTGCACGGCACGTTCCTGGCGTAGATAACCAGATAGCAGACTCTCTTTCTCGTTTTGACTGGCAACGTTTTAGGTCTCTGGCCCCGCATACCCGTGTAACGGGCTTACAGTGTCCCCCTTCTGTTTGGCAGATGATACGATAGGTATAAAGTGGCTAGCGGAGGCGTCCTTGGCTCCTGCGACTAGAAGGTGTTATCAAGGGGCATGGGAACGTTGGTTGGGTTACCAGGCGTCTTTCAACAGCAGCATTTCAGGTCAGATTCCCTCTATTACGGGCTTTATGTGGAACCAGTATAAAGAAAGGGGTGTCTAAAGCGAGAATGGGGTCTCTCTTAGCCGGTATTTCATTCATGGCTAGGCTTAATGGTACACAAGATCCCACGAAGTCATTTATTATATCAAAGGCTTTGAAAGGTTGGTCTAGAATGCAGCCGATGAAGAGTGACACTCGCCGGCCTATTGACGGCCAAATTTTAGCTAGGCTGGTCGAGGTTTTGCAGAAGCTAGCTATGGATGATTATGAGGCTTTGCTGTTCGGGTTAGCTTTCTCAGTAGCGTATCACGGTGCTTTCAGAATTAGCGAGCTAGTAGCCAGATCCAAGAATGACGTAGGGGGGGCTTTACTGTCTAGAAATGTGATTTTACAACCTAGCGTTATGCGCTGTAAGATAGTTAAGTTAAAAACAGACCAGTTAGGCCGAGGTCATTGGTTGACAATTACAGAGCAGCAGGGAGCAGTTATATGCCCAGTCATGATGGCCAATAAATTTGCTAGTCTCCGGCCCACGGGGGAGGGTGTGTGGTTAACTCATATGGACAAGACCCCTTTAACTAAATTTCAGTTTAACGCCTTGTTGAAACGGGCGCTAGGGGAAATGGTCTGAATCCTGCAGACTATGGTACTCATTCTTTCAGGATAGGGGCTGCCACTGCCGCTGCAGTTGGGGGTGCATCTGTCCCCGAGATTCAAGCACTAGGGAGATGGAGGTCACAGGCATATAAGAAATACATCCGGCCTTATAAGGAGCCTTGAAAGGGCTCTCACTGCGCGGTCTTGCATCTCCTCAAGTCTTTCAGTATTCTCTATCGCTTTCATCTTATCCTTTTCTCCTCTATCACTTGGTGACTCAGGGCTGTGCTGCTCGCTGTTTTGAACGGGGGCGTGAAGGGATTTTTCTCCCCTTGTTTCCTTGGCAAGGCCTGATTAGTGTGTGTGCCTCCCAGGGTTATAAGGGGTTTTTTACCTTCATGTGGGTTACCAACTTTCCTTTTCATTTGTTTAAGAGTTAGAATAAATTAGTTTTGAGAAATAAATAAAAATAAATAAAAATAAATAAATATTAAAAAGTTTGAACAGGTGTCCCTCATATGGGGTATAAATGTGTAGCTAATGAAAAAGTTTTCTTCCGTGACAAATACTTCAATTAAACGGGGGTGGCCCCTCTGGTAAGGAGGGGCTATTTCCAGCAAGAAGGCAGCAGAATTAGAACACGTTTTGTTGGTAGTCGTTATGGTTTCTTAGATATGGGTATGATCTGTTGAGACTATTTATTTTGTCCTAGGTTCCACGGTGATGACGACACGAGTATGGGTCGTGGGGCATTCGTTTATTTTTTGGGCAGCGAAGCACAGATTAGCGGATAGGCGGTTCGGTTTCAAACACCCAGTTGACATCAGGTGGTTGGGCAAGAGGGGCATGTTATGGGCGGAGTTGATTCCCACGTTGTGTAAGGAAATGGAGGAGCACGGTATATAGTTGTGATTCATCTGGGAGGTAATGACGTGGGTAGAGGAAAATCCCTAGATTTAATCATAAACATTCGTGAGGGTCTTGCGCAGATACACACCCGATGGCCTTCAATGAAGGTTTGTTGGTCTAATATAATTCCTCGGTTGTCTTGGAGGTCATCTATTCCCCCGGCCACATTGATAAGGGTGGTTAAAAAGATAAACGGGTACGCAAGGCAGAACGTGAAAAGCATGCAAGGGGTAGTGATAAGTCATCCCGGGTTAACGGTGGACAGGAGACATCTTTTCAGAGCGGATGGGGTGCATTTGTCGGCAGAAGGAATGGTTTTATTTATAGAAAGTATTTTTTCGGAGTTGAGGGGTTTAGTTTTTTCTTTAGGTGGCGGGCCGCGTGGTCCATAGAACACACGGCTGTGGTGGGAGAGCATGGCAGTCAGATGGTTGTTAAACATACGGTACGTAAGTGTGGGCGATGTAGCCTTGATTCCCTCGTCGTTATCAGACTCGTTGATGCTCTAGTAAGGAGTATCAGGTTTTGCCTTGAAAGGGCTTGACCAGTTTGAGTCCAGAGGGTATTGAGTTAATTTATAGTCGATAGTACCGGCCAATAGATAAGGTGTTAAACCGGGTTGGTGGAAAAGAGACGATCTTCCACAATATTGGTTTATGTTGGTTTAGCTGGCTGCCCTGCTCTTCGCCACCTATATAAAAAAGGTCCAAATTGTTGATAGAAATTTTTGATAGATTTTGATAGAAATAAAATAAAATAAAATAAAAATAAATAAAATAGTTTATAGAAAATAAAATAAAAATAAAAATAATAGCAAAAATAAAAGGACCTTTTTATTTCCAAACTTAAGTCGGTGTCCGTGTCTTTATTTTATGGTTTCTAAGTATGGTGTAAGGTTAACACAAAGGTGGTTTTACATATGGGGGGGGAATCAACACTATGCATTTTAAACCTTTAGAAGAATATGCTTCAAACTGTAAATTAAGCTGTTTACACATACCTACTTATATTATACCACTCAGTAAGTACAGATTGTTGTGCACAGTCTGGGGCTCATTTAGTAATGGATGCATTAGTGTTCTGAAAGTAAGTAGGATAATATGCCTGTAAATAAAGGGCGTGCTTACATGCATATGTTCCATCATACCCATTTCCAAATAAATCCAGGTTAAAAAATAGTATTATTTGCACCAAGCATATGTTAGGTGTGTGTAAACTACCACATGATAGTGTAGATGTCACTGAGTTAGGGTCAGAGGACTGCCGGTACAGCCCAAGAGGCGCGGAGTCTAACAGTGAGGGAGGTGTTCCCCAGGGACTCCCGCAAGGGAGTTTGGAGTTAGCTTCTCGCAGACCGCAAGTTGCAGCCCTCTTAGGGGGTGATGAGCGAGGCTGTTTTGAGAACCAAGATAATAACTGAAGATGCCATGGATGAGAAGTAGCTCAATAACTGAGAGACTAAGAGGCAGTATCCCAGAGCAACGGTAGAGCCAAGGTACTGAGAGTAAGGAACAGCAGGCGAGTATGCAGGTTATATTGGAGACTGGTAGGGATGATCTGTGGATAGATGTGCAATAATCTGCAGAGTGTTACCACAGGTTAGTGGAGTAGACACACAGGCTGTAATGATCTGCGGATAGATGTGCTGGAGACTTCAGAGAACAGGTAGCAAAAAGGAGCCAAGGAACAGGAGAGTAGACCTGAAGATCTGGCAACTTGGTAGAGAAGCAGGTGCTTCAAATAGACAGAGCTGATAGGCAATTAGCCAAGCAAGAGGATGCAGGAAGTATTGAGCAAACCAGGTGGCTGCATGCTTAGTTCAGGCCAGCAAGTGAATGCAGGAAGAGGGAAACAGGTGAGAACAGCAGAAGAGCAGTGGTGAACGGGTGCCGTTGCACACGCCAATGAAAAAGTTTGGAGGGGGTGATAAAATGGATCAGATATGCTCCCATGGTGTGACCATGTCCATCATGCCATGGTCACACCTCTACCATGTCACGGCCACACCCCCTGCCCCACTGCTGCCTGCCCAAATGTTGGTAGATAAGCAATTGCTGTTCTGTATGTGTGTTTGATTATATTTATAATATGTGCAATTATATTTTACTTCTGTTTAACTGTACAAGAGCATGGTGCTCTACTGGCAATCCGCCAGTCCTTGACCTGTAGGAAGTGGCAACAGAAAACATCTCTGGCAGTGGAAGAGATGTAAGAAATCATTGCTGTGATGTGCAAACAGCATGAAGACTTTCCAGTGCTATGGGAACTTTCACCTTGTGTTTATAGGTGCTGTGTAATAACAATCCATGCTAACGCATAGACCACTGACTATAACGTCACAGTCCCTGGTTTAAAGGCTGATCCTTGGAAGATTTTGTCCCTGGAAACGTCAATATTTTTATTTTATGACCAATTCCCAAGTACAACTTTGTATTCTGTGTATTTAATTAATTATCACTGTCAGAGCCTGATAAAGACCCCATGAGGCCATAGGCAAGACTTTGCTTTGGGCATCCTCCCCCCTCCCCCTATTTGTGAAAAAAAGCCACACAGATAAAAAATGAGTTAACCTGGACCCCACAATGCCCACTGAGCCACAGGCAGGAGCATGGGATACCTAATGGATAATCCAGTCCTTTTTTTTCTAGGTTTTATAACATAATGTTGAAAAAATTACATTATAGCCCAACAAAACCCAATGGAGATGGCAGTGTAGGGGGGGCCGCCGCGTCAGTACCATGGATCAGATTATTTTACCTTGTTGGCGACTATGGCAATGCTTTCTTATGATTCCTATAGCATCTGACTAGAAGAAATTCCTGATTCCAATGCGTCAGGGTGAGCAAGTTGGAGGGAGAGGCACTAAACACATATCATTAAAATATATAAAGTTACATTTTTATAATGACAGCAATTGCCCATTATTGACTGTGATTGTTGTCACAATAACAGGAGAGTCCCTGAAGACGAAAGCACTTAAGCAGCAGGCCTGTGTGCTTATCATTAACTGTACACGTACCTGAATGGGTTAATATACCTCCGGGCCAGACCGACCAATAGGAAGGGTTGTGGGAGGGCTGGGGCACCTTATATATATCACCAGGAAAGTGGGGAGGGTACAGTCATCGACACGAGATCCCACCCACCCGCCCTAAAAGTAAGGATTGGTAGGTTGTATAGGTGTTTTAACCATGCTATTTTTTCTGAGTCTTAGAGCAGGTACAGTTGGGAGGAAGGGCACTGCGGACAGCGGCTGATGAATACAGCGCTATCGCTGATTGGCCTCGGGCACTGCCCCTTTCTATGTAAAGTGACTCTGGATCCTTTTTGTGGGAGGGATCCTTGACGGCTTATAAGCAAGAATGGGGGTGGTCACCTGCCGTCAGATTTAGCGCCGGCCAAACAGTTAGGGTTTAGACTCGGTTTGTTAAGTGGATGTTAAGGCCCAGTTGGCCAGTACCACACTTGGTTCTTAGTATCAGTCGTTTGCTGTCCCGCAGTGTTCTTTCTCCGCCACCAATTTAAAGAGGATTAATAAACTGACCTAAATTTTGCCAACTTACTCAAGTCTCTGTGTCTTTATTTTAGTTGTTAAGTTATGTGCAGTAATTTAAGGTTTAAGAAAAGTATGATTATATGCATCCAGGTTGGGCTGCTTATGACCTGTGACCTCCGTATTGTTATTACCTGCTTTGAAAGCACTTCAAGTTAATAAATATATGTGAACAAAGCATATAGACCATATAAATTATGTTCAGGTAAAGGCACGGGAGAATCCCCCCACTGCAGACCCATGAATTAAAGTGATACCTGTATAGTTAACTAATACCAGACGGTTAATAAATATAATGTCTTACGCTACAAGATCCAGCAGAAATTTTCACGTGTGCATCACTCCCTCTCCTGTGCACTCATTGTTACTGAAATGAAGAAACAATGCAGTTAGGAGGTAACTCCTGCCCAGTGTGTCAGCTGTATAAAAGCAGAGATCAGTAACTGTAGAGACTGCCAGGATTCAGCAACCATGGGGCTGAGGAATCTGCTCCTGAGTGTCTCCATTCTGTGTCTCATCACTGCGGGGTATTCAGAGCTGTAAGTCATAGATGTTATGTCCTAGTGCAACATCAGAGTTGTACATGCTGCCATATCTGCTATGTTTACTGTACACACTCTGCTGTATTCAATGACCAGCTGCACATTAACCAGTCTAGTTATTTAATATCACATCCAGGGGAGTTCAAAATATATACTACGCCTCATAGAAGTACTCACTATTTTAAAGATGTTAAATAGTTATTAATTCAGTGGTTGATTAATTTGACTGTATATAACTGCAGAACTCTTGAGAACTTGCCCTGTTGTGGATATTTAAAAAGTTCTAAGACTCCATTAAATACCTGTAGCTGCTAGTTAGGATGATACCTGCAAATGTTTATAATGTTACAAAAAGCAATTTGTGTAAAGGAGAATTTCCCCTGCCCCCAAAATGTAAGTAGAAAAATTAGAATACTTATTTTGCAACACCTCTATTGGTACATTTTGTGATTCATAACAGATGTTCTTTGGGTTTTTTTTCATATGTGACACAGAATTGATTTCTCTTGTATCACAGCAATTATCTTAAATATTATGCATATTTTTTTTTTTTTTTAAATTCTTTATTTTGGTTGGTCATATAAGCAAATACAGGGAATAAGACTGTTATTATTGAACAGACGTATAAAAACAGTCAGAACAATTGAATCAACATGTACATAGAAGCTTATAATGAGACAACCATTTTTACAATTTTATATGCGGTATCAAATTGTATATAACTGTAGTGAAAGTGTGAAATGTGGGAGTGGGGGGAAGGGAGTCAGAGAGGAGGGGGGGGGACCACAAAGCAGGTATATGAAAGAGCTCAGGGGGTGGAGAGTGTGTAGATGACTCAAGAAGATAAGGGGGCAAAGCGTATAAGGGAGCCGGACTTACCCCACATGGGTCCTTATCACGGGGCTAATTGTTAGGGGGACGCAAGCTTTCCACAAACTGCCAAGGAGCCCAAACCTGGTTAAAAACATGGCCTCTATCATGGAGGTAATAGGTAATCTGTTCCATGGCTGCGACATGCCAGATTTGTTTTTTAAGGGCTGTTAGAGAGGGAGGGGACGTTTTTTTCCAGTTTAGCGCGATAAGGGATTTAGCCGCTGTCAGTATGTGTAAAGCTAGTTTTTTGGAAAATTTGTCGAGCTCTGGAGGAGGATAGCATAGTAGAAACACCCAGGGGTCCTTTGCAACGGGAGCCTCAAATAGAGAGTTTAGAATGCCACAAACCACATCCCAGAAGGAGGAGATAATTGGGCAGGTCCACCATATATGGAGCATAGTTCCCCTGTGGCCACAACCCCTCCAACAATAAGGTGAAGAAGAGGGAAACATGCTGTGGAGTCGAGTAGGAGTATAATACCAACGGTAATAGATTTTGTAAGAGGTTTCTTTAAGTTTGGTGGATATGGAGCTTTTAGCTATCCCCAGTCTCATGTCATCCCATGCTTCATTGTCTGGAGGGGGGCCTAGATCCTTTTCCCAATCAGCCTCATGTGCCCTCGGAGTAGGAAGGACATTATGCATATTTTTAAATTCTGCAAATATCCAAAATATAGGAAATGTTTTGTACACAGCTGAGGCCCTTGGAATCAAAGCGACTTTACTGTATTTCTTTAAAATTCAAAATTTAGGTGTAATTGTTTAATGACCTGTATGTAAGTCTACTTGTCTTTCACATGGTCCCATCTTGTGGATTCAATAATCATTTACTAAATGAAGGGGGGCTACTAAATAGACCAACTTGTGTGTAGAATATTGTCATCCTGCAGTTGTATTGAATATATATTTCTCTTTTTTTATCTTCTCACAGGGCCTCATTTTCTTCTAAATTCCTATTTATTTTTCTTAATTTAATGAGTTAAAAATGCATTTAATGTTGGTTTATTATTGCCAAATCTATTGTAATTAGACTATAAATGGGATCAGATATCCAATGGTAATACTGTATGTTTAGATAGTGCCACAATACTACACAGCGCTGTACAGAGAACTTGTTGTTCACATCAGTACCTACCCCGGTAAAGGTAACTGTTTAAATTTCCTAACACATACATACACTATGGTGCCTATTTTATTTATTTGTCGGAGGCAAATTTTCTGTATGTTCTCCCCATATTTGTGTGGAGTCCAGTCAAGAGGTGATCTCATGACCTCAGTGCTGTTCTATATTAACCACTGAGCCACCATGTTGTCCCCATGGATAGTCCTTGGATACAAGACATGCATAGGAGACCATCTTGAATTGATCTAGGCTGTGCCCATGGTGCATTGAGCCAGAAAACTGTGTTTGGCCATATGTTGAATGCACCATATATGCAGCTTCATGTCAATAATTACATGTGTTCTTCACTGCGGTCCAAAACTGTGTGAAAATAAAACACAGCCGTAATGATCAATCCAGTATTTGTGATTAATGCTGTGTAATTTTCTGTAGTGTTCAATGATATAAGGTTTTAACTTTAAGTTGGAAGCTATTCAGACCATTTCCCAAAGTTGCTGTAGTCTTGCTTGTCTAGAACTTCTTAGTCAATTTGGCTAGTTTGTTGGTGGTCCACCCCAACGGATGGTTCCAAGCAAGATTGTATCTTGTCAGGGGCTAGGCGGCAGGGGGGCATCTGCCCCCCGGGCTGCTCAGTCTAAACGCTGTTTGGCCCGGCAGCCCCCCCCCCCTCCCGTGGTCGCATCAGATGACACTCAATGCGGCCACGTCATTGTCATCTGATGCGGCCATCTGTGTGCCCACGGGCTGAAATTTGCCAGCCCGCCCCTGTATCTTCTATTTTGAAATGGAAACTTGGGTCGGTCAATTACCCTCAACACTTGAGTGTGTGGGGCCATTGACCAGCTGGGAAGTGGTATGTGTCCTCTTCATTGTCGTCCAATTTTTTTAAATTATTTTTTGGGCCATAGATTTTCTGACTCTATTGGTAAGGTTAAGCAGAAACAGTGAGGCACCTACTTTTGTCTAGTACTCATTAGGCAAGAGCTAACAGAGAATGGCTTCTTTATGGATAAATGAGCAATTGCAGATCAGGCTCTGTACTGTATAATGTCCACTTGAGCAGAATGGGCTCAGAACTGGCCACTGAAGTTGACACCAGGTCATTATGGTGGTAACACCCCCAGCTCTTTGGACATTGTTCAGTTCCTTGGGTCAGCTTGGTACCCTGTTGACCACAAGTGAAAGTAGATGCTTTAGAGGTACTAACCATAAGAGTACAAATGTATTGTTTTAAATATCTGAATGTACATGTAAAAGTACTGCAATATTGCGGCCCAACATGTATATTGAGTTGACTGCATCTGAAGAGGCGGTTGATGGTCACTGCTTGTGTTCGCTGTTCCTGTATGAGGTTCTCAGTTTGCACATCCTTACTGTGAACAATGTCCCAGATAGCAATAAAACTGCTCTTGACTCAGAATTGCACTGTTTTACTGTACAATCCAGAAGGTAGTTAGACTAGTATCAGAATCTAAATGCATCCCTTTTTCTTCCTACAGTCACTGAGGAGCACTGCAGAACAATGTGCATGGGCAATTTAGTATGTCTTCTAGCCAGAAGTCTCAAACCTTTCATATAACGGTTCCTTTATCTGAATTCCTCTGTTAACAGAACTGCATGCCCCGTCTCCCCACTGATCTTTGTTTAAGCAATAAAATCCATTCAGTTTAAAACCTAACAATACGAAGACACTAAACAATACTGTTTTTCACAGTCCAATTCTTCTGTGTTAAATTGCATATGACCATGTCAGTGTGACATGTTCTTCCTCTTCCACATTTCATATGCTCCTGGATGTTACTACATTGCCTTAAGTATCCATTGTTATTGCAATCTATTAATTTATGGTCAGTGAGGTGATACAGGAGTTGGAAACATCGGTGTCAATTTAGGTGTAAATCACTCAGTGACTCTGTAATTATAGGAAGGAATTTAGATACCTATAGCTGTGACTTTATTTAGAGTTCAGTCTGCTAGAATTGTGTGATCACTTGGGTGTCAGGGAAGAGTAGACAAGCAGTAGTTGCTGGTTCTTGTTGTAAGTGTGTAATATATACACTATATGGACAAGTGTTCGGACGCTTGACCATTACACCAATAGGGACTGTAATGACATTGTATTCAAATACATTTACATTAATATGGAGTTGGTCCTCCTTTTACAGCGATAACAGCTTCCACTCTTGGAAGGTTTTCAACAAGATGTTGGAGTGTTTCTGTGGGACTTTGTACCCATTCATTCTGTAGAGCATTAGAGGTCTGGCACTGATGTTGGATGAGAAGGCCTGGCTGGCAATCCATTCCAGTTCATCCCAAAAGTGTCCTGTGGGGTTGAGGTCAGGGCTCTGTGGGGGCCAGTCAAGTTCTTCCACAGCAAACTCATCAAACCATGTCTTTGTAGTCCTTTTTTGTGAAACGGGGCACAGTCATGTTGGAATAGAAAAGGGCCTTCTCCAAACTGTTGCCACAAAATTGGAAGCATAGCATTGTTCAAAATGTTATGCTGAACCATTAAGATTGCCCTTCACTGGAGATAAGGGGTCTAGTCCAAATCCTGAATAACAGCCCCATACCATTGTTCCTCCTCCACCAAACTTCACAGTTGATATAATGCAGTCAGGCAGGCAACATTCTCCCAGCATCCGCCAAACCCAGACTCTCCCACCTGACTGCCAAACAGAAAAATGTGATTCGTCACTCGACAGAACTTTTTCACAGTCCAGTGTCGGTGTGCTTTACACCACTCCATCCGACACTTGGCATCAGTCTTGTAGATGTGAGGCTTGCATGCAGCTGCTTGGCCATGGAAACCCCTTCCATGAAGCTCCTGCCACACAGTTTTTGTGCTTGCGTTAATGCCAGTGGCAGTTCGAAACTCTTCAGCTATGGAATCGTCAGAGCCTTGACAACTTTTAAGCACCATGCGCCTTAGCAGTCATTGAATCCCTTCTGATTTTACGTGGTCTGCGCTTTGTGGTTCAGTTGCTGTTCCTAAATGCTTCCTCTTTTTAATCACTTACAGTTGACCGTAGACTATCCAACAGGGATGAAAATTTCACGAACAGTATTATAGCAAAGGTGGCATCCTATCACTGTACCCCGCTTAATCTTGCTGAGCTCTTCAGAATGACCCATTTTGTATCGCAAATGTTTGCAAATGGACATTTTATGTTATAGACCTATTAGTACATGGTTGCAATTGAAAACCTGGATGCTGGACTGACTTGCTTAATGCAATCAAACACTTTGTGTTCTACAGCTGTTTCTGGAGGTGATACATCTATATAGAAGGGGAGAAAGATCAATAAGCATAGGTTTCAACAACAATTGTCTGAAGCAATAGTTTGTAAGAGGAACCAAGCATGATGGTCAGCATCCTTTTGCACAGCGGAACACTAAAGCCATGAATTATGTTAAAATTGTATATGTACAATTTCCACCATATATGCTTCAGGTTTTAACTGTTGAGGTCATGTGTCTGCTACTAATTCCATCTCTATTCCAAATGGCCCAGAATCTGTTGGGGCAATCATTATTGATGCTCTTGATATGGGCAGCATGGTGGGTAAGTGGTTAGCACTTCTGCCTTA